>NC_140087.1:118434430-118736930 GCF_964237585.1 Gallinula chloropus | reverse complement strand
TTATATGTGTGAGTCTTTGGGTGGGTGCTCATGCATACCCATGCACACAAACCTGTAAATGATTGATTGAAACCTTCCCTGAGACACAGAGTTATATCATAGCATAGAAATCAAAAGAAAACAGCATAGATGACCAAGAGCAAAGCTTTTTGATGTGCTTGAGTTGTATGTGTAAGTGGGATAGAAGAATTCCGTGCAAGGACACATACAACATGCAAACACACAAATAGATGGGTATATATATGTGGATAAATGTGACTATAGTCAGGACCTGAAGCAGTTTTGCCTTCCCAGAAGTGTGCACTGCTTTTAATTGAAGGTAGCTCTGAATGCTCAGGACAGATCCTGGCCTGTTGACTGGTCTCATCCATCATTAGTAGTAACTATGGCCCAAGGGTAAAAATAGCTCTTGAGTCTGTAGCATAGTGCCCAGAGCTTAATGATATTGCCCTCCAAGGCAGATGGTATTTGTTTTACTGTCCCTCTGGTGGTTTTCAATTAATGACTTATTAACTTCCTCCCTGTCCCCCCAAAAAACATTGTTTCAATTAGGTTCAGTTTGTTAAATAATAGACCATCAATATTACATGGATAAAGAGATAAATGAGCATGTTTCTTGAGGAGGCATTTCATATTTGGGAAGGTAACCTATCATTCCTTTGCAGAGAAGTGGCAGCTTGGAGGAATGAGTGGGAAGACATGTGATATGATGCGGCTGGACATCTGATACGGACGGCACCCCTGCGTACATGGACAATTGCCATCCCCCATCAATTTGGAGGGCAACCTAGCGCAATGAGTTCTCGTCATGTGACACACTTTCAAGGAAGCAGGTGGCTTTAAAATCTGAAAGATCAGTGCCACATACACGGGCACACTCTTTGGCAGACATACCAAATGTATTGCATATATATTGCGTTTTGTACTGTGCTTATAAATAGTATATACAGATGCTTCCAGACCTCCTTCTTTGCTCCCCTCCTCCTCCACTCCCATTCATATGGCTGGCTAAGCTCAGTGCTGACAGACATTAAGTGCTGTCATCTGATCAGAAGAATAAAAGTCAGCAGACATGGATTCTCACCCCTCTAATTTTGCAAAGAATATCAGTATCTTCACACTTAAGCATTCCTGGAAGAGGTTGCATTTTCTCAGATTGATCTCCAAAATGTCTTGTCACATGAGATGGTGTCACTAGCTCTAATTTCTGAGAGACCTGCTCGTGTAAATAGACATTCTGCAGAAACAACCCCAGAATAAATCCCTGTACTACCATCAAACCAAGCCTACCACCCAACCGAGATATTAAGAGGCCCTTAGGAATAAGGGTAATTATTTTAATAATCTTATGATCCCTTGCAAGTTGTGAATACAATCTGAGTAGTAGGATGAGGTAGATTCATCTCTGAACTTTAAACACCTGCCTTGTCTAAACTAGCTATCTTAACTTCTCACATAGTTGATTTAGAGATGTAGGCACTCTAAAGAGATTCTCCTCATGCAAAGTTCAGATGACTCAGACCACTCAGTGACTTATCTCTCTCTACTAACCAGAGACAGACAGGTAGAGATACTCGAAGACAGTTAAAATGTGGGAAATGGATCTTTCCATTCATGTTTGTGGGCCTTCTTTTTTTAACATGAATCTCAAGTATTTCTCTCCCATTTTACATTTGTTTAAAGACAGAATGAATAAAACCTGGTTGCAGAATCAAAATGATGGCACTTTCTGAAAAATAAAGGCTATAAAAGGTTTATCAAACTGTAGGTAAAATAATTTTTGCCACCTAAGGGATGAATGTTTGGAGTCTGGATGCAGAATTTAAAAAATATTATATTTGTAAAATTTAAGGAATGGCTTTAGAACTCTTTTCTCTTTTTGTTTTGTGATTCCGCTCTCAGATGGCAACTTGGCCTGTCAGTTTTGTGTCACTGCTTGTTTATGCCATAAATGTCATTTGGAATGACAACACTAGGAAAAGGTCAGGGCTATTACTGAACAAGCTTACCCCCTGGAGCCTAATACAGTCAAGACACTGTGATTCAACTGCTGGGAGTGGCTGGAGAGATGGCAGCAGGGAGAAATAGTTAGGTATTTTTCAGTTCTGGTCCATGGAAATCATACCTTGGGGCTCAAAAAGGGACAAAGCCAAGAGCAGCCTTATGTGTTTGATTCAGGTAATATTATTCAGAAGAATTAACAGCAAGCTCCAGGATTTGAGGTGGCAAGCAGAGCTTTCTGGGTTTTTTTATTAGTGCATGGATGCTAAATACTGCTCAGAGAATGAAGTTTGATCAATAAATCATACCCTAGTTGTTGTTCTGCATTGGCTTCATTGCCTGGACTATTAGAAAAGGACCATGTGTTTGCCTTTTTTCTTTCCCCCCAGAGTAAATATTCTTCAGCAAGCAGAAAAAATGAAGGAAAGAGGAAAGTAGCTCTAGCTGAAAACTATTTGCTGTCATCTATGACTTAGATAGATAACCTTGCATGTAGGTCACTCCAGCTAACATATTTAACTGCCTAAATAGCAACAACAACAAAACCCCAAACCTGAACAAGTCCACTAACTGATCAAGATCCACCTCAACAGGAGGAATCAAGGAAGGAGACCTTTTCAGATCAAAAATATTTGACTTATCTATGGCAAGGCCAGGTAGGAAACCACTTTTATGATATGCCATCCAGAGGCATAGGATTTTGTTAATTATTTTTTTTAATTAGTTGTTGTCAGGACTTCAAGACTTCCATATTGGCTACAGTCATGATAAAGACCATAAGAACATCATTAAGCTTGGCCCCATGAAATTATTCAACTTAAGTTGAAGAACGAGTGTGTCTACCATCCTTATTTGAAGCTAGAAGGAAACATCAAAGTTCCTCTTTTTAGGAATGAGCCTTGAAAAAGCCGTGGAAATGAAGACATTGAATACCTGCTGAAAGTTGTCCCAAAGCACACTTACTAGATTTCTTTGAAGTAGCAAGAAGAAAGAAACTAAAAAATAAGCAAACAAACAATCTTCTCTTCAAGGAATGCTGAAAATGTGAAGTTGTAAATACCTGACAAGTAACTTCTGGCTGTCTGGCCACTGGAATTCTCTTTGCTCCCAATACCAGAGGAAAGTTAGCAAGCAAAAATATGAAGACAGTTTTATACGTTCAAAAGGTGGTTTTTAACCTAAATCTTTGCAACTTTTATAAGATCTTATCCTTCTTTTGAAGCATTGGTTGGTAAAATAGATCATATTTTATGTAAGAAAACATACTTTAGCTGGTTAACAAAACCAGGTGGAACAAAAAATGTCCCTTCCACACATTCAGAACTTTTTTTATTCTGCCTCACTCCTTTTTACTACTTTTTCCTTTTTAGACAAGAAAAAATCACGCAGTATTTGACTTTAAACTGAGTTTTTATTCCTTTATCAGATGAAGTCTTGAAAAAGATGCAAATTGGGCTATTGCAGCCATACTTGTATTTATTTATTTCATTTCTATTTTACAAGCACTTATCTAGTAATCTTGGCACTTAATGTTCCATGAAAACAGTGCTAGAAATTCAGACTGATCCAAACCTACAAAACAAAATCCAAAGTCACCATCAGCAATAGAAGATCCATAAATACTGATTGCCTTGCTGTATGATAAATAGTGGGGGGGGAGGGAAAGGAAGAAAAAGAAAAGACCCACGAGGGACTTCATAATAAGTATTATTTATTATTCCATGATGAAAAACGGAAACATTGGCAAGGGAGGTCTGATTGGTCCCATCTGTGGCATGAAATTCCCAGTTTGTTTTGCATGGGACTTTCCATTTCTTCACTCAGCAAGGATTCCTTCTTTTTCAATAAAGACATGCACAGTCTTTAGGAGCAAGAGTCCTTCTGGACGTTTATCTGCAACCATTCACCCAACTTTGACAGTCCTGCAGCTTTTAATGAGAGAGAAATACCAAGTCACAGCTGGGGATTAAAGTCAGACCTTGCAGCTAGGTTGCATGTGCTGTACCAGCTCAGCTACAAGGCATGCTATACCATGCCATAAGTGCTCTTGCTGTACTCGAACCCCCCTGGGTTTGCTCCCCAGCAGTCTGACTGGATTAAGAATGGAGTCAAATGCTGCTGTTGGTCTTATCAGAACAGATCTGAGTCCAAAACGATGAAAACATAAGGAATCAGGATCACGGTATTTTCCCTCGGTGCTCTTGTCATAAGCAATTGCTACAGCAGAAAGATCATCAAGGGGCTGTGCTCTTACCATGAGATATTCAGATCTCCCCATCAATTTGGGCTGCTTTTGGGAGCTGATGAGTGCCTAAACTCTTCAAATGCAAAGCCAAGGTGGATTTGTGTAGTGGAGACAGGTTGGCAGAAGGGCTGAGAATCAGCCCTTTCCAGCACAAATCTTCAGCAGACCACTGTCGAGAAGAATAGAAAGGAATTCTTGCACATTACCAGAAAAAACATCTGTCCCTTCAGTGTGGCAAGATGCAAAACCCCAGCAAACGTATCTGTTTTGATAAAAAGCACAAAACAATAGTTACATGTTACTGCAGGAGGTTGGGGGCTGTGGGGATCAACAACTGAGCTGTCCTATCTCAGCCAGCATTGTGGGATTTAACACATTCACTTGCCTTCCCTCCCTACTGGTGTGCCCATAATTTCCATCTCTATGAAGCCAGGCATCAATAACAATGAAATTCTTAGGGGTATATTTTGGAATGCTAAGTGATGAATTTTACATTCAGGCAAGCAGCTCCCCATCAGAGTGCGTGAGAACTGGAAAAGTAGGATTAACCTCACTATAGGTGATGTCCTAAGATGCTGGAGACCTAACACTTTTGCAAGAGGTTTTGCATTCTGTGTGATCTCCCAAAACAGAAAGAGTAGGCAGAAAAGAGGAGATTTAAGCACTTCACACAACCCTCTCAGTGCCTCAGTTTCTCCATTGAACAGAAATCTGCATGGTATGCTCCTAGAAGAGTCTACCATGTTTTTTTCATCATATGCTTTTATTAGCCTCTGTCAGCTGTAGCAGCCTGTGAAACCAAGCTCAGGGCCAATTACCTACAGAGACTCGGGGCATTGCAATTGCTGTATGTAAACTTCTGCCGCTCTTTCTTGCAAAAATTGCAGAGCAGGACAGAAAAGTCTCTTAGGCATGGTGGTTGGCCAACAGTAAAAAATAATAATAATAAAAAAAAAAGACTGTAGTCTCTGAAAACTAATATGGTATACAGGGGCTGCATAGCAAGATGAA
Source organism: Gallinula chloropus (assembly GCF_964237585.1). Classification (NCBI taxonomy): domain Eukaryota; kingdom Metazoa; phylum Chordata; class Aves; order Gruiformes; family Rallidae; genus Gallinula; species Gallinula chloropus. The sequence continues at coordinate 118,731,673 of NC_140087.1, read as the reverse complement.
TGAAAAGCTGTGTGGTGTGTTCGGAGGGATTTTTTTTTGTTGTTGTTGTTTCAAAAGGAGTTTTTTTACCCCAGGCCAGAAGCCTTTGTGTCAGGGAGACTGTCTCATTTCTCTGCTCAAAGGCTGTCAGAGATGACTGAGATTTGAAAATGCTTTCTGATGTTGACGAGGTCAAGGGAGACAGAGCTGCCTAACCATCAGTCGCTGCGTCAGTGGTGGGATGGGAGGACACGTGAGAGGGAGAATGGAAAAAACGATGAAATTATTATCTCTGGAGAACCAGATAAAACAAAGTAAATAGTATAAAATAAAATATGGGAGAAAGAAGAGGCACAGGTCAAACAGTCACACCAAAGTTTATGGCATTAGTATTCAGCTGGAATAAGGGAAAATATCTTAGTTCCCAACTGGGGATGTTCTGAAGAGAGGGAAACTGACTGGAGGCGAAAGATATATTAATATTACTCCACTTAATCAATACATAAAATCCTCCAATGTGTTTTTTGTACAAACCTGCTCCGCAAAGTTAACACCTGCAGTGTTTTCTGGTTTCATCTAATTGTGCTTGCAATAGTTCAAATCAGGGCTTGCCAAACCAACCAGGAATTGAACCGGTTAGTGGGAGTGGGTGGATTAGCTGCCACAGATTGCACCCATCTTGCCAAAAAGAAAATGGGCCAATGTCACTTTAGAGATAGACTCTCTCTGTCCCACCTCACAAAGAAGCATCAGGAGTCTCCTTGGATCAATATATACTGTTCTGGGATGTTATATTTTACTGGGGAATTCCAAAGTTCAAAAAATCTCCTCGCATGTAGGATATAGTTCTCCAGGGGTCATGCTTCTACATGAGGATACACAGCTGGGCTGGTTTCATATAACCTTAAACACCCGCATCTCAAATATGTTCAGAGGAGCAAACAGTGCTATAGGGCAACACGTATGGCCAACATACCAGTACATGCTGGCAATTGGTTTTATTATTGATTTAATTAAAACATTAGACAAAGATGAAAAGGGATGCCAATATTTACAATCAGATATTTATGTTGGAAATATCTTTCTTAATTTTTAGAGCTTTGATTTTAGCTAAAATTGCTGACCTTCTGAAATCACAGGTCAGGTTTGCAAGTGTCTAAGGAAGCTTGTAAGACATCTCAGACATCTATTTCAGACAACTTTGGCCAAGACATCTTTTTTGGGTTTTTTTTTATTAAAAACAAGTGCATTTGAGTTTCACCATTCCCTTTCTGGGTGTTAATGGTGTCCTGTGATGCTGGTGGTGGCTCTTGAACTTGGCAACATTAAAAATTGCAGTGTTTTAGCATAGAAAGTGAAAAACATCAACAAAGCAAAGCAAATTTTGTGACAAGCGTCCTTCCACAGCCTATTGCTTCAGTCTTTACTGGATCTGTTGACAGCAAAAGATTTCACATGTGCAGCAAAGCAACTAACACTATTAAAATAATTTGTGTTTACTTCTCCACTACGTTTTCCTTATCAGCAGGCAAAGGAAGACTTGCTGATCCACACGTGCCAAGCAGGAAGAAGAGTTTCTGCTTCATTGTTCCTTGTAGTTTGCCCAAAATCTCAGCTGTGTGAACTGTTTATGATTGTGATGCCACAAACATCCTCATGCTCCACAACCACTCACTTTGCTGCAGTGGTCAGTGGACCACAGAAGCTTCTGCCCGTTGTAGGATGGGCTCCTGGAGTCAGAGGGAGATTGTAATGCTGTGCTGGAAAGCTGTGGGCTTCAAAGTGTTCTACAGTGGGATAAAAGTCCTGTTTTGCCTTCCCTTCCTTGTCAGGCAGCCCACCAGTTAAAAGTGACCTGCATGTGTGTGACAGGTAATATTTTTGTGTCATATAAGGGATGAAACACATGGAAGAAGAAGTGTAAAATTAATCCATATGTACCTGTTAACGTTGCCTAGTCAACCGTAATTGTGCAATGAGGAGGATGACAGGGCATCCAGTGACAACATATTGCTGCACCACATCCCAGTAGCCATGCATGTCAGAAGACCGGTCATAGCAGGCAGCAGGGACTTGACTTCACATGCAGGCACTCACTGCTCTACATTGCAAATCACACCCCACCAGAGCCAGGTTGAGATATTTCCACTCCCAGTTCCCATTGATGGATACTCATAGCAGTCTCTCCTTTCCTTAAAGAATAGTACCCCTTTAACTGCAACGAAACAGCTGTTTGGAGGGTTGCTGTTTAACCCTGGATCAGTGAAATAATCTGGTTTTAAATAAGGGTTTCATCTAAAGACTGTTAAAAATGTTAATTTTGGGGTTTTTTTTACTTGAATGCTTGGATTCAAATTGACTGTTTCAAAGATCTGTTTTGATGGTAAGCCAAATATAGTCCTAAAGCAGTCCAGCTGAGTGGGAGCCAATCTTCAGAGGTCAAAGCAGTTTTGCTTTAGGTAAGGAAGGAGGCTCCCCCTCAAACTCTGCCTGTGCAGGTGATGTGGAGCCACAATTATTTCTGTATTAATAAATGTGGAGAACAATTAGTTCTGTATTAATAAATTAAATACTGCTAGGCTGATTTAACACTAGATCCAGGTGGCATGGGATAATCTATATTACTGAACTGCTTGAGACCTCCAAAACTGAACGGCTTCATCCAAAGTTCTTATTGGGATGGTCTCTGTGCTAGCTGATCTGTACCAGGACAATTACAATTTTTAGTCTTTATGACCATGGCCTGTAACTTTTTAATTTAAATTTAAATTCTCTATAAGCCCATATTTATGGCCGAAGTGTACAGTTTATTGTACATTTTCTGATTCATTTCTTTGCTTTTAACAGCAATCCAGTCTGGGTTCCTAAAATTGGCTACTCATTCCCATCTTCTTCATATTGCCATCTACTCTCCTGCCCACCATCAGTTCTGTCATTAGAATTATTTGTATGTTATGTTGCAAACTGTACCGGTGAAATGACAACAGGGGAAATAAAGACAGCAGGACATGGCACTAGTCATTTGCTTAAATTAATTTATTTATTTCAAAGTGAAAGCACCATGCATTAAATCTCAAGGTGGCTTCCTGATCATTATTTTATCCTAACAGTAGGAAATGCTAAATAATGTAGTGTATGACCTAAGCTGAGGCAAAGGCGGAAAGGGATATTGCATCTACATTGTCACCAAGGAAACAAGAAGCAATGACAGTTTTCACCAGCTGAGCACTCACCTCTACGCCTTTAGTTCACCTGGAGGTAGCAACCTGGCACTTTCATTAGGGATGGGTAAAGCAGAAGGTATAAAAATAGCAGTAGAAGGAAATCTGCAAGGAAAAAAGAAAAACAGAGATAAAAAATAAGAATTTATTCTTTCCCATCTATTCACATAGTTGCAATAATATAGATGATCATATATCAGGGGCAACTGTATCTTGCAAAAGTGAAATGCAATAGTTCAAAGAAACACAGACCTGCAAAGGTAGTTGGGTACCGCCCAGCTAGGTATGACCCAGAGTAGAGGTCATGGGAATTTCCAAGAGAGAAGCTAAAAACACCCATGGACATTTGGACTAAAAATCTTATCTGCTGTGTAAGAAAAGTGAACGAAGAGGAATAACTTTCAAAACAGAAGGTTCCTGATTGTATTATCAGCTCAAAGGTGTAAATTCGAATAACACTCAGTTCACATTCTCTTTTCCTCAATTAGACTTACAAATAAATAGACATAAATACTATTGTTTCTCTGCATCTAAAATTTCCGTGTGTTTCCAACTCCTTTAATTGCTACTTCAGTGGTTACTAGATAAAGGTTTGCTTCTTACCTTAAAACCTCATCAAAATGAGCTTAAAACATAACCCTCCTCCCTGCCTGGGAGGAAATATTTTTTTTAGGGGTTTTCTGCATCTACAAGCTCTGGGACTTATCTGTGCTTATGAGGAAAGCAATTTTCGCCTCCTAACAAGATTTTACTCTGGAGTATAATATATTTTATTTTGGATAGTTGTAGTTTATATGGCTACAATAAGCTTCCACCTAAATCTTTCATTTTATTTGTATTTTTTAGTTGATCTAGAAGTACTTACCCTAGTCATTTAAAAATCAAGGAAATAAACACATAAACCACTCTTCACATAGCTTTCTATTTTAACAAGAAAAAAAAAAGCATCAGGGAAAGCTAGTATCCAACAACAACAACAACTTGGAGTAGATTTACAGTTCTTCAGCCTTTGCTCTAGCCCTGGAGCCTGATGGGACGCTGGTGTCCTTGGAGGAATGGTAGAAGGAATTGCTAGGGGCCAATTGCTGATTTTATCATTCAAACACAAAATTTGTTACACCACTTTATCGGTCACAGGGAAAGCAATTATAGTGTGGTTCAATTTTCCACTCAATGGCTGTACTGGGGATCAAAGTCAGTTTTTTATGATGGAGAAAAAATGTTTTGCTATTTTGTTTGTTATTTAAAAATAATAATAATAAAAAGCTTGCACTTCCTGTACAGTACTGTGTTTGCTTGTATGCCTTTTTTCTTTCCTGAGATAGAACTGATTATTTGGGGTTTTTTTCTTGTTAAATAATCAGGGTGTTACGTTGTTTTTTTTGTTTGGTCTTTTTTTTCTCTCTCTCCTCATCATTGACTAAAGTCGTTGCAACGTAGAAATGAAATTGTCACGCTTAAAAGCAGTACAGCATTAGAACTCTAATCACAAACACTGGAGGTAAAACAGGCTGTATGGCACATTTCTTAATATGAACTGTTTTCTTTTGCTACTCTTTCAAACAAGAAAGATAGCCAGTGTGCACATGCGCTTTTATGTCTTTAACCATCAATATAATTACCACTGTGATACAAAACACTTCAGTATCGTGTTAAAACACAATCCATTTGCAAAAGCAAACTGACATATTTGGTGACCATATAAAAATTAAAATTGGAGTCCACCGTAACATATAAACCCTTCACAAGCCTCTTTTTTTTCTTTAAATTGTTAAAAAAAATTAATTAAAAATGCAAATTTTAAAAAAAGGATTATTCTTTGAAAAGTGAAAAAAAAAACCCAAAACAAAACCAACCAGCATCAGAAAGAACAATGGTGGAAGAAAGAATTTCCTCAACTGAAAGAGTAGTCATCACACTTACTTACACAGAGCTTTTATCTGCAAAGCTCTTTACAAATGTTAACTATTATATCCTTCAGACACTCCTGTGCAGTAAGAATTTGAGCAGTAAGAGCACAATGTTGCCACATCAAAGAAAATCACATCAATTATTTAGACAAATATTTTAATCACTCATTCTCAGAAAGAGAAACAGAATTTCCAAAAGATTTTTTTCTCCTTAATTTGCTTTTTTTTTTTTTTTAAACTGTGTTAACATACTCTTGCTTCTTAAAATAGTTACATAAAATAGTGTCTCAGACCAATATGCAATGTCAGGTTCTTCAGCTCACTTTTTTTTTGTTTTTTCTGTAAAATTGCCTTTTTCTTTCTTTTATCCTTGCTTGAACTAGTCTCTGTTCAGTAGCAATCAGTATGTCTTCTTCTATCAAGTGTTCCCATTATAAAAGTTAGGCAAATGCTTAAGTACCTTATACTCAGTGTCAACACAGAAATATCCTCCCCCCAAAAAATATTTCATCAAAATTTGCCTGTCTCATTTTCAGAAAGAATAAAAAAAAAATTAAAATCTTTGGATTTCAGTTTTGCTTGGGTTTGGTTTTGGTTTTTATTTAAATTTTGTAATGCTTCCATCCGTGCTGTGGTCGATGGGTGATGAGACATTTCATGAATGTGTTCCAGAAGCCAGATTACTGAGTACAATCTGTGATTTAACACACACTACGACTTCTAAGAACAGGATTTGAACCTTTCAGGAATGCAGAGGAAGGTCTCCTATCTCACCATTGAGCCTCAAGCTTGAACAGTAGAGACTAAGCAAGATGTGCTGGATACAGCATGGATGAGAAGTCCATTCTCTCCTCCTAAATCAAGGGCACTTGGATGTCTTGTAAAGACAGAGGTTTCACCAAACTGGATTTTTCCATGAGTCCCAAAATTGTTGGCCATTTTGGAAAATCTTCCCTCAGCTCTTGGAATAATTTTTCATATTTTACTTCAAATTATCATAGATATTAATTCACCACATCCCTATAGTTTTAGTCAACTTTAATGACATATGTTTATGGACTTTGCAATAAAGAAAACATGAAAGTTCATAACATTTCTCATTTTTATATGTTGTGTTAGAGAGTTGTTGGGATGTGGAACAGGTTTCCCAGGGAGGGGTTTGAGTCACCATCCCTGGCTGTGTTTAAAAGATGGATAGATGAGGTACTTAGAGATATGGTTTAGTAGAGGACAGGTTCATTTGGACTTGATGATCTTAAAGGTCTTTTCCAACCTAGTCATTCTGTGATATAAGAAAGGAAAAGAAAATTTTGAAAGGGAAAGGAAAAAAGGGGAAGAGGGAAAATAAAGAAGGGGAAAGGGAAAAGAGAAAAAAGGGGAAAAGGGAAAAAGTCTCAGGGGGGTAAGTCTGACCTGCAAGTAGTATGGCTGAGTTTAAAAAAACCCTCTGTTTCAAAATACTAACTCTGAGTTAGTGCTCATCAATTCCAGCTTCTGCAACGGGAAAGAAAACCTCATTCCCAGGCACTGTTTGAGGAACCCAATTTTTTTTAATATATTTGCCCGCTTACAGTAAAATAAAACCAAAAAATCATTAGCTCACCCTCCCCAGCTATAAAGCAACCTGACAGCTCCACTCTGACAAATTCAAATTAGCGGAAGGTCTCTCCCATTTGGGAGGCTGCAGCCCTGGCCTGTAGTCAGAGATAAATTTTTCAGTAAACCTGCACTTAGAGTGATTAAGGGAAACCTCCAAATTTGCTCCGTCACAGCTGAGCTGGTAACATGGCAGAGCTGCCATGTTGTTGATGCCTAAAGATGTCATGCAGGGGAGCAGGAGCAATGCAGGGAGCAGGAGAGGGATGAGGGCAGTGATATGAGGAGCTCTCCAGCTGGGGAGAGTGAAACCAAGTTCACCCACCTGACTGCATGTAAAGGGACTGGTGCTGGCTCCTGAGTGTTTGCTCATGTCTCATAAATAATGAGTTTTGGAAGATTCCCCATAAAACATGATGAAATTAAATGTACTGCAACAGTTAGAAGTACTAGGCAAATAAATCCTTAACAATAACCATCAAGTGCCAGTAATTCACCACATTATTTTTTTCAATCCCTTGCCTGCCTTCTTCTGCTCCCTCATTTTTTTGGCTAATGCTTCCCCATTCAAGATTTTGTTTTGAAGAAAATGCCAATCTCACAAAGATCTGAGGCATTTCAGAGACTTTCTAATTTTTAAAAGATTAATTACTATGGAAACAACTTGCTATGGAACATGATGACGTAGGCTGAGTTTTTAAGGAAAGGGTCGATCATGTTAACTCCTGATAGAAGTGTTTGGGGAAAATATACTTACAAATGCACTAGCATACACAGAAGCTAGGATGTTGGGCATTGCTGGAAGGTGAGACTTCATCTGAAGTGTGAGGTTTTCTCAATTATCCTCTTTAGGGATTCAAGGGATTTGTACAGTGAGCAAATCTGCCTGGCATGCAAGATCATAAAAACAATTGCAGTTGATGTGTGAGATTATGGAAGAGACATGGGGATGCAGGTCTTGTGGTGGGACGCATAAGATTGCATTTGAAGGTTGAATCCCTGCTCCATAAGGGAGAGTGGATGCCATGTGCAGTGTTGTCAAAAAGACAGTTTAGATGACCATAACAGTTTTACAGACCATATAAATAATTCTTTTATTGTTTTTAATTTGTGAATGACGGTGCTAGAGTCTTAGGACCAAACTGGTGAAGTATAAAGGTAGCAGTCTCCATAGTGTGAGCTAGAAAAAGTAGATTTCTGAGCTAGCAGGAATAGCAAGCTCTCTGAAATATCTCAGAGCATGGTCTGAGATGAGTAAGATGAGTATTTTTCTCTTATCGTCTCTTACTCTCAGCTGGAGAAGTTGGCTGGTAGTGGTCATAATTGTCTGGATAAGGATCTTGATTCTAACAGGTCATTGCAGAGAGGCTGTTAAGCAAAATGGTTCTCGCCACCTCAATTGAGAGGGATGACTGAGTAGCCATCCATTTGTAGCTAGCAATGAGTTTGCCTTCAACTCTTAATTCTTTGGGAAATGGACAAAATACTTTAAATGTGGAATTCTTTCTCTTAATGCCATGAAAACAACTCTTGTTTTCAAATCTTTACACAAGCAAGAGTGGAAATGTCTTATGATAGGTGATTTCAAGGTCCATTGATTAGACAACAATTCAGAAAGTCTGGCTTCAAATATCTGTAAGAGAAAATGGATCAATACCTTGTCAATTCTTTCTTATGTTCTCCTCAAGACTACCATAGACCAATAAAATGTTAATTCTTGTACTTTGTTGCTAGTAAGTCAGTCTTACTCTGTGTACTGATAGGAATACTTTCACACTGTCTTTTCCACAAAGGCCCAAAATAAAGTTTTGGAGGGTTGTTTCTTGTTTTTACAAGCCTTATGATAGAAATACACAATATAGTGTTTTTTTAAAAAAAGAAACACTAATTTTTGATGGCATTTCTTTGACAACTTGTCATGTCTCAATCTAAATTAAAACCACATCTGACACACCAAAAACCTTGTCTTGATCTGTCTTGTTCAGATAGTGCCAGTCCATGATATGACCTGAAATCCATTCCTTGAGGTCATTTAGGCAGACTCATTGAAGCAATATATAGTGGCTTCATATATTGGCTGCTGGTCAATGAAAACACTGTCTAATGTGACACTGGAGACTCTATCCCTGCCTGAAGGTAGCAAATGGATTTGATTTGGGGAAGGGAGGGAAGGAAGAAGAAAGTCTCTCAAAGGGAGAGTTCAGTAATATGCCCCTACCTCACATGAATAGTCCCTGTGGATCACCTCCATTTCTCACATCAATGAGCATGGCTCAAAGTTAGAGAACACCTGGCTTGGAAGAAGCCAATCTCGTTTTTCCTCTCTGGGTTTACTACTGTGTCACCTTGGGAAAAGGCCTTGCAGCAGTTAGGCACAGGGTTTTTTTCTGGGTGGAAAAAGAGGGCGATTCCTTCTTCAAAGCATGCACATCAAGAGCTACACACAGCAAGACTGTGAACGCTTGCAAAATTGTTCAGATTGCTCTCAGATAAAAACTACAGTGTAGTACATAGCTTCAGATTGCTACAGAAAATACCAAACAAAAGCAAAATCCCTAGACATTTATTTTCAATCCTCTCTTTACCTGCAAACTGTGAGGTCCACCATGAGTTAACTCAAATAGGTTTATATATCTTTGGATAGCTATTGTGACCTAGGAAAACAAGAATTATGTCTGTACCAGTGAATTAACTATGCCTATACTGATTCTCCATCGCTGAGGCCAGCTAGCAGAGAATGACCCACATCCATACACTTGAATTCCATCAACTTCTTGAGCAAGGACGCTGTATCTGAAGTGCCTACTGGGATCCTTGGCTTTTCCTAATTTGCAAATGATTAGGGTGAGACAAATAACCTCCCATCCACACAGTTTAATGGTAGAGATTATCAAATTTCAGTGCTTGGGAATATTTCCTGGAGCTGTTTAGTTTACTAAGATAGATCACAAGCATTCCCTTCTCCAAGTGTTTTGCCAAGGAGGGTATGAGTAAGTAGTAGTCATGGGAAAGAAAGGGAGACTGATCCTTCAAATAAAGTCTGTGTTTCTGTGATCCTAAACTGTCTTTCTTCTCCTTTTCCCTGAATCCTTCCTGCCTTAGATCTACCTTACCCATCTCACCAAGGCTGCTGAAGGGCCACTTTCATACTTGACCTCACTGGGGTGAAAAATTCACAGGTCCTCATGCCATGAAAAGGCATTAGGTTGCCTAATCTGCTTTCATTGTATAAACACTCTTGGAAAGGCATTAACATTTCACTCTGTTTTCAGTTTATTGACAGGTGTCTTTATTAAAGCTTCATCAGAAAGTTATCTATACCTGATCTGAAGACACTGAATGTTGGAAACTCCATTGCTTGCCCTGGCAATGTGTTCCAGTTCTGCACTGCCCTCACAGTTTAAAATGTGTGTCTAATTCTTCAGTCGAATTTCTCTGCTTCCAGCTTTCAGCCATTGGATTTTGTTATGCCTTTACCTGCCTGATTAAATAGCCTGTTAGTTCAGGGTAGTTTCTCCTTGAAAAAGTAGTGCTGCTATGTCTTCATTTTCTTTTTGATAAGTCTGGGCTCTTCAGCTCTCTGATGATAAGATGTTTTCTCCCACCTATCTGGAAGCAATTTTAACAATGTATTTTCTACTATTAAGCACATGAGAACACCTGCATTGTAGAATATTTTTCTTCTTCCTTACCATTTCCCAACAGTGGTAGGCAGCATCCAGTAAGGTTATAAGCCTTTCCAGACCTGGAACTCCCTTAAAAATATCACTATTGCCTCCTCATATTAACTTATATTGAGATTCCAGTCCACTGTAGTCTAGACTACTAAACTAAGCACTGGTAGGGCATGGGCATAGAGTCTTGAGCTCTATTATCCATGCTGTTAAATTGTTGAAGGGTTCTATGTAATGCTTTTGGCTTCCAGCACAACTCCTTAGTAGACTTGGACCATTAGCACAGCCTTTTACTGTAAGAGGTTTGCATGCAACCAACTATTTCTGTTGAGCTGTTGGAGCAAGTCCAGAGGAAGGCATGGTCAGAGGGCTGAAAGACCTCTGCTGTGAAGACAGCCTGAGAAAGTTGTGCTTGTTCAGGCTGGAGAAGAGAAGGCTCCAGGGAGACCTTACTGCAGCCTTCAAGTACCTACAGGGTCTACAGGAAAGCTAGACTGGGCAAGTGGAGGTTGTCCCTTGCTCATGGCAGGGGGTGGTACTAGATGGTCTTTGAGGTCCATTCCAATCCAAATCAGTCTGGGATTCTATATCTTATGATTTTGAAGACTGAGAGAGTTCAGTAGTATGTAGGTGACCAGCCTATGCCAGATGGCCTCCAGGTTGCAGAATAGGACCTGGCACTTACACAATTACAGATATAGGCTAGCAGCTCAATTTTTTTTTCAGACATCCCTTTGATAGCTATTTCAGATAGAAGTTAAGCAGCTGTGCATAGTGCAGGCGAAAAATGTATTTATTTAAAACTAAACCTAATAGGAAGGCTTGGTTAAAAAGAGAGCTCTAGAGATTTAAGGACTTCAGAATAAAAGCAATTCATAGTGACTTGTCCCAACTAGCTCTCACAGTTGAAAATCACTGTCCTGAAATGAATTGTAAGAACTGAACCAAGCTTCAGATTATATTCTTATTTACAAGACGGACACAAATTTCACCTGTTCTTCATACCAAACTCCAGTGAGGCAGCAGAGTGGACTGGGGATTACAACAGTCAACTGCACCTCTTTCTGATGGAAGACAAGCTGCTTCAAGGGATTTACACATGTGAGAGCCAAAGCAGGTTGCTACATGGGGGAAAGTGGGAATTCTCACATTTCTATGCCCCACACCTCCCAAGCACCTCTTTTCATAGCACGTTCCATGAAGGGAATTGAGTAGGTTGAATGTTGCCATAGTTAAGTCAAACTTTCTGATATCATGCTTTTTCCAGGGACTTTTTCAAGTGTTAATAGACTTCATTGTGAATGGGTCCCCTAACTTCCTGCATTGCTTTCTGTCAGGATTTGGATTGCCACAGAATTAACAAGACATCTTTACACTCCTTTCCTGTCATGCCTTTTCTGCAGGCACAGAAACTCTTGGCAATGATTTGTCTTGTTGACTTCAATGGTTGAGCCTTTCCTCCCAGAAGCAATCCATATTTCCATCTGTGAATTGCTTTCATAAGGTCAGGGCATAGTATTTTCTACAAAGTCTTTCCTGGAATCTCTCCTGGAGGTCCTAGCAGTTGTCCTCCACGAGCCCATTGTCCATGGGTAGCAGGAACAATTTAGCAGAATCAGAGGGGGCTGCTTGGAGTATGTGACATTTTCCAAAAGGGTAGGGATGAATTTCCTGGTGCAGCATCTCCTCCTCAGAACAGGAATGGGATATTTAGCAGGAATTCCAAACGTAACTTTGCACCCAGGGTATCATTTAAGTGAAATACCTCTCTGTTAACTAGTCCTCAGCTTGCAGAATATCCCAATATGACAGCCATTTCCTAAATACAGGAATTATGATACAGAGTATTTCATATGCTCTCTACAACTACCTGAAGGAGTTGGTCTCTTCTCTCAAGTAACAAGTGACAGGACAAGAAGAAATTGCTTCAAGTTGTGTCAGGGGAGGTTTAGATTAGAGGTTGGGAAACATTTCTTCACTGAAAGAGTGCTCAGGCATTGGAACAGGCCACCCAGGGAAGTGGTAGAGTCACCATCCCTGGAGGTGTTTAAAAAAACCCCAAGGAAATGTAACACTTAAGGACATGGCTTAGTGGGCATGGTGGTGCTGGGTTGGCAGTTGGGTGACCTTAGAGGTCTTTTCCATCCTTAATAATTCTATGATTTTATGGATCCCCTTTCACTCCTACAGCAGTCATTAAGTCTGATTTTACTTTTTCAACCCTGTTTGGTCCAACCCAGCAGCTGGTTTAAAATGTTACATCTCCTGAGAGAGCAGGGTTAAGCTTTAAAGAACATTCATATCCAGTGAATCAGGAAAGACCATATCTTGTGTTTGGCTACTCACTGTGCTGTATAACCTGAGCAATAGAGTAACCCAAGCTCAAAGTATTATAAATGTTATTACATCTATAAATAACTGGAACTTGAGAAATACTTATATTTTCTGTCAAGTAGCTGTGGATAAATGAGAAACATTTATTTATTTATTTACACAGAAAAGGAGAGTTAAATGATTCAAGACAATAGTAATTGGCTAAAAAAAGACAGAGCCTACTGAATATTGTTGTCTTACAAATAAAGGACCATGTTTAATATTTTGTGTAGCCAATTCATATGCAAGTGTACATTTGAAATACAATTGGATAAAATTGCTGCAAACTATTCTTATTTGAAGACAGTTTGCTGAATCAAACCACTTTATTGTCAACTTTACTTGGTCAGTCACAAGCCTAGATTTCTGTCTTGTGTGCAAAAGCTGAAAGTTCTGTAAGCAATATGACTGTAAACAGTACTAAAAGTAAGCATGGATGATTAACTGCAGAGTGGCACATTTAATTTGAGCAGTTCTGACAGGTTGTGTTGCTTGGGTTGAACTTGAAATAACATCTTGACATATCAGTGGTTCTTGTGCTTTTCCAGGTTCAGTTGTTCCTTAAGGTGTTGAGTCATGTAACTTGATGATGGAGTGTCAAACATAATGTGTTAAACCTGAAGAAAGAAAATAACAGATACAGTGATGATCAGCACGTTAAAATGCGTTCTACTGTTTCTAATTAAAAAGAGTAGATTTTTCAGATCTTCCAGTTTATACACAGCAACAGCTTTGAAATATCCCCACTGTGCAAAACAAAAGGTATGTAACATTTTAAATGGGTGCAAAAAACAGATGAAGACATCTCCATTGAAACTAAACAATCGATTAGGTTTTTAGTATAAAAATTTTAATGTGTTTCTTTGCAGCTAAGAACACCCTTGAATGCTTATCGAGCCAAAACATCAACACCAAAAACATCTAAAGTCCAGGAAAAGGCGTCCACTAGGAAGTATGTGATGTGAAGTGGCTTACTGGTATTTGCATGCAAGGAGATGGCAGCTGTATAAACGAGAGATAACGGAATAGTTGAGACAGAGAGTAAAATTTATCATAACATGTCTAGTGATGATTAAAAGCCTGTGCTTATTAGATGCATAAAATGTATTACTAAATCATTTTTGGAACATATAATTTTCCAATTATTTATGCATCACAGTAATTAATGATAGGAGGGACAGAGTCAATGATTCACTGTGTAATACATATGGTAGTTACCTGGGGAGGAAAAAATTACAGTGCTACCAATTATTTGCTTTAATGTTTTTGTAATTATGCCCTACACCCAAGTTGAAAATTTCTTTAATTCTTTTTTAAACCCTTCATTTCTAACAATGAAACTGCTTTCTTTTTAGCCCTTCAATTAAGTCTAATTTTTAAGCTGCCATCCAAGAAATATACAATTCCATAAATGCCTCGTTTGCTTTTATATTTTGCTGGCAACGGTCTGCAAGTATGAAATCTTGCCCTTCCAGCATCTTATTGATGAACTAATTTAGCCAGTCTGAAGGATGATTTTCTGTTTAATACACGTGGCTGGGATTTGTGTGATCTCAGTTTCTTTTCTACTTTGGCCTTAACTTCATAACTGCAGGGAAATGAACCAAAGCCCTTGAGCTGTTTGTCACCAGGTCAGTCTTTATTCCTGTGGGTGGGAAGGGATCAAGAATTCTTCATTCAGCAGAGTCACTTTTTCACTACACATTTCTCATGCTCCCGCTTTTGGGGTGGAGGGATACATGAATGGTGAGAAAGAAGTGCCAATCAGAAAAATACAGCTTGCAGTGTAGGACCAACTGAGTGGAACTTGGTCTTATTTAATGGTACATGCCTACAGTGTAAATGTTTGTTTGAACTAGCTATGTTGGGCTCCTTACAGAGACAATGGAGAGAAACTAAGACCCTGAAGTCAATCCACCTGATATATCTGTGAATTTTTGTTTAAAATGACATAAATTTTGTCTTAAATGTATCTTTCAGTGGACTACAAAGAGCACTGTGAGTAACTAGCTTAGATAAATTTATAGTTATCTAAAACTAGATGAGTTATATCCTTCCAACTATATCTACACCGTCCTATAAAAATTCTGGCACTGGAATGCAACTGCATGTACCCTTAAAGGTTTGAGTGGCATGACGTCTTTTTTTAATTCCTCATAAAACAAAGACAATCTGTGAAACATATCTGACTCTGCTCATGAGTTAACGTGGAGTAGGGAATATTCCCAGGGAAAGATCTGGATGTATCCATCCAGTTTTGGTAAAGCAGTATGCATGTTTATAGCTGCAAACTCTTTTATGCCAGTCTGCCTGAAGAGTAAAGAAATGTCCTAGTTGAGACCAAGATTTGGGTGGACACTTTGAACTAGTTACCATCAGAAAACCATGAGCCATTTGGGTAGGAAGCACACAAGTGCAGCTTCACATACTTAATTTAATCCTGGTTTTACCACTCTTCGTCTCACAGTGAAGAGACAGGGAAAGATCCCCGCAGTGCTACATGCTGCTACCCACCATGCGTCCGTGGGGACATCATTTCTTTCTACTCCCACTCACAAGAGAAGCCACTGCAATTCTTCCAGAAAGATTTCCTGTATAACTGCCAGCGTTTGGGGATTTTAGTGTCACGGTTTCCAGGGAAAATACTGAAATTTAGCGACCTGATATGAACTTTTTCCTTTCCAAAGACCTTGTCTAACAACTTCTCTTTGGTGATTGACTGTGACAAACAAAAGTCATCTCTTCTTTATGGGTTGGGCATGGTGTTCCCAGACAATTCATGCAGCTCCCACAGGACAAGAGATTGAATTTCCTTTCAGTCACAACCAAACCCCTTTTCCAGAGCAAACTTAGTAATGTTTAAAGGATTTATTCAATTCTTTTCCTTCAAATAAATGAGCTTGGAGGGTTTGATTTTCCTGCGAAGAAGATTTAAAATAAAAAAATAATAAAAATTAAAAAGTGTAGTGCATTTTGGCAGATTATGTGGGTGGTTTGTGAATCAATAAAGCTTCCAGCTATACAAAGCCTTTGGGTGCATTGAGATGTTTGTTTGTTTGCTTTTTTATTTATTCCAAACAGAGCTAAATCTGAATAGTAGTTTTTATTTCTGGCAAGAAATGAGAATATAACCCTCCCCCTGCCTTTCCCCCTTCCCTGCTGTGTTACAAGTGTACCCATATCAAGCATTTATTTATTTATTGCAAATATTCATAGCAAATAACTGTTGATGCTAATGATGGAAAAAAAATATTCTTGAGATGCTTCCCTACATATCTGCTCAGGCATACATGTGTGAGATATGTACTGGGCACTAGATATCTATGTCCTTAGCTGCTATTAGGCTACATGTGGTTTAGTAGAGCCAATGGTAAAGTTAGTAGAAACCTTACCTGATCCCAAGATCCATGGACCCTCCAGGGGATTTGGTGTAGTGCTGCTTTTGGATATTATGTCTTGGGCCATGCTGTAAACTGTCTGGGGCAAGAATAAATTAAGGGTATTTTTTTTTTCTCCATTTTTACCTCAGCTTTTTAGTGTGTTTTTTGTAGCCAGAGTTCACTGATTGCTCTGGCCTGCATGAAGTTGTCTCAGTGCTTCCATGATGAGGTTACAAGTCCATGAAAGGTACCAAAAAGTGTCTGTGCCAGTCAAAACTTGTCAACACTGAGTTACTAACTCTTACAATTGTTTCCAGGTCTACTGATGTCCATGTTTGAAAACAAAAGCTCCATATTTAGAGGGAAGTGAAGAGAGGAGAGGAGAGGAGAGGAGAGGAGAGGAGAGGAGAGGAGAGGAGAGGAGAGGAGAGGAGAGGAGAGGAGAGGAGAGGAGAGGAGAGGAGAGGAGAGGAGAGGAGAGGAGAGGAGAGGAGAGGAGAGGAGAGGAGAGGAGAGGAGAGGAGAGGAGAGGAGAGGAGAGGAGAGGAGAGGAGAGGAGAGGAGAGGAGAGGAGAGGAGAGGAGAGGAGAGGAGAGGAGAGGAGAGGAGAGGAGAGGAGAGGAGAGGAGAGGAGAGGAGAGGAGAGGAGAGGAGAGGAGAGGAGATTATTTCAGTTGGAGGGGACCAACAACATCCTCAACTCCAACTGCCTGACCAATTCATAGCTGACCTAGTTAAAGGATATTAAGGGCATTGTCCAAATGCATCTTAAACACTGACAGGCTTGAGGCAACAATCACCTCTGTATGAAGCCTATTCCAGTGTTTGACCACCCTCACAGTAAAGAAATGCTTCCTACTGTCCAATCTAAATGTCACCCAGCAAAGTTTGAGCCATTCTCACTTATCCTAAAACTGGATATCAACAAGAAGACATCAGCACCTCCCTCTCCAATTCCCCTCCTCAAGAAGCTTTAGCAAGCAATAAGGTTGCTCCTCACTCCAACACAAGCCCCCACTTTTCATAACAGCGTGTCAGATTAGGAAAAAGAAGACAGAACAGTCATTGCTTTCCAAGATCTTTACAAGGGCCATTTCATTCTGCAATGATATATCCATGGAAAGGAATACAGATTGGATCTTTGTAGTAAAACCAAATGGTGAATATCTCATTTAGAAATGAGTTCAGGTCTCATGACCATGTCAATGATGAACACTTGCATCAAAACTGCCTTCTAAATAAGCCTGGAAATGTCACGGTAGCAACATCAAGATACTTTAAGGACCCCATCTTTCAGCCAGAAATCACCCATTCTACAGTACTTTACATTCATGTTAGCTCTGGAAATGCAAGATGATGGAAGACTGAACAATGGAGCATTTAGATAGATATTCAGTTTGTGCATCAGCATTACGAAATTGATGCTGCCCAAACTGAACAGGCTGTTGATGGAACTCAGAAACAGACCAAGTGGATGACATTTGTTTTCTAAGCTAGGAAAAAACGGTCCCCTTTGATTTAAAATATCTAAGTGCTGCCTATAATTAGTATATAATTTGATCCGGCCGATGGAAGTTAATCAATTTTATATGTAGATGTCAATGGTGGCAACAAAGATTTGGAAATAAGACAATCTTTGTATTTCATGAAACAGCAATGTTCTGGGTGGCTGTATGTCGAAGTGAGAATCATCACAGAAACACATATTGCAGAATGATAAGGGGTGGAAGAGACCTCTGGAAATCATCTAGTCCAACCCCCTGCTAAAGCTGCTTGCACAGGATCACATCCAGATCAATTTTGAATCTCTCCAGAGAAGGAGACTCCGCAAGCTCTGGGAAAGCTGTCCCAGTGTTTGGGCACCCTCAGAGTGAAAAAGTTTTTCCTCACGTCAAGATGAACCTTCCTGTGTAGCAGTTTGTGCCTGCTGCCTTTTGCTCAGTCACTGGGGACCATTGAAGAGAGGATTTTTTCCTAAACTCTTACAATTGAGGCTTTCATTCTCGAAGACCATGTGCAACTGGAGATAGTATCAGTGAGAGAGGCTAGTAAGGGAGTCAGCCTACAATTTGAGAGGTCAAAATTAATTTAGAAGACTAGATGTAGCTGTCTAGATTTTTGTTCAGTGTTTAAGTGGTTTTAGGCAGGTGGATGCAGTTAGACTGTGCCAGCTGACCTAGCAAGCAAAGAGTGATAGCAGTATTCAATCTGCAAGCAAAGACAGCATTCGTGCTTCTTATCATGTGGGGTTTTTAACTCCCTTTAAAAGTGGGACAGGCTTCTAGTTTGCTCTGGAACTTCTTTAGGCTCTTTTTTTTTTTTCTTAGTTGATTTTTGCGTCCTTTGTTTCCACCTCTCCTCCTTCTGTTGCTCTAGCAGCCCTCTCAATACCTTCTCCTGCTCTTGTCAGCACAGAGCAGCACACTGTTATTAATGTCTCCTCTCATTCCCAGTCCTTTCTGCATCTCTTTCCTGTTGTTGCCTCCAGTGACATGCACTGATGATAATGGGATGCAGTGCCACTGGCGTGCTACCCCAAAGCCCTGCAAGGACTAGTTCAGAGGTACAGAATTGCTTAAAAAAAGCCAGGAGCTTCTCTACCCAAGGGGAGGAAAAAGCGATTGCTTGCTGCGTTAGGATCTGAATGCTCCTTGCCACTTCCTAGCAGAGCAGTTTAGAATCAAGCTCCACTGAATGATAATTGTTTTAACTACCATTGTGGCTCTCTCTTTTATCCAGGGGCATGGCTGGGGAGGATGTGTGAAGTTGTGCAACTGATGTCTGCCTAATTCACAGGGTATTCCTAATTGGTTGGGATAGATCTCCCTGCCCTCCCTTCTCTCCCTTCCCCCACTACTGAGTTGCAGTTTAATTCTTTGCTTACAGCTTTTTCAAAGAAGTTTATGCATTCTTTGCACAGTCTGCATAAAAATAAAGGGGACCAATATGAGCATCTTCTGAATACAGCCAAGATTACAAAGTCCTTCATTTTCTTATGAGAAAGAAAGGATTTTTAAAATTCAATAAACCATAATCGTGTACATTTTATAATGTTTTATAATACAGAACATTGTGATAAATGCAGCTCAGCTAACAAAGCATTCACAAGGAGAAGGTTAGTGATAGGGATGACCACATCAATTTCATTCAATAATAAGATTTCCTACTTTAGATATTTACAAAGACAGCTCAGGGAGCCTATAAACTTAGACTCACTTAAAAGTCACAATTCTCTTCTATAGAACAAACTAGACACCCTAAATGAATTGTATATGTTTTGTAATGGGATGTTAATACATCAGTGTTCCCACTGGCTGACCTGGGAGTCCCTAGACCTAGTTTGTAGGCAACATGAGGGACCACAGCATGTCTAAATGAAAGAATGACTTACTGTTGAACTGGGATCCTCAGCTATATGCAGTTCAGAAGATGTTCTGATATCATCCCAGAGCTGTGCATCTATATGTTTTCCCTTTTATTCTCCATCTTAAGGTAAAACCAGATAGATCTTCTCAGTGCAGGGGATGGACTCCTTCACTCTTCTGTTTGTGAGTCTCTTTGCCTTTAGAAGCCACCAATTAAACTGTTTGAACTGAGTTACTAGGCATTAATAAACTCAGTAAGATTACAAATTTTACTGATGAGTGTACCCTGCTGATGAGACCAACACTTTTCACCCCGTAACCAATTTTAGTTTCTCTCTGATTTATTTAGTTTTATGCAGAATTCATATTTTTCAGTGAGATATACTCAGACATGAGCTCTGAACACTACCTGCTTGGAAAAAAAAACAACTAAAAGCATACAAAATCTGAAGTGTATCCACTACCACTTCATCTCTGTACCAGTTTTGTACCAGTGAGAAGACCTTTTGGACTGGTATCTATTCATCATGTCCTGCAGTGTTATTCCTTGCCTCTCTGAAGAGTTTGTATAATCCAGTGGTGCTGTTGCCAAATAATTACGTTGAACGTTGTCCGCTGATGCTTTCAGATTCATTCAGATTATGGAGTTTATTGTGTTTCTTCCTTGTTTTCCAAATTGTAAGCCATTGTCTTGAATTCTTTTTGCTGAAAATGCATACAACCCCTTATGCTGTTCTTGCAAAATCGTGGCTTAGATCTGAAACAGGATAGGCAGCAGAGTTCGCTTTTCTTGTAGGCTTCACATTTTTCATCAAGTCAATGATACAAAAAGACAGGTTACTAAAAGAAGTCAAGAGTTTCCTTGTTAAATCATTATATATAGAAAAAAATTTATTTTGTCAAAATTAATTTTGTCAGGTAATGTATGCACCTGTTCTTACAAAAGCAGCAGAAGCAGTTTCTTGCATCGGGAAAAGAATTGCTGATCATCCACTTTGAAAGATCTTTTGGCTTGGTGCTTGGGGCACTCATCTGTGATGTGAAAAAAGTGCAGCAAAAATCCCTAGTCTGCATGAAAGACAGCACTAACTTGAATCTTAATCTCTTCCACCATAGCTATCCGGGGCTCACACTGCTCATATACTTTATTAGTTAGCAAAAAAATTATTTTTTTCCTGAAGGGATAATGCTAACTATTCCAACAGCCTGAGGGATTTTATTTATTTTCTTCCAGGATCCTATCACAGTATGATTTCTTCTCCAGTTTTTGGCAGGTAGGCAGGCAGCCAGAATAACTGTGACTGATTTGGATGAAAAAAATAGATATGTCCTCTTTCAGACTTGAGAGTCTTATACCCCTTTAGTGCCACCTGCTTCCAAACTTCACTTTGCATCTCCTGAGATTTGGTGGAGTCTAGAAATTACACTGCAGTTTCTCAGTTGTCCTCTGCTCCTGAGAGCATGAGTAGATGAACAGATTACTGGTCAGCAATGCCAGCTGGAGATTTGAGACAGCTTTAGGTACTCCATGCTTCCTGTGCTTCTCATTTAAAGAAGCTCAGCCCTCTGTGAACATCACTGGGCTTACCTTGCTTGGGAAGTTACTCTTCTCTTAATGCATAGCATGATTTAAGGACATCAAATCCTGCACCAGCAGAAGTAGATACTTTACGACTAAGAACTAATAACAAAGAAACTTTTGGAAAACAACTTGAATGTAAAAGCTAACAGCTAGTCATGAATAGTGGGTCAAGAAGATGTCACCATGAGGTCAGCGTGATCTGGGGCTGCCAGTGCAGTGTCCTTACATATTTAAGCAGAAGAGCAATTATTCAGTACTAAACTCTGATGCAACTTAGTGGAAGCACCTCTTCCATCTGGATACTTCTTTATGACTTAAAAAAAAAAACAAAAAAAAAAAGAACAAATGCATTTGGAGAAGAGTGGGGACTTGTGAGGGATCAGTTTAAAAGAAGGGATTAGAAGCACCGCATACAGCCCTGAGGGGAAGCAATAGTCTACAGACACTGGAAGATTGCAAGCACTGAAGACAAAACAAACATGTGAGGTACTAGGAGAGGGTTTAGTTAGATCCCCTTTTCCCACGTGAAATTGTGGGTGAATTTCTAGATAAACTTCTTTAGAAGGAGTTAGCTATTTGCTTATAATAGTATTGTGAACAACAGCGTGTGGGAATTTAAAAAATGCTAGCATGGTGCCTAGAAAAATAAGTGTAAGTTGACTGTAGGAAGTAACTCTATACAGGCATGGAGATAGTTTAGCATAATCAGCTTTTTCCACCCATAACTGGGAGGATATCATGCATTATTAAAAGCAGATTCTGCTGGCCACTTGACTATTAGTCTCTTACAGCTACAAGGCTACGAATGGTAGGTGTTGAAATCAGCCACAGGAGGGCTCTTGCATTATTTCCCTGCGAGCCTTTAAACATATTGAGGATAATAAAGGAAGAAACCTATTCAAGCAAGTATAGACAGAGGCTAAAAAAATCAAGTCAATCTGTGCTCTAGTTCCCGTCAGTGTACAGGAAAGGAGCGCTCTGAATCATGAATCGCTCACTATGTGCTTTAGTTCATCTGCTTGTAGAAGCAGGAGTGATTTCCCCTTCTGTGATCCTAGCTAGATGCCGTGTTTCTCCAATAATAGGGCATGGGTCGATGTATAGGTCAGAGGTCTGGATATAAGGACTGAGATAAAGACAAAGTTTCCATGATGGTGCCAAGAATCTACTCCAGGTTGTCCAGACATCTAAATTTGGTGCTGTGCTAGTTATTGCTAAAGCATTTTTTGCTTCTGCTGTGACTTGAGGTCCATCAGTCAGTGCCACAGCAGTTCAGCTGAACTCCCAAAGCTGAATCCCTGCAGAAGCAGGCCACTGCACCCAGCACAGGCATTTTGGATGCTCAGGTAGCTGTCTGCTCAGAAGTACCGTCACAAGACACAAGAGAAACCCTTGTGGGGACTGAAGGAGAACTCAACGTTGTTAGACCAGTTGTGAAACAAAGCCTACTCCAAAGGAACAAACATCCACAGCGGAGCTGACTCGATCCATATCTTGCTTTCTTCTTTCCCTCAGGAAAAGGAACTCTTAGCCTGTGCTGGATTTACAGGTGCCGCACAAGGACCTTCCCACCAGTCAGTTGAGCTGCAGACTTTCTTCTTTGCCTCAGGGATACCCAGCAAATCTTTCCACTTACCAAGTGTACAGACATACAACTTTATCTTCTTTTCCCTTAGGACATCCCTCTCAATTTGTTGCCCTTCCAGAAAGATTCTATTTCTTACAGGCCCCTCCAAATCATCCCTATCCAAGTAGATGGATAAAAACATTTCCTTCATACTCGAGAAGAGTCTTCTAAAAATCACCTCTGCTTCTCCAATTTGCTCATGCATTACAGGTGAAGCATATGAGGGTAGAGATGAGGTTTAGAGAGTTAGCTGCTTCTTGCTCTGATCCAAGGGAAAGATTTGACACCCCTTCCAACAGGGGTTTTATATGCATTTCATAACACACTGGTTGTGAAAGCAGCTCAAGAAATTAATTACAATTTTGCAAAAATTGGTTAATTTTTTGCTGTGGCATTACAAAAAAATAAAAAGGTAAAAGCAGAACTAACACAGTCTGCTGTTTCAGACCTTCACACTAATGTTAGAAAATTACTTTTGAAATACAGCTCCAAATTAAACAGTATTGACACTTTACCTGTGATCTATTCTTCCTTGACCGAAGCATTAAGGACTTTTTTTTCCAGTGAGGAAAGAGACATCTCATCTCACATGAAAGTCACTGCTGTGGGACCCACCTTCCATCAACACTTGTAAAATGTCCTTGTGTCTCTCCTGATATGTATAGAAATTCAAATGATTAAATTCATAAATGGGCACCTCAAATAAATATTTAATAAATGGATTTATAAATGTATTGACAAACCTGTATCTTTTACTAGGGTCCCTCAATTTGCCCCTTGAGTGATCAAACCACCAAGCTATTGGCTATCTGATATGGTTTGAGACCTAGGAGGACAGTGGGATTTTTACACCTGAAACGTTTTTTTTTCTTTCTACCAGAAGTTCTGTTCTTGTCTATTCAGCTCTTTGGGACATAAGCAGTTCACATTTTCTGACTGAATCCTTCCTGGAGCACTAAATGCCATTTTTTCTAGAGTACTCACATTTTTAGGAGCATTTGCCCCTTTGGCTTTTGAGCTTCAAAGGGGAAATCCATCCACAGGTGCCAATGTGAAGGATGTGACTAGTGTGAGATGCTGTGTTGTTTGTAAATCTGCACCTGGCCTGTTTTGAAAACTATCTCCATCACTGCTGCCTCTGGCACTTATCCCCTTTCCTGGCCCACAATGTTTTTTTACAACCCCCTGAGGCCCAGCATATCTGGCCATCAGGACAGCAAGCCACCAAGCAGCGATGAACAGCAACCATGTGCAAAGAATTCCTTCAGTGTCCTGTTGTGTGTTGTCCTGTCCTGTTCCCCCCCACACTGACTTCTCCCCTCCTGAATGTTTGCTCTTTCATACTTCATTGGAGAATTGCATTATCTCCACGAGATGTGGTCGGGCTTAGCGCGGGAATGTCTGCAGCAACATGCCGCCCTCCTCCCAGAGATGCTGCAGTGGGACAAGTTGCCTTATAAGTAGGAATGGAGGCTCTTCTTGGCTGCAAGATATAGAAATAAATTAAATAAATGAAGAAACAGGAAAAAAGATGGGGAAAGGAGAGTGGGGGGAAAAGGGAAAAAAGGGAGAGCAACTTTTTTTTCCCCCCCTTCTCCTCTGAAGGAAGCAGCAGTGTCTCCTTGCAGAACGACAACCCTCAGGATACAGCAGTTGTCTTCAAATCTGTGACCATAAAAAATCATTATCTCTGTGAAATACAGCAATTTGGGAGATAATCAAACAGTGACCAGGGGGCAGAGCTGCCAATCTGAAGGATTATGCTCTGTGCACGCTTGATTCTGTCTGACCTTCCTCCGAGCCAGCTGTCAGCTTGGCGAAAACGCACACGGATCGACTCAGGGCACATTCATTAGACTGTCTTCGGTGAAGAAGTCATTTGCATAAAACCCCAGCTTTCTTAATTAGTACTTCATTTTTCCCTTGACTTATTTTGTGGCTAAGTTCACTCGCTTTTTTTTTTTTTAACTTGCCGAAAAATAAAATGGGGGAGGAGATTTTTTTTTTTTTTTTTTTAATGTGGGGGCAGGAGGGAATATGACTTGCAAATTAACTCGGTGATAATTAGCCTATTAACATTTTTCAGAGATGTAGGAGGTTTCCAAATGTAAAAAAATAAAAAAATATTAAAAAATTAAAAAATCAGGAGGGGAAAAAAAGTGTGTGGGGGGGATATTGGAGTTGAAATTTATTATCTAAACTTCTGGACTGACAATATTGAAATGCTGGGGAGGGGAAAAAACATTAAGTCTGTGTGTTGAAAAATCTCACTTCTTTTTTTTACAATGATACATACCATTTATTCATTCACAAAGACTACTTTGGAAAGTGCTTTTTTATCTTTCCCATGGACAAGCAATGGAATCTTTTTATTGTGAGAAAAATAAAAATACATCTTCTGTTTCTATAGTTAATATTGGGTGAACAGTTTGGATTGGGGAGAAGTTAACCACATGCTGCAATTTAACTCGGACATTTCTTGAACCTGTATTAGTTTTCACATCCCATAAAAGCTTCAAAACAATAGTTGTGTCAAAAGAAACTGCAAATTGTCATGTGAGTATAAAGCATTCACTTAAGTTGCACTGCATTTTACCAATTTAAAATTGTTATGTGATTGTTAGGAACAAACAAGCCACAGGAATGATTTCCTTGTGGTACGAAGAGTTTTCAGAGTAGAGAGAGAAGCCAAATTAGTACAGACATTATCAAATTTGTTCTTTAGTTCAAAGTGGATGCTAATGATGCTTGTTCTCTGTTTGATATTCTACTCTTTCCTGATGTAGGAAGGTATTTTAGAGTGCTCCTAAATTTAATCACAAACTCGTCCAACTTGCATCTCAGTAGCAGTATTGGAGCATAATTTATTGCACAAGAGGAGGGAAATCCTGAAGTCTTAGCAATATCCTTGTCACTGATGAATCAGAAACTACCAGGTAGAAGGCATACACATCCTGCCCCACTGCTTTTGTGGCAGCATTCTCTTTAAAACGCTGCAAAAAGCAGTAAAACTTGCTGTCATCACTTGTAAGTTCCTCACCATCATTCAAGAGAGGAAAAATATATCGGGACATCCCTGTTCTTAAATATTGCAGCTCTTCCTCTGGTTTTACAGGTCTTCTCTAACATAGGACTTAAACAGAACTTCAGGATGGGAAAGGTAGCTGCAGCCAGGAAATCGAACCTCTCTCAATTTGAAGAATCAGGACTAGCCTTTAGAAGGACGAGAATTTCAGGTAATTCTTTATTAGTGAAATGAATAGTGCCAGGACCTGTTCTCCAGTCCTGAGGGCAATAGGCACAGCCTGGTTGTGTGGAAACTACTATATTGCCTCAGCTTCCAAAACAGTGTGAATGCATCCAAATTGCCTAAAAGGAATTGTCCTTGGCCCACACTAAGACCCCAAACATGCAGTGAAATCATCTGGGAGAGCACTAGTTGGTCCGGAACAAAACCCACACTGAAGACTGCTCTGGATATATAACAGTGTGAACAGCTATGTTTTAGTGCCCATGTCCATTTCCAGCAGTGTTCTGTTTATTCATGCAGATGTACCCTCAGTTATTTCCATTTGGGAATTAAAATTAGCTTTGAGGCCCATTTCAAATTTTGTTCATTGGGGTGTTACAGGAAATGTATTTACGTGGTTACCTTGAAAACCTGTATCTGTATTTCCAATAGTATTTTCAATACTATTACTGAAATGGCAAATTAATTAAATACTCTGAAGATTACATGTATAGAATTTTTATAGAGAGAATGAATGCAACAGCATTCAAGCTCTTGCTGTTGTGAGTTATACATTGGTATGGATTAAGTAACATTAAACTGTTTCCAAATTTCACCTGCTGTACACCTGCTCCAAAGGACTTCCACATTTCTGAACACACAATTTCTGTTTCTCGTGATGTGTAGTAACAGTGATGAGAGTGTGCTAAAAGCAGCTGTAGTTATGGAGTACTAGTGCAAACAGCACACAAGTCAACAGAAATATTGTAAAGGTCATTTTCACACTAAATTTCTCCCAATTAAATTTGGAAATTTATGGGGACATGTCAGGGAAAGATTTTTTATGGTTTACGTGTAGGCTGGTACCTGTCTGACTCCTAGGAGCTGATCATTAAAATGGACTAAAATGGGAAAAAACTTAAAAATCTGTCAACACATTTTCAGTCTCACAGAAAAAAATATTCTCCTGGCAAAGAGTTGGATTTTGGAGCTGACTGACATGCAGTCTCTCTCTGAATTATCCTACACTTATCCTCAATAGGTTTTGGGTATATCCAATACACTGTCATCCTGCCAGATCTACTGTTTGTAGCCTTTGATGAACTCCTATAACTTCTGTTACTCGGAGAAAATTTACTAGATTGCAAAAAATGAAAATTCATTTCATTTTTAGACCAAAAGTTTCAGCAGTAATTCTCAATTTAGTTACTAGGATTAGTATAAAGTCTAGTTACAAACTTCTCCCACTATTTTTACGCCCTCTCAGTGCCATCACACTCAGTAGACATGTTTGTTTAGCTCTCAGCCTACATACCCCAGTTCCAAGCTGGCACAGACCTATATGCGCTTCACTCATGTTATTCAGAATTTTCTCCTTAACCTATTTGCCTCTGAATTACAGCAGCAATTCAGAAAGGTCGTGTTCTCAGAAGTAAATAAAATATTGTTCCTATGACACATTTGTGTAAATCCAAGAGCAGTCATCAACCACTGCTAGTTGGTTCATTACAGTAGCAGAGACTTTAGGTCCTTATCAAAGAATTCATTTTTTATTTCTCTTCTAGGTGAAGGTCATTTTACCTAACTTTTCCAGTTCCAAAAATTAGGCAATTAGTCTGAGCTAGTTAACTATGCTTCTGCTATAGTTGGAAGGAGATAGGTATGTCAAGACAGAAATCAATTCCAACTAAAAGAGATGCAAACTTTACGACAGGATGAATTATTCTCCCTAGGATCGAGTCTCTCCTTGCTGACCATTGGGGTATGTCTTGACAGATAATTTAGCCAAGAAACATTATTTCTAGAAAACTGCAGTTCAACGAGATGGGTCAAGAGACTAATTGCTTGATTACATGGTACAGAAGCTTTCTTGTCATTCTAGTAATTTCACCTTAGCGTAATAACTATTTTACAGGTGTAATGTCATGGACCAGTTTCCAAACTCATTTTCTGTCTTCCTTGTTTTGTCTTGGAGCATTGGTGATCTCAGAAAAGTGATTCTTATTACATACTACTTATCTTCCATAGGCACTTAACCTGAGATAGTCCTTTTTATCCATTTTGACTGAGATGTACCTTAGTTAGGTGTGCCACCTGAGCTGGTGTAGGTTCCTTCACTAGGGAATGGGGACACACATGAATCCCTAGAGAGCACTTAATCCCACCCACAAAATGTAAGACATCAGAGTTGAAATCCTTCTCTGGATGCATTTTTCTGACTGCAGAAGACTAGATATCTGTCTAAGGCTAGGCTCCTAATTTTGCAATGGTTAAACTGGAATAGAGTTTGTGGATTACTCCTGTGCACCACATATAGTGACACTGAATTTATTTGGATTGCCATGAAATAAACCAGTATTGTAGCCTTCAGTAGTTTTATAAAGACTGCTAATAGTTAATGTTTTCTCAAGCCCATGTTTAGGTACACAGTTTAAGAACCCCAAGTTGTAGGTACCCAGAGTATACTGAGTATTTTCTGGTGTTCTACTCCTTCCACTACTGCTTCTTTGTAGGACACCTAATTACCTTCTCTTGCATTATGCTAAGACAGTAAAGTCTTTGAGGCAAAAGGAATCTGAATTCTGGGTGAAGACTTGATGGATTTCTGTCCAGAAATCTCTATGGCTGTTGCACTGAGAAAACGTATCACGATGCTACATCCTTGGTCCCTGTGTAGAGTAATTTAACTGCATCAGAATGCTGCTGTTCCAGCTAGCAAACCCTGTGCCCTGTGCCCTGTGCAGGTCATTGGTCAATTCTAGATAGGGTTGCCACTTTTGACAGTAAAAATAAAATAAAAAAGAACCAACAAAATCCATAATAAAAATCCATAAGGCTGGATGATAAACCCTGATGCAATAAAGAGATGCCAAGGATTCCTGGCAAAGGGATGGAGATACATTGTACCCCCATATTGATTAACTGTCTCACCTCAATGTCCCTCTTTGGCTCCTGTCAGACAACAGTTGTATGTGGGCATAACTAAGGATTGAATATCAAAATAGGGGTGCTTCTTGGACAAAGCATTTTATAGAAAAAACAACAGAATGTAAATAAAGGAAAAATGCTCCTGAACCTTCAGCAGGCTTCAGGAATGTTTTACTCCTTCAAGCCACTTCCTTTAAGATGTGTCTTTTCTCAGCTTTCAGTATTTCACATTGTGCTTTCTCTTATTTTGTTCCCTGAATTGCTGCATTTTTTCTTTACCATCTCTTCTTCTCTCTCCTCTTTTCAACTACTAAAATTTAACCTAAATATCCCTGCCACCGCTTAAATCCATTACATCTTGCTCTGTCCTAGTTGACTAATGAGAATAATTATCAAACTATTTTTCAATGTGAATTATCTACTCAGGCTAAAATAAAACCACCAATCTCATTTCCAGTGAAAATCCTGAGTCTGGCCAACAATCGCAATCCCTGAAGTAAAATAACATGGTTTTATTTACTAAGGTCTTTAGTCAATTCATTGGTTTTTATTGGCATTGAAATAACATTTGGGCAAGATTATATTGCATATCTTTTTTTTATCCTTTTTTTTTTTTAATATGGCTCTTTAAAAGCTCACAATTAAAAACCCTCTGTTAATACTCTGATATTGCCACCAGGATCAAAATGGGATTAGTGCCAGGATTCTAGGCTACTAAAGCATGTGCATACTACTGAATGCACACTCACTGGAATGTTCATTTCCAGGGAAAAAAAAAAAAAAGGAACATGGAAATAGGATTCTCTCCAAGATGCTCTAAGCATCATCCAAAGTCCCAGATCTTTGTGCTGCCTTGGCACAGGGAATCTCTCAGCTGGTGTAAATCTAGTGTACCTGGCTCTTATGTCAGCTTTTCCCTTAATATAGCTTGAAAATCAGCTGCACTAATGCCCATCTGGGACATGATGCCTGGATCCGCAGGCAGTTTTATAAAATACAACACTTTCTACACTGCTCTGAGTTACTCTTTGCAAGGACCAATAAAGATATGGCTTGATGCTTGCAGAGATACGATGTATTGGCATATGATATCTTACCATGATGGAGAATAAATATGCATAATAAATTTTAAAAAGAGATAAATAAAATATTTTCATGTTATCATGAATATCCTCAATAGTGGACCAAATATTCCCAGAGAAGTGGGAACAACAGGCCCAAATATCCCAGGGGATGAAAAAATGCAAGAAAATATCTGTACTATGCAAAATTACAACATGATTCCATTAGAGCAACTGCCTTGGTTCCATCAGCTCAGATGCTTAACGAACTTGCTTTACAAGGTATGAAGATATTAAACCATCTTGAGTTGAATTTGGTGTCCAGCATCAAGCAGGAAATAGAGATTTGGGGTCAAGGCATAAAGAGAGAGGAGCTCTGGGAGCAGTTGTCACCATTGCCACAGGGATCCCATGTCATTTTGGCATTATCTGAGCTCAAGAGCACCTCAGCATTGGCTCTAGACTATGACATCCCTTTGTCCAGACCACTCATAAACTTTCCAAGGATTGTGTATTACTGTGTGTTGACACCATCTCTGTCTTGAATGGCTCCTGATCTCACCTGGAATCTTGGGAGTACAAATACCTCTAGAAATAAAAATTATAGCAGATGGAGGACCTCTCCTTACAGCATTTACATATTCATTGTTAATCACAGAAGTTCGATAGTGACACAAATTAACAGTAGTGTGAGTTGACATCCCTCCAATGTAGCACTGTATCTAATCCATGTAAGAGGATAGTAGTCATCTTCTGATGCTTGCAGAGGGAATCACACCACAGGCATGAGAAGCACCATCTAATTACCTGGATGTAGGTGCCACATGTGCAGGCAAAGGTATCTAAAAAATCCCCAGATGACTTACAGGGACTTGGAACTTTCTGGAGCAGCAACTGGAGACCAAGCAGGGTTTTCCTGGTTGCTGAGTGTTTTTTAGCAAAATAAACTAAAGTGAAAGTGACTATTCTGAATAATTAAAAACTTAGGGTTTGACTGATCTTTATTATGAAATGTCTCATTTAAGTTTCTGTTTAATTTTACAGGGACTGAAGTTAAAATACAGCTTAGCAGTACCAAAGTAAAGTCCAAACTTTTGATGTTTTCATTAACCTTTTAAAAATATAACCTTATTCTGAGGAAGAAAATATAATTTTTTTACCTTTCTGTGATTTTTTTCAAAATATCTATCATTCCTCACTTATGCTGCTAGTTCTGCTGCTGCTTTTACAGACAGCATTATTAGAGGTGGGAAAGAGTTGTGTGTAGCAGGGGACTTCACAAAGATTTCTTGGTGTTCAGGACCAGGACAACAATGATTACAAGCACTCGTAGTTCCTTAGC
Organism: Gallinula chloropus; assembly: GCF_964237585.1. NCBI lineage: Eukaryota > Metazoa > Chordata > Aves > Gruiformes > Rallidae > Gallinula > Gallinula chloropus. Next base: position 118,700,406 of record NC_140087.1, on the reverse strand, counting down.
TGAAATGTCTGGTAAAAGAGCATAAAACTGATCAGAGAAGTAGATGCAGCTCTCTCAGTGTGACTGGGAGCAGACCAAAGCTTTCATTTATAAAGTAACTCTGAATTCACTGGATTGCCTGATGGAGAATGTCACCTTCACTGACAACAATGAAATGGCACCAAATATAATCTTAAGGTTTAATTTCAATTCCACAGTAAAACTAAAAGCAAATAATGCAAATTTTTCACACCTCGATGTAAATCGGAAAGACCCCCAAGAGCTGAACAGAATTATTCCAGAGTTTCACTGATGCAAATTTTTAAACAGAATTAAAGTGCAACTTTAAGTTACTTTTAGTTTACCTAAATATATTTATCGACGAGGAGTGTCATCTCATTAACAGTATTTAGTAATTGTATAAAACAAAGCTTTATATCAAGTCCTGAACTTTACTGTGTAAAGTGCTGTTCTTACAAAAAAAAAAAAAAAAAAAAAAAAAACCACAAAAAAAAGACCAGATCCTGTCCTAATTGCAATCTGAATAAACGAGGCAGATAGAAAAAACAGGGATAAGGAAATGATATGCCCTTTTTTTAAAGATCACGGAATGAGGCACATAGCAATTAAGTGTTGCAGCCAAGGTCACACTGTGATTTGCAGTCCATAGCACATCTAGGTTTTGAACCTCTGTTTCAAACTTCCCAACCAAAGCAATATTTTTTAAATTATTATTTTCTTTTTAAAAAGCAAAACATTAGTGATGGCAGTTTTTATGGTTAGCATATGAAGTGGCAAATGCAATTTTAAAGATGATAGAGCTTAACAATTCTCTTTTTACTTTATTTATCCTGGGGATTCTTTGGTTAGAGTCATGAGGCTTGTTTTCTTTCCTTTTTTGGGGGGGTTGGGTGGGGTGTGCTTTGCTTAGGTATCAAATTGCAATCTTACATAAATAAAATAAAATAAAATAAAATAAAATAAAATAAAATAAAATAAAATAAAATAAAATAAAATAAAATAAAATAAGCTACCTAAATACCATTACCTGAAATTTTGAAACATTAAGACTTCAAAAGGGTTAATTAATTACATTAGCTGTGTCATTATCCTGGCAACATTCTGCCTGAGGGTGTATAGATCTATTCAGCTGCTGAGTTTGAAAGAGCTGTGTCCTTCTCTCACAGAAGAAAATTCATCAGACATTAAAAACATAGTCATTAGCAGAACATATTGTTTTCTCTCCACCAGATTGGAGAACATCAGATGGAATAATCAAAACAAATATTAAATAAATACTTTATTTTTAAAGTATGGAACCCAGAATTCATCACAAGTCAGAATAAATATTTTCCATGATAAATTGAAGCTGCTTAATATTTATTGAATGTGGAGAACCAAACCCTCCACGGTTGCACATCTTTGTAGTCAAAAGGGGCTGTAAAATACTCCTATACCAGAATAATAAAATGATGCTATCACTTTTAACAGGTGTAAATAACCGTATAAGCTACATCTAGTAGAAATACAGAAAAATTGGTAAACTAAAGAAACAACAGCAAAGATGCTTAAAGGTATGAAATGGGTTCCACATAAAGGGAGATAAACAAAAATAAAACTATTCACCCTGGAAAGAAAGACTAATCATTTCAGGATGTGACAGAAGTCTATGAAATCATGACAATCATGCGGGAGGTGAAGAAAGAACAATTATCTGCTACTTCTTGTAATACAAAATCTAGGAGGCATCAAATAAAGTTATCTAAAGGTGGGCTCAAAATGATTAAAGGAAAGTACTTCTTCACGCACCACATAATTAAACTATGAAACTCATTGCCACAGGATGTTGTGAATGTCATAACTTTTTCACGGGTTCAAAAAGCAATTAGATACAAACATGGAAGGAAAAGCCTTCATAGACTATGATAGACAAAGAACTAACCCCCAGGTCAGGAAATCGCGTAGCCACAGATTGCAGGAAAACGGAACGCTAAAATGTGGGAACATCAATGTATATTTTCCTTTTTATGCTCCTTCCCAACGGGCAGTCATTATTGGTCATTGCTGGAGACCAAAAAACTGTCTATATAGTCTGTGGTCTTATTGAATACATCTTCTTTCACAAACCAGTTGAGAATTAGCCTAAAAATTTTAGCCCCAGAGTAAGAGGAAATATTTTTAAAATTATGAGCATGTCCTATGTTTTCATGTGGTGCTGTAGATCTAGTACAAACCCCTGCAGCTCCATCCTCTCTGCAGTGGTAGACAGTGCTGTTCTGGGGTATATGAGGAGGAACAAGCCTATGATCATTTCACAGGATCTGTCCCGCCAGAAGAACTTTGAACTGCAGCCACCAGAATTGGGCCTGTTGGAAACTCTTTCATCTCTATCATCTAGAAAAGCCAAAATGAGGGTTGCAGACCCATCCTGTTATGCGTGCATGACTGGGCACTTCTCCTAGATGCTTCCTGAACAACAACAACGAAATAGCCTTTTCGTGAGAGAGATGTCAGGGACCTAGAAGAAATCCTTGATGTACTAAATAGATACGATAGATAGATGATAGATAGATAGATAGATAGATAGATAGATAGATAGATAGATAGATAGATAGATAGATATTATACATATTTTTATTTCAATTGTACAAAAAGTGTATAATTGTAAGCAGAGATGCCCTGGTGTTGTTGCTGGCTAGTAATGGATTTGCACAGAGAATCACTCTCAGCACTTTTGATGTCACAGTCCGATGTGAATTATTTTTTCCCTGGGCACACATGGATACCCAGAGTAAAGCAACAATAATTCTAATAGTTAAAAAAAGCTTTCCAGTTAGATAGATGCAATGCTAAAGAACTTTCATGAGCATCTTTCGTTCTGGTAGAGAGGTAAAAACACAAGACACAGTAGGCAAATAAAAATTTCAAAAACCTGTAGATCAATCATACCCAAGTAATGTTCATGATACCTGCAGAAGACACCGTCTTGATGCCTGTGCCTTCCCTGATAAAGTTCATGGGCCTGAAAACAACTGGAGAGAACAGAAGTGTAGCAAAAAAATGATAATTTTTATAAAAGAAGCAAAACAGACACATTTTCCCAAATATTATGCAGAGAGTCAACTTTGATGTGGGAACGGTTCCCTGGCAATTGGCAGAAATTATGCCATAAAAGCTGAACATATGCACAAGATATTTTGTTTTTCTTTTTTTTGCTGTTGTTATTTAAAGATCTGAATAGCAATTTCCAACGTGCCAGTGAAGTAAACTGTATAAGTAGGAAACTAGAAATAAAAAGAAAATAATTTTATTCATTTTAGGATGAATTCCGAGGATAAAAAAAATGAAAACCAAGCAGTAAAAACAACAACAAAAAGCTATTAAAAAGGGGAAAACAATAACTGGTCTCATAAACAGTTAATTCTGAAGTGGTAGTTGCTAACAATGAATTTGGAAGGACCCCGCTGCAAGCCCATGTAGGAAATGGTGTATACCAAGTAAGCAAAAAAAAGCTTGTAAAGATGAGCTGTAGAGATGCAGTACTAAATACACTAAGGAAATATATATATATATGCTACTGTGCAGCCACCCACCACACGATCCCATGCTCAAAATTTGAAAAATCCATGGGTTTTGATAAAGTATATTTGCACACAGACATAAGGGGCAAATGGGAACTCTGGCAATGGGCTCAGACCCAGGACGGGAGAGGAAAAATATTGCATCTACAGATTGTTCAGACAATGCATCCAGCTTCCTTAAAGACCCTGTTAACTCTGTGCAATGCCCACACCCTTCAGGACCTGTCAGTGAACACCGTGGGGTAAGAGGCCATGTATTCCCCCTTGACTTGGGCTTTTCGATTCCAAAAGGTCTGTGGGTCTCTTGTTTGGAAATGAGAGGGGTAACAGGAGGCTGTTAGCACTGACAAATGCATCGTAATGTTTCTGCAGTCTTACTAGATTCTAGAAGAGAAATAGAAAGGATCTGTGCTTTTTATTTTTGTTGTCTCCCAGTTCATCCTAAAAAGCTCTTTTTGTTGGAAAGGGTGGGTTTTTTTTTTCCAATTTATCACTGAAGATCAAAATCGTGATACGAGCTGAAATCTCTCAGTTCACCTTAAACTGTCAGTGATAGAATTTGCTGGTTCATCTCATCACTCCATACTTGAATTGTGCAGCCCACGTTGATTTACAAAGGTCTTTTGGTCACTGACAAGCACTTGAAACTCAGTTCAGGTGCCTCAGAGAGGCACCACGTGTAATGTGAGATGCCAAAGGTATCCTGAACATCTGCAGGGCCCAGTTAGATCTAACTGGGGGCTTTCGGGAGACCTCACTATCTCTGGAGCAGCGGTTGGGAGTTGCTGCATATCAAATGGCACTGTAAACTGAACTGAGTGCTTTGAGAGGTGTATAGACAGACACCTAATTCCCTTCGATAGTCAGAAAGGCATCAGCAGCCCAGCTGGCCCGTTTTAATTATCTATTAATCCTTTTGTGGGTTTAGTTGCCAACACATCAGTGTTTGGTGCATTTGAGGCCAGCAAGGGTGCTTGGAATCTGCTGTCACTCAGGAATTGCACAGCTCTCTGTAAGTCATGTGCTGTGCCTCAGTCCCCTGCAGTTGTCTGCGTTCCCAGTGCTTTAGCTAACCATACTGGGACAATTAAGCTGAGCCCTAAGCTGGTGCTTAGGCACACTACTGCTGCTTCAGATCAGACCTATTGAGTCTATCACTATTTAAGACGTCCTGTAACTTTAAAAGAACTTGGTTTTGCTCTATTAGGATTCCACTGAAAGTCCTCTTTGTTGTTTTACTGGCTGCCACAAGCATGTAAGTAACATTTTGAGGCGGGTACCTAAAGATAGGAACCTAAGGACAGATCTAGTTATACATCTGGATGTCCCCAAAAACTCTGACCACAAAGTCGAACTTTGCAGTATACAGATGTTCCCCCCAATGCAGAAAGGAATAAATGAACAGTGTCCAAAGCCTGAATGTTCTAGGCACTAGATATAACATATGACATAACACTGTGTCCATCTTTTTTTAAGTTCCTGGGTGGTTATTTCAACATCATCTGGCTGCCAAACTTCTACCTTCTCATTTAAAAGTGCAGTATGTTCCATCCCACTGTGTCCAATTAGTATTATGGATGCCATTATAGGTGTATTCAAGTATGCCTCCTTTTTAAAAGCTCCCACCACAATCCAAAGGTCTGGGTCAGCTTCAGAGTTTGAAAATCACCTCCATGCAAAGACCTAACATGTATTTTCATCATCATTTTTTAAGGGCATTCAACTAGTTGTATAGCTTTTTTACTGGATCCCCACAAAGGATGAATTGTATTTATTGTTTGTGGCCCTGATGGCTGAGAGATATGATAGCAGATATTTATAAATTTATATATTATTATTATTTAAGTGCTATGGGTGGAAAATAACAACTTCTTCTTCATAGTACTTGGAAGGGAAAGGAGGAGATACTTATGACTGCAGATCTCTTCCCTTCTCATTGCTGTTCTACTGATAATATATTGGGGGGAAATGAAATATTAAGTAGAAATATTATAGAATGGCTTTCTGTTTCACCAGGGGAAGACAGATGAGGTGGAGAGGATACCTGTTGAGTTTACAGAGACGATTCATCAGCATCCTGTTTGACCCACCTTTGTCATCTTAGAAATCAATATTTATCTCTGTTAAATGTCTTTGTCTTGGATAGGTTGAGAAGGGAGGAGAGGTAAGGAAGGGAAAAACCTAAAAGAGAGGTTTTGTGAAGAATTGCAGGGAATGTACTACATAATAAGCTAATTATATCTCGTCCTGTCCGAGTGTCAATCTGCAACGGTGAATTATAGGCAAGAGGCTGCAGCACTTCACTTTCTTACTCATAACTAAATCAGAATCCTTTTAAGTTTTAATTAATCTGCTTAGCTTTAGTTGTGAGGGAGCAGGGGAGTGGGGAAGGCAGACAGATTAACCCTTCAATTGACAAGTACTTTCACAGTGTTCCCTCTTGGGCTATTTTCTTCTGAAGCACCTGAGGGAGACAGCATTATCAGTCTGACGTGGGAGCCTATTAGGCAGTGATATTTTTTTTTTAATTTGCCAGTGTCTGGCTAGTCCTTTCTATTTCATTATCAAAACCCAATTAATTTTCTGTAAAAGCATCAAATTAATTACAAAATACTATGGAAATATAAAGAATGGAGGAATTTCCCTCTTCTCTCCTCCTACCCTTGCCTCATTATGGGAAACATGTTGGGCCCCTTGGCAGCAAAGCCCTATTAAAGAACTACAGACTGTCTAGTTCCTCATTTAAAATTCTGTTGGTGGTGTCAGGAGGCCTATGTGATGGGGGTAAGTCCATTTCCACCCACAGAGATCATTTTCCAATTCCCTAGCACAGAAAAAATAGTCATAAAATCAGTAGAAATGAGGCTGGAAGACACCTCAGGAGGAAACCCAATCCATGCCCTATACCTGTTCACTAAATCTCCCAGGAATGGACACACTACAACCTTTCTAGATGATCCACTTGGTTTTGCAATGATTCCTTTCATTAGATAGATATCCCTACTGCAGTTTACATTCATAATTATTTCTCCCATCCTCGTTGACTGTGGTGAACGGTTCTCTTTTTGTTCTTTATTTCTGACTCCTAAGTATTCGAAGACTATTACTCATCAGTCTTTTCTCCAGTCTATTTTGCCCCTCTTCTTTCTATCCTTTCTTTCTAGGCAGCATTCACTGTGTTTCTTCTACCCTGGGTGGTTAAAAGCAAAATGGTAAGAATGTAATTAAGCTACAGCTTGACCACCACTACATAGGGACCTATGATTCAGACACTTAATCATCAGTGTTCAGTGCTAGTTGAGATGTCCTAAGATATTCTACCAGAGTTTCAGCTGTCAGTTGTCCTTCTGTCCTATGTCATCTAAACCAGCAGTAGATGCCTATGTTTGGACAAGTGTTGAGGCTCAGGTGTATGTCTGTAGGTGTCTACAAGAGAGCGTGCTTTAACAATACTCAATACAATTAAATGAGACTGGAAATACAGATTCAGTTGACCCGCTGGAACTGTTTTCTGAAGAGTAAGCTGAACCACTTTCTGGTCTGCTTTGACTTAGATATGAATGAGATCTCCACTGAGTATAATGGAAGCTTAGATAGCTGGTACTTATGTAGATGCCTACAAGTAGACACAGAGCTCTATGGAGCTGTGTCTAGGGCTGAGTTCCAACCCATTTCATGTGACTCCTACATACTTAGTAGGATTGTGGTGAAAAGAATAGCACATCTGAGAGATTTTTGCAAAATGGAGATTTCAGAAACTGTAATTCTGAAAAATTCAGAATCCTTTGTATTTACAATTTCTACAGTAAATAGCTGGCAAAGATTGACTTTAAATTGCTTCTGAATTTTCATTGAGGATCTTTACTAAAGGTGGGTGTATGTAGTTCTCTTCAAAGGATTTGCTAAATTATGTGCCAAATGTTTCCATTATACCCTCTCATTTCTGTATCTGCTGCAGAGGTGAATTCACACACTGCCAGAGTAGGTACAATTAAATTTTCTAATTTGGATCCATCTCATATAACGTTGTTGTCTGCTAGACTAACATAAACTTCTGGGTTTAAATCTAGATGTGCTTTGCTAGTTCTAATCACTTGGGGAAGTAACTATTCAGAAATGGTCTGACCCCTGTATGCATGTTAATATGTGCATGGGTGGACAGTGTAATTGAGATGTATGGGAGAAGTGATATATGCTTGCACAAAAAGGCAGATTTTATGTATCTATATATGTTATAATTGTCATCTCTATAACCAATGCAAAAGGTTCACTGATTTTTGGTTAAAACTACTTATATTGACCAAATTATGTTGGCCTCCTTCCTAAACTCCTTTGGGTTTGAGTCCCTTACATAATAAATGTACTAAGTGTTGAATGAAGAATGCCCATTGCTAAACAAAAAAAATAGTGCTCTGACCCCAGAATCCACTATCTTAAGGCATCTCAACTTTCCAGTAATGTAGCAGGCCTATCTCATTTTATTTTTGCTCTGAATTCTCCTTGTAGACCACAATTTAAGTAACAGCAGTATGTGGAGCCCTGAAGCAAAAACAGCTCCATTTGGCAGCTGATACGTTCTCCTTAAGGCTATCAGAGCACAAGTAGCTCAAACACTCAGAGGACTTCAGGAAAAACTGAATTTTGCCTCTGTAAAGATTAGGGTTTTTCAGGCAGCACAGGAGTGATGAAGATGGGATGAAAAGCCCTGGAGAGCTAAGTTTTCTGATCCTGCTTCTACCCAAATGGTGGTGACTACTAAAAAGGTCATTTCTATGAGCAGCAGTTCTTGTATCCATTGGGTCTCCCCTGCAGACAGTAATAATAGTAGCCAATCAACATTTGCAGGCAAAGCAAAGCAGGGAGTTTTGGCCATTTTCTGGCCATAGTCAAACTGCTGTTATTCCTTTCAATGAGGAAACAATTATGGGATAACGGAATTATGTTTTTTACTGGTCCTCTTCTAGTCCACATCCCACTCACCTGACCACTGCTCCTAGAGATTCTTACGTTATAACAGGGCTTATGAAATCCTCACTATTATTCAGGGTACCTCCTGAATGTGGGGAAAACTATATTCATTTTGATTGAATGTAGAAAAAATAACCTTGGAAGAAGGGAAGCAAGCAGAAGGAGGTAAAAGTTGCAACATGCCTGTTAAATAGTTTGAGAGAGGAATTTACTACTGTGCAGAAGACTTTTACATCAGTTGTCTCTGTGTTCTGGTTAACTGTGAAGTTTCATTTAAGTCATACCCTTTGGAGCAAAAGCCCTGTGTAAACCAGAGTCACTTTAACTGACGAGTTTGTTTGATGGCAAAAATTTCATCTCACTAATACTGTAGATGTGTGAAATAACTATATTCTCTCATTTATAGTCAATAGGCAGAAACAGACACTTCTAGATCTCAGATCATCTGAAATACTTTAGATGTTTTCCAGAAGAAAGGTGAATTTAATCGTTGAAGCCTCTTTTCATCACCACTGATCCTAAAAGGAGTCCAAGGTGCCTAGCTCAGATTTTTATGTCAATCTAGCAGACAGCCAACATTAACTGAGATGGGTCCATGCTTAAGAATAAAATTATGTCTATTCCAGCACTACCTGAAATCACCTCTGCAGCAGGTACAGAAACGAGGGTAATAATCTATGTTTACTCCCATATTATTTAGTTTCAGAAACTATCAAGCAGTGAGAAATAAGTAACTAGATTCAAAAATACTGATAAAACCAAATTCTACTCACTCACAACCTAGGGAAGTCTTGAAAATAAGACCATTCTTCAGTTTCTTCAACTCCACCCGTTCCATTGAGCTGGGCAGATTTATACCAGCTAAAGATTAGGATCAAAAATATAAGCCTAACATCTTTAAATGCTTTAATTATTTATCCAAGGCTGTTTTGACTTGCCCTCTGCAGTTGGCTGTGAGTCAGAGGATGCCTTAAGTAGTGTATTAGCAATTATTAGCCATCTTAAGCTTTCACTGCATATTAGGAATCAAATCAGACTTCTTTATTCTTTTAATTATTATTTTTTAGAGAATGGAACAAAATGTCTAATTTATCTCTGTAAAATAAAAGGCTAAAACAGCGCTTTGGGTAAAAATGTCCCATTTACATGCCTGCCAGAAGTTGGGGAGGAAAAAAAAGAAAAAGAAGCATGGAGAAGCATTTGCCAACTTCAAAGGACTGCATAAACATTGGCTGTTGGTTGCTTCACCACCCATTGCTCATAGTTGATGATGGAAAGTCATAATCTCTAGAGTGTCAAAGAGCTTTATGAAGACATCAGCTGAACTCTTCCTTGACATTTTCCTGTCTCCCAAGCTGCAGGGAAAGCTGCAGTACCATAATGGTCTTCTCAATCTATGGTCTGCAGAGATTATTGTATTTAAATAATCCCATATATTTAAATCTCAAGGTGTAAAAAAGTGCATTCTGCTACAGGTGTTGTTTTAATCTCACCTTCCTTTGACCCAAATGTAAAAATCTGTCAGAGTCTGGTTGGTGGAGTCAAAAGCAGCCAAAGACAATGTCAACTCATTCCTTTGTGCACTGTTAGATACAGAAACCACGTCCACACTAGCTAGTGGATTGACTAAGGAGGCTTGAGTGGCCTTTTGACCTTTTATTAAATGCTCGACTCTGAAATGCAATGGAGGAAATCAGCATCTTCGGACAAAAAGGATCAGACACAAAAGAGACCTTAGGTGATGGATGTAATCAACATTAAATAAATGCAAATTACTTTGATCAGTTTTTAATGTCTCATTTTTACTTTGTCTGTAATGAGTTAGGGAATAGGTGTGTACCAAGCTCAGAAAGCAAAGAAAAAAAACCCTCTATCTGTATAGATGGAAAATTGCATGCTAGTGCTAAGACAACGTTTCAGGCGTTAGGAAAAAGTTTGGGGCAGATGGCAAATAGTTTCCTTTTAGTTACTAAACTACTGTGATTATGCCTTCAGATCCTGTCCTGGAGGCATCACAATGAACTGCAAAGATCTCAGGTAAAGGCAGGAATTCAGTCAAACACTGGTCTTACCTTCACTGAGAAACCCCTCTTTACTCTCTTGACCTTCAAAACAGAGTGTCTGGACGCTAACACCTCATCAGCTGTTGACCCTAGAATACATCCCATTGAACTTTGCCTGTGTGTTGCCTGTGTGTTACCTGGAAGACTGTCTGGTTAACCATGTCAGAGATTGGACTGGACTCCAGTACAGGAGATGAAGCGATAGAAAGCGGCCCTGCAGAGAAGGACTTGGGTATGATGGTGGATGAGAAGCTCAACGTGAGCCAACAATGTGCGCTCACAGCCCAGAAGATTGATTGCATCCTGGCTGCATCAAAAGGAGTGTGGGCAGGAGGTTGAGGGAGGAGATTCTGCCCCTCTAGTCCTCTCTCATGAGACCCCACCTGGAGTACTGTGTCCAGCTCTGGAGTCCCCAACATAAGAAGGACATGGAACTCTTGGAATGGGTCCAGAGGAGGCCACAAAGATGATTAGAGGGCTGGAGCTCCTCTCCTATGAAGACAGGCTGAGAGAGTTGGGGTTGTTCAGCCTGGAGAGGAGAAGGCTCCAGGGATACTTTATAGCAGCCTTTCAGTACCTGAAGGGGCCTATGAGGAAACTGGGGAGGGACTTTTTAGAAAGGCATGTAGTGATGGGATGAGAGGGAATGGTTTCAAATTTTAAGGCGGTAGATTCAGATTGGATATTAGGAAGAAATTCTTTACTATGAGGGTGGTGAGGCCCTGGCACAGGTTGCCCAGGGAGGTGGTCGCTGCCCCCTCTTTGGAAGTGCTCAGGGCCAGGCTGGATGGGGCATTGAGCAGCCTGGTCTAGTGAGAGGTGTCCCTGCCAATAGCAGGGGAGTTGGAACTTGATCTTTAAGGTCTCTTCCAATCCAAACCATTCTGTGATTCTATGATTCTGTGACTAGCAGCTCCACAGTATGGACACACATAAAAAAATAGTGAGCCCCACACCCTGGGCCCACTGAGATTACTAATGGGTCTCTAACAGCAGGAAGAGCCAAAGAACAAAATCTATATTAATACCCTGCTTTCAGTTGCTCCCTAAAATGTTTTTATACAGAAACTGTTCATACAAGGATTCTAAGGAGTTTGACATGGACTCCTGATATTAGTTTCCTTAGAAGTCACGAGCATCTTAGAGCAACTTGATCTGTTTTTTCCAAAAGCATATTTGAAAAATAAAAGATTTCTTTTTTAATTAAATCAACAGATGCACAACTAATAAAAGCAGTATATTCGGTATCTTAGAAAGTAAATACAAAGAATGATGTGTCAGTGTGCTAAGGTGTACAAATAGCACTGATAAGCTACACCAGGATGACTAACAACACTAAGTGAAAGCAGGAACACTTCCATCTTCATGTGACCTACCAGGCTATAATAACATTGCAGAAACAAATGCTGGTAGTTTGAAGTTCCTAATAGCTGAATCCAAATTGGATTCAGCAAAGGCTAAGAAACAGCACAGAGTGGTATACTTTGATAAGAACCTCGGTGGTTTTGTAGCTGAAATCCTTGTAGGGAAAAAAAAATGGCATATATAGTGCCAGCTCCTCACGTTTTCCTTTAGTTTACTTCTCCATGCCCCTCATTCCTGTGCCGCTGTTGCTGATACCTGGTAGGGATAGATGACCTGCTGCAGCATATATCATTGGAAAGGAAAGAATAAATCTTCCTGAACCTGGCAGATGGTTTTCAGAACGTGTACCAATGTTCCCCTGAACTCTAGGTTTGAGGAGCACGGTGCAGTCACTCAAGCCAGGATTGCAGCGGGTGAGTTGTGTCATCCTCTGAGGCTCTACACTGTGTCTCACCTGTAATATGCTCACACTGCACCAGGGAGATGCATCTTACAGGTTGGAAACCACTGAAACAAAAGACTCAAGGTTTTTTGGCGTTATATCATTTTCAATTACACTCCGTAGTCAACCTGGTTGTAACTGCAGTGTAAACCTTTCAGAATAACCTCCAAATATGGAATTGTAGAAGATCTTTGTAGTCCCCTTCCAACTGAACTATTCTACTCTACTCCTATTCTAGTCTGTTCCTGTTCTATTCTTCTCCTGTTCTATTCTATTCGACTCTATTCTATGCTACTCATATTCTATTCTATTCTACATAGAAAATGAGACAAGCTTTTAGCAATTGGGTCTTTATATTCATACATTAACCTGTCCTATAACAGTCTATTTCACAATTTCTTTTGTCTTCAATTTACTAGAACTTATCAAAGGCATTTTTGTACCCTTACATGGAAAATAGTCCACGATACCCTTAAACTGAAAAAAATAGGACAATTAAATAAACAAACACAAAAAGGTACACCTTTGTTTCTGATTTCAGATGAAATTAAGCTTGCACTGTTTTCAGGAAGCAGCCTTTCTTGGCAACAGTGTTTACAATCAGTCCCAAAAATCCTTTTTTTTTTCCTTTTTTTTTAAATTTTGGACCAGTCTAATAAACAGTGCAAGTAACAGAACCAGAAAAGACAGAGCACTTGGCAAAAGCCTGTAAAATGGCAAAAATTATTGAAACTGTGGGTTGTTACAAAACATGCAAGGAAGAAATACTCCCCGGAGCAGGACATGTCAGTTGCATGGGCATGGCTTAGAAAAATAGTTACTTAAAGACTATGACTTATGAACCTCTGAGATGGTGGCAGAATAAGTGCCATAGGGGTGTAGTGCAGATGAGAAACGAATTAAGCACAAATGAGGAGGAGAAAAACTGGAATAGTCAAGAAAAGTTTCTGAGGTGGAAAACGACATGCCCTAGGAAGACAGGGAAAGTTGGGATGAGAAGAATATCTCCCTATAGGCACAGACCTTGTCTATTATGTTTTACAGTATTTCAGGAATTAGGCTAGAGGATGATGCCTTACTATTTTGCAAACATCCTTATTTTCAGTAAGAAAAAACTATACCAATGCCTTTATCTATAATTATACCAAGATTTACTAGCTTACTGATTCTCATATATACCTATACTAGTGCATATATGGAAGTAAATGATTGCATTGTGCTTTTGTACTGCACTGTAAATCTTCAAAGGGATTGAAATGTTCATGAAAAAAAGAGACACTTATTAGGATATGAAGAAGAGTTTGGTGATGTTAGTCTTAAATTATGGTTTGGTGTTGCAGGTACTGTAGTTAAGGACTTTCTTAAGTCATTCTTATTTCAGGTTGGAAATCGGTTACGTATACATTAAAGAGACAACTCAATCAGCAACAAAAATTAAGATATTTTTTTAAACTGTTAATTTCATTGACTTTTTTCCCTAAACTCTCAGAAAGGAATATTTCCATCTCCTTATTTGAGATTGCCCTCTAGAAAGCAAATAATATTATTGAGAAAAATATTAAGAAAGAAAAAAATAAAGGAATTTTTCTGTGATAGCTTTTTTTGATACCCTGATAACATTATTTTTTACAGTTTCACTTAACAGAAAAACCATTTCAGAAGAAGCCAAAAGAACTAACTGTGCAAAGCAGAATATCCAGCTCTTGCCCAGGGCTGCTTATGACGTCAGTATCATAATAAATCATGACAAAAACAATGTTTCATATTCATAGACCTGATGTGGTCTGAATTTATGAAAATAAGTAAAATAGAAGGATACAAATGATAGTTGTCATCAGTTTGCATATATGGGTATCCAGGAGGAATATAGAGACACTGTCAGAGCATACAAGGGTCAGGGTTGGGAGTCCATGTGGAAGCTGATTCTGGCAAAGGACGCGAAGGTCATCAAGAAGGGTTTCTACAGGTGCATCAGCAGCAAAAGGAAGAACAGAGAAAATAGAGGTCTGGTGCTAAATAAGGCAGGAAACCTGGACACAGATGACACAGAGAAAGCTGGGGCAACTCCATGACACCTCTGCCTTTCTCTTTACTAGCAGTATTTGCCTTCAGCAGTCACAGGTCTCAGAGACCAAACGGAGTCTGGAACAAGGAAGGCTCACTCTCACTGGGAGAGGACCAGGTAAGGAACATTTAAGCAAACTGGACATACTCATGTCCATGAGACCTGGCAAGATGTACCATGAGTACTAAGCAAGCTGGCTGATGTCACTGTGAGGTCACTCTCAACTGTCATTAAAAAGTCACAGTCATCAAGAGGCATGTCACTCATCTTTCAGAAAGAGCTATAATGAGGATCCAAGGACTTACAAGTTTGTCAGCCTGTGCTGAATCCTTGCAAAGGTGATGGACAAAATCACCCTGGAAACCATTTTCAAATATATGAAGGACAAGAAGATGATTTGGTATAGTGAACATGGATATGAAGGGCAAAACATTCCTCCTCAACATGATAGCCTTATGCAATGAAGTCAATAGCTCAGCTGACAAAGGAAGAGCAATAGTGACTACCAGTGTATTCCAGGGAAACCAATACCATTTAACAACTATAACAACCAAGACAATATGGCAGAGTACAAGTGTGCAAATGACAGAAAACTGGAAGGAGAGGTTGATATGGAAGGTGGTTGTGGTGCCATTCAAAGGGATTTTGGCAAGCTGGAGAAATGGACCAATGGGAATCTCATGGAGTTCAACAAAGGAAAATGGCAGATCTTGCACTTGGGACCAAATAACGCCACAAACCAGTACACAGTGGGGGATGAATAACTGGAAAGCAGCTTGGCAGGAGAAGACATGGTGGACAAGTTGAGCATGAGCCAGTAATATACCCTTGCTTCAAAGGTGGCCAGTGGCGTCCCAGGTTACATTAGTCAAAGCATTGTGAGCAGGTCAAGCAAGTCGACCCTCTACTCAGCAGTAATGAGACAAATCTGCAGGAGTGCTGGGCACCCCAGTGCAAAATAGAGGTGGAAATACTGGACAGAGTCCTATGAAGGGCTGGCAAGATGACTGTGGACTTGTAGCTTGAGTAACTGAACACCAGAAACAGTTGACCAAAGAGGATGTAGAGTCTCCATGCTTGGAGACTCAAAATGGAGACTCAAAATGTGACTGGACAGAGTCCTGGGCAGTGTTGACTCAGCTTTCAGCAGGATTTTGGAACAGATGATCTCCTGGCACTCTGTGATTCTGTTAGACAAGTAGTCAATGATGTAATTTCATTTTTTAACAAAAATTGAAATTGAAAAGTATTGCTCTTCCATGTATTAGGACTCATAGAGAAACCATTAGAATAATTTATAGGAACTATTCACAATGGACAGGACAGATTAACAATCAACTCCCCCAGGAATAAAAGTCATCACTGTGGGTATCATAAGGATGACTGAAAAATGGCTGATGCTGTGTGTGTTGATACTGGTTCCAGCAGAAGTGGAGCTGTCACTTTCTTAACAAGCACTGTTCAACTCATTTCCACTGTCCTCCCAGAGATGTCTCAGTGCACTAAAATATTTCTACAGTCTTCCATCTTTGTTTGCCCATCATCTTCTACTGCTATACTCCATTTTATTATTTTCAATCTATGTCCATGACGAGATATAATGGAATTTTATTGGCATAAGCTTTGGGCAATTACAACATGCATGTGTAAGCTATGCAAAGCTCCCTCTTTTCTATCATTCAGCACGTCTGTTCTGTGTATGTTGTAAGGGAGGAAAGTAAACTGGAAACCACAAACCATTTGCCCTGAGGAAGTAAGCAGATAAAAGCTAGACATACTTCTATGAATTTTTGGGGGAGATGATTAGATATTCTTTATACATTGCCTAAATTCTATCAGCCTTTTTCTATATTATGTTCTTTTCTTCTAAGTAACCCATTTGAACCCATGAGAGGAGGTTTATGAGGAGCTGAATTCTGCTTATGGATAGTCTCCTTAGTCATCAAAATTAAATGTTCTTTTGTGGAGGTACCTATGGCTTTCCATTGATAGTCAGAGAAGTCCAGGCATGTAATCTGGTGGTAGAGTAGAACACCTGCTTTAAGCAATGGACATTGTGAAAATTCCCTGGACAAATTAAGCTGATATTATCTGGCTCTAAGGTGCCATTGCAAAACATAAAGATTAGATAGATAAATCTATCTAAAGATAGATAAATCTATGTATATGGATTTCCTCATATCAAACAGAAAGAATGCAGGAGAAAGGAAAAGGTATGACAGAGATGTGTCATTACATCATCTCCTTTCATTGTCTGAAAAAACATGTGGGCCATAAACCAAGAGAATTGCATCGCTCATCTCCCAGGAAAAAATTGAAATGGAGATTGTCCTTGACTAACTGAGGATTATGAAACTTGATAGTATGCAGAAATGGATTCAGATGAGCTCCCCAAAACCATCTCATAACTAATGCTTATGAATCAAAGAATGTCTCTTATCTTTAATAACTGGTGCCAGTAAAGACACAAGCTATCCTCATTAACATAAGACCCTAACTAGTAAACAAACAGAATATTGGTTTCAGAAGATGAGAAGTACGGTAGGAAAGGAGGAGGAATAAGGGGCGTGGAGAGACAGGGGTTACTTATGGTTTCCTTAAATAAAGTTTTATAGAACTAGTCTTGCAGATTCAGAAGGGAAAGGTTTGGTTTATCCTTTGCAGAAAAATACTATTTAGATTACGCCCAGACAATGAATACATGACACATTTTTTGTACAGCCTACTTGGGTAAACTTAATGCTAAGAGCCTAGCTTAGATAGATTTTAAATAATCATTGGAATTATGCACAAGTTGCATTCAGAAAGACTCTGAAACCCAGTATCTATACCAGAATCTGAAATTTCCAGGAAGGATATTTTTAGATGCAAATGAAAATAAATTTTCCAAGGGCAAGTTACCCTCAAGAATTTGCATGCCAAAAAATAAGTTTTGACAGGTAGTTTATTCTCTCAGATCTAGCAATACAATCTGCAATACTATGGGACACAGAGTCAGAAGAATTGTTTCTTTATTCCTGGTTCCAGAATAACTCATTGTGGGTTCTTGAGTAGTACTGCTATTTCTACTTAGTTTGGACAGCTGGCATGGGCATCCAAAGTTTTTTACAAAGCCCTAAGAGATCACTGGGTGAAAAATGTTATAAATATCAAGCATTTTTCTTATTTCATTATTTGT
Organism: Gallinula chloropus; assembly: GCF_964237585.1. Lineage (NCBI taxonomy): Eukaryota > Metazoa > Chordata > Aves > Gruiformes > Rallidae > Gallinula > Gallinula chloropus. The sequence goes on along the minus strand of NC_140087.1, from coordinate 118,682,765 downwards.
GTAACAGTAAGCTTTGATGCCATTCATATTATTTTTTTTTCTCATAGCACCTGCTTTACTAGGACTACAAAGAATTTTATTGCGATACCACGTATCTTTTTGGTACCAGTGCTTAGACACCATTCCCACAGGGGAAGCTTTTTAACATCACTAGGCCCAATGGGACAATTTTTTACTGTAACAAGAAATAAATCACTTCCTATAGTGCATAAGCAATTGTTTAAAACCTTAAATTTGTCTTGTACTTTTGAAAAATCATGTCATTTTGAAAAATCTCAGTTGAAACTTTTACAAAAACTGCAACACCTTTCTTATTTATGGATCCTTAATTTATTGCAATGTGGGTCATTTTTTTACAGAGTATTGAGAGTTGCTGTTCACTAGAACTGGTAAATATTACAAAGTATCTATGAACACGCATTTTGAATACAAATCAGAAAATTTCCATTACATATGCAATCCCCTTTTTTCATTTCCCATTATATACTCAGCAATATTATTGAAGAATCAGAGTTTTATAAAAGCTCATACAAATGCTCATTTCCTCAGTCTATGATCCGACACAAGGAAATACTGATAAGGTTATCTGCTTCTTTTATTGGACTTATTAATTTTGCTGAATTTATTCAAAGACATGCTGTATCCTTCAGAGTAGACAATGCAAAACCCAACATTAGAGGAGGAAGGAAAACATGCTTATTGTGCAGTGCTGCGATAGGTCAGCTTTTGAACTTCAGAACTGCTGGTCCTCACAATTTCTGAGTAGCAATTATTCAGTATCTCCAAAAAATAGCTTAGTGTACACTGAAACAGCTCAAGTATCAGAGTTTCCTGCATATGTCCTATAAAGCATTTCAACACAATAAAGAAAAATAATTTCTTTAGCACAAGGTCACTAGGACAATAAAAACTAACCCATACCATTTTACTACCAGAGAAATTAGCACCTGATTCAGGTTGCTTTATCCTATTTGTTCAAAATGTTAATAAAGATTGTTTTGTAGCAATTTCTGTTGCCTTATCCTATAAATTTAAATATATACAATGTTTCAAGTATATTCATGTAATTTATATGTCCATACATAAAGGTAAGCACAGTACATTGATTTTCTACATTTAAAAAAGCGTTTGTTGGAAAGATTTTGAGAAGAAACAGATCATCTCCAGGACCTTCTGTGCAGTTAATGAACACAAACAACTTATGGGTCAGATATTTTTAGGCCATGTTAGACTTAGTGAGAAGGAGCAGATAAAATATTCATCACAAACCACTGTTCCATTGCACACACAATGTCGAAGACATCTGCCCAAGACCTGTAGACTTCATTTGCATATTGTCATTGGGTATATGTCAAAGTCCCAGCATTTAAATATTGCAATCTCTGACTGAGCTGTTGGGACATCCTTCACATTCATTGTCAAAGGGACCATTCATCAAAATTCACCAGATCTTCACACGCACACACGTACCTAGCTAATAGGTATATATGTGTATTAGTTATCATGTTCTATATGCATACAAAAGTGTGTGATCATATCCATGTTGGTTGTTCCAGATCAGACCTTTGTAGATCGCTAACAATGTAGATAGGCCTCCATGAAAATACTAAGGGCTAAAAGAGCATAAAGTTTAAATAATTCTCTAGTCCTTCTAGGTGGTTCGTCACTGCAGGTCAAGTTCCAAATTTATTGATTATGTAGCCTAAGGGAAAGTCACAGAGCTGTAGTTTACCTTCCCTATGGTTTTCAGTAAATTAGGATATTTTGTGGCTAGTTGAGATCTTGTGCCAGTTATCAGAAAGGAGTAAGACTACGGAACAAAACAATAGACCAAACTTCACTTCAAATCAAAATGGGATTTTCTGTGGGCAGAGCTAGATGTTGGATACTTTTACATGTTTTAGATAACAATTTTTCCTTTCAATATTTTTAGCAAGTGTCATAACTTATTCTAATATGACTTTACATGGCAAGTTGGGTCTATTTGTTTAAACAGTTTATATTACCTGTGTTTACACTGAATTATCCCATTTGACAGAGCTTTTCTGTTACCCTCTCTGCTCAGCACTGTTAGTATCTTAGTCAAAACGCTCTAAGATTTTCTGATCTTGTGTTTTTCTTCTACGATGGGGATCATCCAGTATAACAAGACATTCAAGAAGCTGTGGGGTTTTTTGAAACTAGAAGGATGGAAAATGTCAAAACAAAAGACCTCCAGGATGCCTCTCCTGATGAACCCTTGAGGAGAGATAGCTGGAAATGATCATCTATTAAAAAAAAAAAAAAGATACAACATTCTTTTGCATGCAAATTACCAGAGATCCAACTCACATAGTTCATATCCCAATAGGAGGAAATACAGCAGTGCTGACAGATGTCATCAGTTGACTTAAATGACTGCATAAAATTTCACAACGTAAGTCTTTTATCTACAAACCCTGCATGTTTTAAAAAAAAACTGTGCCAATGGTTACAGGCTGCCACTTTGACTGCTAAGTCTTTGTCACCTGCAATTCCATGGATAAACAGTTCTAAATTATGTGCCTTGTTAGACTTACTCAACAATATCAATAATTGTAATATAAAATGCTGAAGACGTAGGTTTTTAAAATAAAAAATAGAAAAGAACCAAGAAATTACTCTTGTACAGGCATGTTTCTTTATGATCCAACATGCAACATTTTTATAGGCTGTATGTCTGAAAGGAGGTATATATAATGATGTTTAATGTGTAGTTGAGAGCAAAATTATTACAGTTTTATATATAGTGAAGCCATATAACAAAAGAGCAGTAGCTAGTGTTTGCCCTTATATGAGATGCAGTCATATAATAGAGAGCCTTAAAGCTAGGGTTTACTGTACTTTGGGAATTAATCACCTAAACTATAAATTGGGTTCAACAGGCTGGCTGGGTAAATAGGCGCAGCTAATGAGGACACTATGAGATCTTATAAGAGCGCTGACTGCCCCAGGACAAAAGTGCCGAGCTGCACCTGATGGAAAACTAGAAGACATCAAAGCATAAAGGATTAGTGCTCTCACAGTGTTGAGAAATGGCCAGGGGGAGATTCACCAACTTATTACCCACATCCAAGCTAATCCTGTTATCTGCAAAATATGACTGTGTTCAGGAACTGCCACCACCTAAACTTGCAGGAGACTAATTCTGTGTTTACATGGACAAAAGTGCGGGAAATTTTCATCTCGGCAAAGAATATGAGATGAGAATTTTTAAGGGTTTCCTTTGTATCAAATGCATGAAGAAGGGAAAATATAAATTTAGTTCTTTAATGGCTTATCTCTATCCTACACGGATATCCTATAGGACAGAATTCCTTCTCTGAGAATATGGAGCGAAAGTCACATACAATTTGTTCTCACTTGTTTAGTTGGAATATGGTTATACTTTCTTGAAAGAAAATCACAATACACTGAAAGTAACTTTGAAGATGAGAGGGATTGATGGTCCCCCAATATCCCTACCCAGGAAATCTTTTGTGTAACAAATGTCTGCCTGATGTTTCTCCGGTGCAATAGAAGAAGGTGAAAAATATCCCAAGGTCCTTGCCAGAGCACCACAAAATATAATTCATTATCAGCCTAAGGTATATGAGTAGGCTCAAATATATTTTTAAAAAAGGTATATAATTACCAATGCTATAAATCTGATTTTTTTCATACCAAAGATTCATCTGGTACAGCCAGCACCTATGGCAAATAATGGATATTATTTTTCAATTTGACTAAAACAAAAATAGACCCAAACAGTACCCCATGGAACAGATAATTCAGGAAAAGGTCTCTAATTTATATTTAATCTAAACATGTAGTTTGCTCCTTCCAGTGGCTCATCAGCACCAAGGATGGTTGCCTTCAGGGCGGAGTTTAGGCATGATTACCGAGGCAAGCCCACGGCTAGGTATTTATATGGCATTAAGGAACACCCCAGGCACACAGATCTTGCAGGCAAGGATTTATCTAGCTATCTAAGGGAAATGATTAATTTTGTAGGTTTTATTTTTAGGGATGCAAGAATGCCAAAGTGCTTGGTGATGGAAAAGAATTATTGTAAGGACAGCGTTGCCCACAGGCTTCCCTTGGCTTTTTTACTACTGTTGCTATTTGACAGCACCAATGCTAAGTTGGGAGAATATTGCAATTAATATCCTCCTATTAGCATGAAAAATAAGCACCCTAGTGAGTCAAAGCTAGTGATTACCTGTTTAGTGAATCACAAGTAAGGACTAGGGGAAGATTGGTGTGCTGACCCCAGGGTACCTGTGGAAACAAATTAATACCCTTGACTTGCTTATCAGTCCCTTCCCACTTGTGTCCTTTCTAGCCCTGGACTCCTCTTTTCATTTTATCCTAACATCATCCAGTCTTGCAGTAACCAGACTGTCTCACCAATGAACTCCTGGACTATCCATACATTTTCAGCCAAAGCATTAATGGATCCTCCTCTGTCTATAGGCACACATGCCTTGATGTCAGAGAAATTATCAGGGAACAGATCAAGAGACCAAGGAAAGTTCATTGGATAATTCTGCAGCTTCTTTTGTTTTACAGGGTGAAGTTCTTTCAGTCAGGTCGCAGATATAACTGCCCATCTAGTCTCACCCCCTGCCATGGGCAAGGGACACACTTCACTAGCTCACGGTGCCCAAAGCCCCTTCCAATCTGGTCTTGAACACTGACAGGGATCCAGGGGCAGCCTCAGCTTCTCTGGGCAACCTCAGCCACTTCCCTCACTGGGTGCTTTAGACTTCAGTGTTACCAATGAGGTAAAGAACAGCTTCTGCTAGGACACGGGTGGATAGAAAAACAAGCTAGAAAACAGTAGAATCAAGAGGGATGGATTTACCACCATTAGAAATGAAATAATTATATGGAGCACTGCTAATCACATAAAGTTCTGTGTGATTGTCTGACTGTGGGTTAAAAAATATGTCTTAATTCTTCATCTTATTTAAACTGAAACAAAGAAGTGGAAGACAAAATATTATACATTCAAAATATCAATAAAAACCAAAACCTGAGCCCTGTCTGAAACCTCTGGATACCAAAATGATAGTCATAACAATTGTTTTTCTTCTGGTTTTAGACCTCTTCTCATCAAATGGAAAGAGGGAATGAAAATATTAATAATATACAGTAATGATTTTGCTTTTATTATTGGTTTGACATTCTCAAACACAGTCCCAGATGACAGAACAAAAGTCTCAAAAAAGATACTAGCACCTAAAAGAAAACCGTAAGTTTGAAGCTACAATTTATAGAAATGCTGTATTTAAGCTGAGATTGGGGGGTGTGAACAAAAGAGAAAGGTGTTACTAAACATTCTCTGATTTCAAGTGCTTGGTATGTTTGGCTCAAAGTTCAAATTACACTTGTTATTTTCCTCTGACCTCTTGTCAAGGGGAAGAGAGGGTTCTACCCACCCCAAATTCCCCCCAGCAAATTCATGGGCAGTAATCCTGATATGCTTTATTACTTGATTTTTCAGAAGTCTAGATCACCTCTTGGCAATCCAAGCTGTGATTAGAATGAAAAAAATTTGCATCCTGATCCTTAATCTCTTCTGAAAATCTTGACTCGCAACACATGGATTCCAAAATTGACCGGGCTTCACCCAAAAGTGAAGGGTGAATAAAGGCTTATGGCAAGAAGTCCTTGATGGTCCCAGAGTGGATATGTGCAATTTCCTTAGATCTGGGCAGACATCAGCTCCATTTAGTCATCCTTGCCTAGGATATGTGTTTCTGCATTTATGTGAAAAAGTTTCCTGACTGGAGAAAAAGTAAAGATATATAGGTCAATAGCTCCTCCCCTTCCATCTCCTCCCCTTTCCCCAGATTACATCAGAAAATGCTGAAAACAGTTTGTATTCTTTAGATTGAAATGATTTTTTTTTTCTCTGTAGTCCAAGCTGGAGTTTAAAAAGTGGCAATAGTGGAGTCCTTAGCTTGCCACTAAGTCCTTCTGGAATAGGAGTAAAATTAAGTCTTGTTTCTGATAACTAAATATTTTGCTTTCATTTCCCAAAGCTATGGAAAATATCAATATAACAAATTTCAAACTATCGACGAATTTTTTTCTTTGTAGCTCCAGAACTATGATGGCTTTACTTTCTCTATATTGATGTTTTCCACTTTGAGAAGTAAGCTTGCCTAAAGAAGCAACAACCAGTTTATCCAATCACATTGTATTGCCTCCATGCTAGCACACCCGCTTCTCTTTTTGGTCAAATATGCATAGGACGTTCAATAAAAAGTGAAGAGAAGAAGTCTGGATATTTTAGGTTCACTTGTAGCAATGTGAAGTTAAACAGTGACAAACTTGTAAGTTCCATTTTGCAACGTACATTCAAAATTTTAAGATAGACTGAGGAACAGGAAAGGCCTCAGGTGAGCTGTGTCTTTAGAGTCGCCAATGTACTCTGGGCCTGCTTATGGCCATGTTTGGCTGGGAAGCACTAATTAGATTAGATATACTTGGCTAGAAGGCAGAAAGCTTAAAACATTAACTTTTTAAACATGTGCATACATTTGGAATATAACACATTCTGCTTTTTGGAGGTATATTATGAGTAAATATCTTGCCAGCATGGAATCTGCTGTTTCAGAGTTGAATCTTGCTCTTGCACGTATGAACACTACTTTTACAGTGTTCAGGGAAGAACATGGATCCAAAAATAGTACTAGTCTCTTTTTTTCAGTTAGAAAATGCATGGATATGTTACATATTTACTGTCATTATAAAAGTACTAGAGTGTTTTTTCATTTATAGGCTTGGTTTTAGTTCATTTGTTTGCTTATGATTACTGAGGAGAGGGTGCTAAATACGCTTTTTTTTTTTCTTTCCTCAGTAGGGATGGCTCAAAGTTTCTAAACAGTATGGGCAATCTCAAATTTTATTGTCTTAGGATGAGATAATGGGCAAATACATGAACCAATGGCAATCTACCTTTCTCTTCTTTGCTAGGTCGCACAGAACCACCACCTGAACATGCAGGGTCGCAGAAAATGGAACAGTAGAAATATCTCTTTGGGAACCACATAAACTTGGAGAAGGTCTGCTAAAAATTCACACTGGGAAGAACTGAGAGCAGCATTGGGTCAAGCAAGCCTGTAAAGGTATATCTTACACACTCTAGAGCCAAAATATATGAGTGTTTGTGGGATCACTTTTTGTAACATTAAAAGAGGAATAGGAAGAACTTCTTTCCTCCCTTAAAAGTACAGTATTTTCTCCTGGCTTACTGATTGATTTCAGTGGTCTGTATGGACTTGTGAGAGCAGAATGAAAACAGTCTAGCTTGGAATTTGAAACCACTAAACAGACACAGCAAGAAAAAACAGCCAAGTCCTGTAGGTTGTGTTTGTGTTTATGTTCTGTGCCCATCCAAAGTGAATTTTGGTGGGTTATTAGTAAGTTTAGGCAAGGTCCTACAAACACAGGCTACTTGAGTACTTTTGCTTGAGGAATATGGTTTATAAATAATTATTGTGGGATTTAGGATGCCTTACATGTTCATTTTCTGAGACTTACGCTCAAGAGCTTAATCTTGTGGATATTTGTAATGTGACCTTGGGACATCTGCATTTAGGTAATGCAGCACCCTATCTGCTACATATTTCGCATTCCACTGCAAACCAAAGTTTGAAATTTTGTCATTAGACTTTTGTTTTACACCGTGGACATTCCTGGAAAAAAAATAGAGATTGGGCAGTGATTAAGGATTTGTGATCTTGGGCTTCAATCTTTTTAGGAAGTGACTGTCTAAATCTCATCTACAGACTGATGTGCCTTTTTTCTCAAGTGTTTCGAGGGATTTTTTAGTTTGCAGAAAGTGTCCTAAGTAAAAATTTACAAGTATTTTCTAACCTGTTCCACTTTATGGGCATTGGGTGTGATTCTTCTTTGCTCTTTCAGGCATTTTCTGTTGCATGAAATGAATGAAGCTCTAGAAATGTCAGAATGAATTTTTTCCATCCCCTGTAAGGAAAAGGTGGAATACCTGGTTAAAGTTAAATTAATCCTACCTCCACTGACTGGGTCAAGCAGTTAGTTCAATAGAAAGCCTAGGACAAGCAGTTAAATCAAGAGAATTACTTATTTTGTGAATCCTGATCTGTTTTATACATGCACCTAGGTTCATCCTATCTAACTGAGCATCCTTGGATTGGGTTGAAATTGTCCTAGGGTTCTTCTGTAGTCAGTGGAGAGAGATATGCACCTCCATATTGTATGTAGAGCTTTGGTGGGACTCCTTGGGAGAGCTCATTTCTGCACATATGGAACAGAAGGCATTGAGAAGACTTGGCAAAGAGAAATTTGGTGTGAAAGCCAGTCACCTTCAGTTCTACAAAAATTAAGCTGTAAGCCAAAAGTCCTTAAGCCCTGAACACTGACAGAGTTTGTTTATTTTTCAGGACTGCCTAGTCCTAAATATGTTGAAATGCCTTCCTGCCCCACTGAAAGTTCAGGGTTGCTTTGATTACCCATACACAGCTGGAAATATCTGCTTTGGAGGAAGCCATCATAATCTAGCCTTATCCAGAACAGTGTCTGAATCTTAAGTCTCTTTGGAAGGTGCCTGAAACATGGAACATAGTAGGGTGGAACATAAGTGATCTACCAGCTAGACTGTGGTGTGAAAGTGATACCTTCTGTCTTTTAAACAGAAAGGGTCTTTCAAAGTTCAATGTAAAAGGCTGTTCTGTCAAGAATTGTGGACCCTGAATACTATACAAGCCTGAGTTCAACTTCCTCCAACCTGTTTGCTATATAACTCAATAAATTTTGGAGTCTTTCCTCAGTACCTAAGAGAAGGTACTGCATAGCCTGACAATGTAAGTACTCACAGCCGGAAGGATATAAGCTTAAGCCAGCTCAGAGTACTTAGCACCTTGAATTCAGATCTCCTGCTTCACCATTAGAGAAATAGGAGGTAATGCCACTTTCAACCCTTGAAGGGAATTAGATAAGTTGCATCCCGAAACACCTGACATTTCATACTGATTCCTTACACTAAGGGCAGAAAAAGGTCAGGCCAAATTGCCCTGTAAATGTGGCTAGTCAGTAACAGTATGGAAGCATCACCATCAGGCAAACCAGTTCCATATGTGGAAGAACTTTTTCACGGTGATACAGCACTGGGACCGGCTGTCAAGGGGGGTGTGGAGTCTCCTCTGGAAATATTCAAGACATGTCTGGATGCCAACCTGTAAGACCTGTTCTAGGGACCCTGCTTTGGTGTGGGGAGATGTTGGACTCTGATTTCTGGATGTTCCTTCCAACCCCTACAATTCTGTGAATATCTTTTTGGAAGTGGTGCAAAGAACATAGGTGACTATTTAAATTTTACTGAAGTATCTTGGGTCAAATGTCTAAAAAGTCAGTGTCAAAGTTTGCATCTAAACCAGGTGACAAGATTCTATCTTCTGATATTTAGAGGCTTAAATTTCAGCAAATCCACAACCAGAAGATTTGTACTTAAGTTCACTTCAGCCCTTAATCTGTTCCCCAGTTCCTGCTTTTACAATGTGTGTATTGATGCAGGAGTTGGGAGATTGTATCTGTTGAGGATAATGAAGCATCCATATGCTGTGGTGATGGTTATCATAGAAAGACTGGGGAAAGAAGTGGCCTCAATAAATTGCTGAACAAACTTACTCCTGACAGGGCTGTAAGATCAAGCCCTTAAGCCAAGATATCACAGAAGTCTTGGCAAACAAATGAGATATGTTATGTCTCAGAAATGATCCTGTTCTGCAATGGATAGAGCTTCTCATCCTTGCAGCACTGAAAAGCCTCTGTTGATCGTAACAGGGATGTCTTGGGGTTCTCTAAATTACACAAAAGTAGCAAGCAGAATACTTCTTCCTCTGTCCCTGCTCTAGGTTGTGCTTCCTTTGTTGCTCCTTGCACATTGTTTGACAAAGCAATATGAATCAAGCTATGTGTGTATCTGAGGACTGAGGGGTAATTCAGGCTCACCAAACAGGGATTTAAACAAAAAGAGAATATAGACTGAAGAATGCTCTTGAGGAAAAGTTGCTCTCTTACTCTTAAAAGGATACACAACCCTGAACTGCCCCAGTTTGCATAGCTCTGTGCACATGCCTTTAATGAGTATTGAAGCCAGAAGGCTTTCCTATTATATTTGCGTAGTTGGCATTACCTTCCCGTGGTTCTAGGTGAAGTGGTAGAACAATACCCACAATTCCTTCAGCTTTCCTACCCTCTGCAGCTTCAGCTATAGTAGCTGACAATGTAATACTCATTCAGCAGCTGATTATAATTAAAAATATCAGAATAATTAAAGTCCTCAGCTTGACAAGCAGAGCCATAACTTTGCCTTCAGACATTCCTCTCTAATTAGTTAATTAATCCTAATGCAAATTATAAGCAATAATTAGTCAGCCAAGCTTGACATAAAAGTCTGCTGACTTACAGCTAAAAGGCTTTTCTGGTTGTTGGTTTGTAGCTTCTTAAGGTGTCTTTTGTCCACTCATAGTTTCTGTGTCTCCAGTCCTGTTAACTTGCTGCTGATATATAGATATGCAAATTAGTTTGCAGGGTGAGAAAACACAGCTATAAAAATGTGCACTACCATAGGCATTATTTTGTTTGCTTAATAAACTGGAGAGTCATGATGTGTATAGAATATAAATAAAAGATCACATATGGATTGTAGTACAATATAAATGTATGTTTTTATACAAGTGCATAAGTTTAAGAATGTTCATGTTCCCAGGTTTAGCAGGATTTATCTGCCTGTAGATGGTCTGGGCTGTTCTGGACAATGACATAATGTAAAAACTAACATGATTCTAAGATTAAGCTAGATTCTGATCTCCCGTATCATAAATTAAATCAAATTCTTTTGTACCAGGACAACTGGTATCTGATTCACATTTCTCCATAGGTTTTTAACAGATCAGGACTCTGTTAAAGTGAGATAATTTGAATTATCATCAGATAAATCAAAAGTGTGACTATTGCATTTCACATGGCAATGCAAGTAATATCGGTGTGCTGCAAAGCCACCATCCTGACATATCACAGAAATACTTGTGATTGATTTGGAACACTCGCGGATGTTTATATTTATTCTTTTAAAGTATTTTGTCTGAAAGTGTCCCTATTTACATAAAAAAGCAAAGTTACAGTGCTTTAATAAAAATTTGAAGTCATAAAGGAAAAAATATTCAGAATGCATAAGTAGTTTCTTCTGAGAATCCTTTTTCTTGCCGTAATAGTAAGTACATTTTTATATTATACTGTGCTTACACACACTCAAGCTTCTCATGTAGTTAAAGGAAGTGGGATCACAGAACCATAAGGCACCTGCCCACTTATTGATAGACACAAGCTTTTCTGGTGAAAGCTTAATAATGTCAAATATTATGCTTATGTAGAATGAGATACAGAAATGTATGTTTAATGTGCACTTTTCTAAGACAGTGCAGTTACATTTCCTGTGCTAGTAACATAGTACTGAAAACAGGAATACAAAAAGCTGGAGTCAGAATAGAAACAGATGAACTTAACTGAATCCCCTTGAATTTGTAACATTTTGAAATGTAGAGTTCTCAGCACCGCTAATTTAGCTTCAGCAAAACCACGGTCAAGATCCATTCTTGTTTGTGAATCTTCTTGCTATTCATCTCACCTGACTTCAACTCTCCAAGTTATGGCAACCAAGACCTAAATAGATGTCCTCTAGAGTTAGGGAGGGAAAGAGATTCACATTGTAGTCTGGCCAGAATCACCCCTGGGGATACTGATCCTTTTCCGCTCTCTAAGATAAGGTGATGATAGCCATGAATTAAACTTCTCAGATAAGTGCCTAAAATTGGGTGAGAAAATCTGAGCCTTGTTAAACAGTTTGAGTGGTCCAAAATGCGTGATGACATTATCTATTTATAGTGTTACCCTAATGTCTCTTTATCCTCTTGGTGAAAGGAATAAAATAGAACAAGAGCTATTATTCAGTAAATCATTCAATGGATTTCAAAAAGCTTTTTTCAGGCAATTTGCCCTTCTAATTTTCAGGCTGCACAGAGAAGCACAAATTATTCTGGAATGAGCAGGTAAATTTTCACGCAGTATGGAAAGAGACTGGAAATCTGGCAATGACAACATTAGGTTATCATAGAGGGTCATCTTACAGTGGCAAGCAATGGGGAAACTTTGGAAATCTCAGGGAAGTAAAGCTATACATACATGAAAAGAGGAGAAAGCATTTTTGTGTGTGGAAAAATCTCAGACATCACAATGGAATCACAGAATCACAGAATCATGGGGGTTGAAAGGAACCTCAAGAGATCATTGGGTCCAACCCCCAGTGAGTTAGTTGTTACTCTGGGTTTGTACCAGCTTTTTGGGAGGATTAGAATCTTGTGCCTGTTTCACTGCATTCTTTCTTTTGCTCAGATCATCTCAGATCAGGAGAAAAATCGAGTCTTAAAACAGTGATGAGAGACCTGTAATTTTCTGGTTCTTGAAGCTCTCATTCCAGCCGGTGCATTTCTTTTGTTAACTGCTGTCGCTTCTAAGGCCACGGTTAATCCTACCCAAATTGGGGTCCCTGAGATGTCTACTTTATCAGTCATTCAAAGATCCTTAGAGGGAAGGAATAAGAGGAGCACTTCTTGAGGCCATCAAGGAATGTAGACCGAAGCATCAGTTCAAGGTAGATCTGTCAAAGGGAAAACTATATTGCACTTCTGCCTCAGAAAGTGAGCCAATTGCAAGAGTCCCCAAATAGGTGAAGTGCCAATCTAAAAATAATCAGAAACAGAGGTATTAAATTAAGATCACGAGGTGTTTGCAGCTGGTGAACCCCTGTCCCAGTACCCATATGCTACCAACGCACAGAAGGGTCACAAGGAGACAGGGGGTGCAGTGAAAGCTGAATAGATTGGGATTTTAAATTCCTATTCTCATAATTTCTGTAGAAATCTGGATGTGTGGAGTACATGGATGGTAGAAACCCATTGCAACCTCGAGGACTGCAACTAGATGATCTTTAAAGGTCCCTTCCAATCTAAACTGTGATTCTGTGAATACAGATAGGAACTTTTTATTCCATCTTTCCACTGGCAATATAAGGATACAAAAGTATGAAGTTTCTCATCCCAAGTAGTCAAATGTTTAGAAGAAGATAAGAATCATTCACTGACAGTTATCACCGCAGTCCCTTCCCTGTTCTTCACTCACTCCTTGCAGCAGGTGTCAAGAAATTTCATGCATTAATGGCACAAAATTTGGACCCTCAAGGAGACTGAAGGGTAATAATCTACACTTAGCTATTGTATTTATGTGTTCTGAAACTTAGCAAGGCTTCTTTCCCCACCCCCAGCTTGGCTTTCATTATGCAGTGCTTTATATGTGTGAATTATTTTTCCACTAATGAGAAGTGCAGTGATTTTGGGTGCTAATGGAAAGTAGTAGGAAATTAATGAGAGATGAGAAACAAGGGTAGATTTTTTTTTTCAATATGCTTGTGTATGAATGGGAGTTACTCTGTTGTATCAAGGGGAGAATAGATTAAGCATTTTGGAATGCACAACCCAAGAGGGATAGTTAATCCTGTTTTTGACAATCGCAAATGTAATACGTACAAATGAGGGGAAGCATTATGCATGATTTTCCTCATTTTACATACAGCACAATATGTTATTTTCCAGCTCTTAATTCATGTCTTCATTAAGTAAAACTGCTCTAAGTCTAACTGGAGCATGCTGTGGATTTGGGAAAGAATTAAGATCTCAGCAATGATACATTAAGTTTTCTTTTCTTTTTAAAATGTTTTAGGACATGAGCTTTTTAATAGCAGAGAAAAATACATGATAAAGGAATCTGGCAACCAGGCTTAGTTTGTTTGGCTGCTATGGACTGATCTGTGGTGGCTGTGCAAGCCACCAGCTGTAGCTGTCAATGCCACTCCCAGACAGTATAAGTATCTGCTCTTTTCCAGAAGATTAGCAATTGAGGACCCTTATGCCTCTAATACACATATCAAGGCTGGAATCCTAGTGCTGTGTGGTTTATCTCCCTTATCTTCCTATCCTTCATGCCTATGCTGGCACTCTACATAACCCAGATTTCCCTCCTAAAAATAGCTGGACCGTACAGACAGCCATGGCCAGCAACTCTCTTCTATGATATTCCTCAGGAACAACCCGAGCGCTTGTTGGAGCCTTTGATTTGCAAAGAATCAAATGAAACACCTCCATGTAATTTATGCTAGTTGCTACTTCAGAGTTGCTCTAAATCTTTGTGGGAGATCAATTTGCATCTTGGCCAAACCCAGCATGTTGTAACCTCACCCGCTAGTGCTGACTCCTCATCAGGGAAGATGCCCGTAGGCTCCAAAGAAAGAAAAACATAGAATTTCTTCATTTCTTCACTTGAGAGTGTCATGATTTTAACTGTTTACTCTTTACTTAACAAGCAAATTAAAAATGTCAAAGTAAACATGTTCCTATATTAAAAAGAACTGCAATTGTTTCAGGTTAATTATTGTCAAGATCAGTACAAGATAAAGCAAGGTAGTTATTAAACATTAGCTGGAAAGATGTTTAACAGTGGGGTGCTCCAATAAAAAAAGAAATACTGCTTGCTTTTTTTTTTTTTTAAATTACTAAATAGTAAATGTGTCCTTATATGCCACTGACTCAACAGTTACACAACTATGTTATTGATACTGAACATTGGCATATCCTGAAGACCAAATTGTATTCCTTCTGAAAAGTAAATACAGGACAATTTATATTTTTTTCAGTATGTAGCAGTAAGGACCAGTAAATTATGGCCTGATTTGAATTAGATGCTATTCATTACACTTATTTTTAGTTTTCTGTTAGTTAACATCTGGTCTAAGTCAGATGTCAAGTTTCCCTCTGCAGACAGTTATTAGGATCAGCTACTCTTTAAAGATGCCTGTCATACTGTACTAGCAAGGAATCTGAATCCCATACTGATTTCCAGTACTGCTATAGTGACTGTTCTACACCAGGCAAGACAACAGATGACGTCAAGGAACTGCTTTCAAAGGCTAGAGCAAAAACCCCATAAGAATCTATGTTCTAGATAAAAGAGAATAAAAAGGAAAATACTTATCAAAAGGTTGGAATCAATGGGCTGCTTTTATGGTAACTAAACAAGAAGGGCTTTGAGCTGAGAAACATGTTTCCTTGCATTTAGAAACCCCTTGTTTGTCACAAGTATACAGACGTTATTAGAAAAACTCATAATTCTAGCAGAAATCCGAACAGATTTCTGGATGTTGTCAGGAAAATAACAATACAAATACACCTTTTGAGTTCAGCATTTATAATAAAATCACACTTATCTGTGACTTCTGTGACTCCTGTGACTCTTATCTTCAACACGTGAGATTTAGCCTTGGGGAGACTAAGTCAACTTCCAAATTTTTGAGATTCTGATTTAGGAATTCCAGTGAGAGATTAGATTAATGATTCAAACTTGTAGAACTATAAATACCTTATATGTTGTGTTGAAAGAACAGTCCATTCTCAAATACACACTGCTAAAATCCAGTGGGGGTTTTGATTGGACATAAGGAAGAAATTTTGTACAATAATGATCGTGAGGTCCTGGATCAGGTTGCCTAGAGAAGCTGTGGCTGCCCCTGGATCCTTGGCAGGATTCAAGACCAGGTTGGATGGGGCTTTGGGCATCCTGGGCTAGAGGAGGGTATCCCTGACTGTGGCAGGGGGTTGGGACTAGATGATCTTTACAGGTCCCTTCCAACCCAAACCAGTCTAATATTCTATGATTTATATTGCAGGATTCCAAGTTCTTATAAACTAAATTCCAGTTTTCTTAAAGCTTAAATTATTTTAATAACTTTGGAGTCTTTAAATCTCAAAGTATCATACTTCCTACAGTGTAGATGTAATTCTGATATTCCCTACTGTTCCATGGAAGTCTCCATGGTGTCAATCCAGCCAACAGGAAATGCTGGGTTGTCACTCATTATTTATCTCAACTAACCCATCAGCTCTTTGAGGAAAGTGGTCAGATGGCAGTTTGATAAATAACCTTCCTACAAAAGAAAAAGGAGGGACCGAGTGTGTTTGAATGGAAGACAAATTCCTGATAGACAGTGACGTGACAGGCTGTACTGTGTCTGCCTAAGAACAGCTAGGTTTCATGAGAAGAAGTTCACCTTTCTGGAATGTACACCAGCCCACAGTTTTCATTCTTCATGCCAAAGAAAACGGTTAAGCACTAGTTCGGTATTGGGTTAAGTAGCTGTCTCAAGACCTAGCCTGGAGATCTGCATTCCTATAAGAACAAACCTGAAAGTGTTGCAAAACAGCACCATTTCATAACTTCAGTGATGGTTGAGGTAATGGGGAGGTGTTGCATGTCTTTACTATTTCGTTTCCTGTGGAGTATAGAAGCTTATGTCCAAATACCTCAGTCATATGAAAGATCTGAACATCAGAACCCACCTGTAAGGGAAAGAAAACGCTATTCCCAAAGAGTTTATAGCAGGGTGTAAAATATTGTTGGCAAGGTCAGTATTTGCCTAACTTCAGAAATCTTTAAAATATTAATTTTAAAGCTGTTTGCCCAACCTTACTTTATGATAAATAAGGAAAAATAGAAATAGAATATTGGTATTAGGCCAATGGATTCTGCCTCAAAAGAGCCTACTTCTCCCCAAAAGAGCTTACTCCTCCCCACCCACTGTAATGGAAACAGAGGTCACTAGCTCAGGTATGAACATTTGCATTTTTAGACTGGTTAAGCATCTAAAGTTGAGTTGAAAGCTTCACAGAGACAACACTGGGACTAACTGAATCCAACTTTAGTCCACTGTGGTGGGTGAACTTTGGCTACTGGTGGGCAAAAGCCCATCCATTCCTTGGGTTCAATAAAGGCAGATTTCCACATTGTGGGATGAAGGCAGAGAAAGACTAAGAACTTGATTAGGGCCATGGCAGGCCTCCAGACTGGAAGGAGCAAGACAGAGGCTGAGAGGGCTGCCACAGCTTTCTAGAAAGGCATCGAGAGTGAAGGCTGAAGTAGGAAAAGCGCTCGTGGAGTGCAAGGGAATATATGCTCAAGAAGAGAAGACAATTCAGGACTTCTGCCAAGAAGACCTCCTTGTAAAAAGTGCAAAGGAGCCTTGGCAAATTGGCAAGGAATGGTGAGGCACTCAGGGGCGGAAGGCAGGGCTTAGATAGGCAGGGCTTTGGTGGGCGAACCTTTGGTGGGTGGGGCTTGAGGGGGTGTGTCCCATCACCCCCAAGTCACAGTGCTGCTACTTGGCAACACTGCAGTCACAATGCCCAGGGGCAGTATAAAAGGAAGCAGCCTGCCCTGCCACAGACAGGGAAGAAATGGGATGTAGACAAGTTGCAGGGGTCCTGGTGCTTTACATTAGCTGCTGGTGTCCTACTAGTCATCATGGGGCTGATGGGGATTCTTGCCCCCCAAGGTCAATCAGGCTGGGGGCACCTGGCCACTCGGGGCAGCCCCTGAGATGGCTCCAGGTTGAGGGAGAACAGGGGTTAGGGCATCTCCTGGGAGGTGTGACCAGCCAGTGGGAGGAGGGAGCCGGTCTTGCTCACATGCTCAGGGACTAGCCGATCGCCAGCACTGCTGCTGGGGTCAGGAAGGAATTTTCCCCTGGGGCGGATTGGCACTGGTCCTTGGGGGTTTTTTGCCTTCCTCTGCAGCACTGAGCAAGACCCCTTGTCAGGGCCCCTCTGGCCCATCTGGGCTGGCTCACTGCCTGCTGCTGCTCGTGCACCAGGAAGGTGGCACCTCGTGCCCTGCAGCTGGGGGGAGGAAGGCTTTTTCCCCCCACAGTGGGCTAGTAAGTGTCCCCGGGGGGTTTTTTGCTTCCTCCGCAGCTTTGAGCAGAGCCCCTTGCCAGGCCTTCTTTAGGCCCTTGTTGCTCGGGGCCTGCTGCTCATGCTCCACAAAGGTGGCCCTCGTGCCCCATATCCGGGGGGAGGAAGGTCTCTGGGCTGCCAGATCCAGCTCCAAGGGAGGCTGTCTTCTTGTCCTCTCTAGCACTGAGCACAGCCCCTAGTCAGGGCTCCTCTGGGCCCTTTTGGCTAGGTTCTTGCCTGCTGCTCTGGCACCTCCAAGGGTGGCATTTTCAAGGGAGTGTTTTTCATGTGTTACTGGCCAAGAAGCACAGCAGAGCAAGTTTGGGACTGCTAGAAGGATGCTTTTGTCATTGCTGGGTGCCATACTTTGGAAAGTATCCCACGGTACCATACACCACCTCCTCTTTTTCGACTTCTCCTTTCATAGTCATCGTCTTCAATGTTTTCAACATCATCATATTTGTCGTCGTCTTCCTTACTGTCTTCATCACTGTCATTGTCTTCATCTTCATCATCGTCTACATCATCATCATCATCTCCTTCATCTTTGTCATTGTCATCTTCACCATCTTCTATCATTGTCTTTGTTGTCTTCTTTCAACATCATCATCATCTGAGTCATTGTCTTCATCGTCTTCTCCTTTTATCTTTGTCTTTGCCTTCATGTTCTGCCATAATTTTTGTCATTGTCTTCATCTCCTGCTTTCCTAATCACCTTTCATTGTCTTTGTTTTGACCTTTCATCATCACCTCTGACTTTCTTTGTCATTGTCTTCACCTCCTTCGTCTTTGTCGTCGTCTTCGCTTCCTTCATCTTCGTCTTCTCCTGTTGTAGTCTTTTGTCTTTGTTATTTTTTGCCCTCTTTGGTCATTGTTGTCTTCTTGTCATCTTCTCATCATTCACTGTCTTCGTCCTTTTGTCGTCTTCGTCGTCTTCATTGACTTCATCATCTCCTTTCGTCATCTTCTCACTTTATCATTGTTAATGTTGTCATCATCTCCTTTCGCCATCATCTTTCATCATTGTCGTTCTCTTCGTCATCGTCCTTTTCTTCGTCATTGTCTCCTTTCATCTTCGTCATCATTCACTGCCTCCCTCGTCTTCACCTTTCATCAGCTTTGTTTTTATCATCATCTTTTTTAGTTTCCCTTCATCATCTTCATCATCGTTGTCTTTTTCTTTGTCTCATTCTGTTGTCTTTCTCATAGTCTCCTTTCATTGTCTTCTTCTCCTTTCAACGTCATCAATGTTGCCATCTTTGTCTCATGTCGTCTCGCATCGTGGTCGTCGTCTTGTGTTGTCATCTGTTGTCTTTCAGTAGTCATTGTCATCGTCTCCCGTTCTTGTTGTCTGTTGTCTTTCAGTAGTCGTTGCCGTCGTGACCCGTTCTCGTCGTCTGTTGCCTTTCAGTAGTCGTCGTCATCGTCTGCTGTTCTTGTCATCTGTTGTCTTTCAGTAGTCGTCGTCATCGTCTCCCGTTCTCGTCGTCTGTTGTCTTTCAGTGGTCATCGTCGTCGTCTGCTATTCTCGTCATCTGTTGTTTTCAGTAGTTGTTGTTGTCGTCTCCCGTTCTTGTCTTCTGGTGTCTTTCAGTAGTCGTCATCATCGTCTCCTGTTCTCATCGTCTGTTGTCCTTCAGTAGTCGTCGTCATAATTTCATCACACATTTTCATGTGTTGCTGGACAAGAAGCACAGCGCAGCAAGTTTGGGAATGCCAGAAGGATGCTTTTCTCATGGCGGGGTTCCGTACTTTGGAAAACAGCCTGTGATACCACACACCTCTTGCTGTCATCTTCTATTTCTTTTTTTGTGTGGTCCATTTTAACCCTCATAGTTTCAGAACGTTCTCGTTCTTGAAGAAAGCAGGACAGCTCGGCCTCTGTTCTGGCTGCTGCTCTCTGCAGCGCTGGGACTTGCCTTTGCCAGGCTGAAAGGGATTTTTTTTCACAGCTGAAGACTGCATCAGCCTGCTCCTGTCTTCATGACAGTGAGCACGGGCTCTGAAAAGACTCAGAAAAATAAAACAAAATTGTGATTCCACTTGTGTCGTTTGTGTCCTGTATCTGATCTTTTAGATCTGAAGAACCCCATGCTTTTCAGGGAAATAAGAGTCTCGCAGTTGGGTGACTTGGGGCCACAAAGGTGGCACCTCATGCCCTGCAGCTGGGGGGAGGAAGGGTTTTTTCCCCCCTGGCATGCTACAAGCTGTGCCTTGGGGGTCTTTTGCCTGCTACACCAGGGCTTGGGCAGGGCCGGAAGGCCCCAGGCTGAGCGGAGACACATCACCGAGTCCCTGGGCAGGAGATGGTGGGAGTGGGAGTGCCAGGGGATGGGAAGCCAGTCCCAGCCAGTGAGGCCCATGAGCCCAACAGCAGCCTGACACAAGGACACCTGCACTGCTCAGAGGGTCTCCTGTAGACGTTGATGGTTGCCAGCTGCGGAGACAAGAGTGTTGGGCTGGATGGACCTTCCCTCTCACAGAGTACTGCTACTGCTGTGCTCAGGCTTTTGTGCTTTAGCATGGGGTTTCTTTAGCTTTCTCCACTCCTTGCATCGGTTTTGCAAACTGATCAGCGCACATGTGCCAGAAGGTTGGTTTTCCTAATTTCATGGATCAAAACAAGGAAGTTCCTTTGGATCTGAAAGCCGTCCTCAGTAATGTCATCACACCCACGTTCTCAGGCGGTGTCTGGTGGGTACATCAAAAGCAAAGTCTTCATGAAGTTCTTCTCAGCAGCTCTCGTACGGGCACTGGGTGCCTCTCAAAGAGTGGCAGTGGCCTTTTAGTGTCGCACAGCCACCTGGCCAGCCAGCTCCTGACCCGCACCAGCATTCCCAGCAGCAGCAGCAGCCTTCCCCTTGACTAAATGCCTGCAGAACTCCTTTCAGCAACTTTTCCTCACAGTCCGGGAGAGTGCAGCATGTCTCCACGGGCAGCAGCAGCGTGAACTGCCTGGCGCCGACCTGCTGGTGTCCTGTCTCTTGGAGCTTTGGCAGCACCTGGGCTCACCTGCCACTTTCTCCAAGGAAACCTTCAAATTGGGAGCTGGGTTAGTGCTGGCTGTGGCTATTTTCTGCTCTAGGAGGCAGAAAGCTGCTTTGAAAGCCACCGGGCTTTCATGTTCAAAGCTTCATGTTCAAAGCCCACCCACCCTGCTGCTCAGCCGGTGGGTGTGGGGCTGGATCCGCTGGTCGTGACCATGTGGAGCTGGACTCTCGAGGGCTACTGGTAGACAAAAAGCCCCCTTGACACATCTCTCTCAAACCCCACCCTTCCTGTGTTGCTGTCATCAGATGTAGGAAAGTGACGTTCATGGTGGGTCTTTCGAATTGGGGCTGCAGAAAAAGCATCCCACAAGAAACGCAGGCCTCCTTGTCCACATCTCCTGGATGTCATAGCATCCCCGAGGCACAGAATTCTCTGCCTTATGGTATCCTTCTACAGTCCCCTGTCTCCCTACCAGCTAAAGCTCTGACAGAAGAGATAGTCCCGGCAGCAGGGGAGAAAGAGGTACTATGACGTCTGGTGGCACACCACGAGCTTCTGCTGCTGTTTGGAAACACTGGAGTAGACAAATGTCCCTTGAGGCATGCGTAGGTAATAGTGAAACTCTGTGCCACTGATGTGATACAGGCAGAAGCATGGCTGCAAGTTAGAGTATAGGAAGTTCCACACCAACATGAGGAAGAACATTTTCACAGTGAGGGTGACAGAGCCCTGGAACAGGCTGCCCAGGGAGGTTGTGGAGTTTCCATCTCTGGAGACATCCAAGACCCATCTGGACGCCTACCTGTGCAGTATGAACTAGGGACCCTGCTTTGGCAGGGGGGTTGGACCCAATGATCTCTCGAGGTCCTTTCCAACCCCTATGATTCTGTGATTATATTATTACTATTTTTCAAAGAACCAACCCAAGAGGTTCTGTGTTGTGACTAAGACATTCATAACTGTATAAAGAACCTTGGAATCAATCCAATCTGAGTATCTGCTTTCCGCATATGGGTCAGAAGATAATAGTTTCTATTTTTAAAGTGAAATTGAAACCTACAAGTAACCAGATCCCTATGCTACATAATGTACTTAATCAGGTATGTTTGTTTCTCCTACTAGACATCTTGCACACATTCAGATGGATGGTCAAATCTAAGTAGGTTTTAAATTTTCTTTAAATGTGACTTTTAAATAAATAAAAGAAAAAGGAAAAATTTTAATCATGGGGAGATGGAGTCATATGGAGCAAAACATTTTACTTTAGTAACCCTGAAGGGCAATAGTTAAACTCAGAATAAACTTTTATTTAATGACTAGTTTTAAAAATAGAAATTCACAGTGTCCCATCTTAAAAAAGGTCAAAATTAAGTATTTTGAGTTTACCAGGACATTCCATTCTTTTCTTGTATGTTTTGGGCAGACTAGAATGAGTTGAAATCAGAATTTTTCCACCATGCATTCTACACTCAGCAACTCAGCATTTTCAGAAGGAAAAACTGTTTGCACTGGAAATTTTCCAGACAGCTTTCTCTTGGTATTTTAAGTTGATTCTCTTAATTCTGAGGCTTCTGGACAGAAACTCTCAGCATGGTGTCATGATCCAAACTGGTCATGAGCCACCCTCCAACTCTAAACAATGCAACTTCAGAGAATTTCCTAATCCAGCATTATGCCTGTGCTCATGTGGTGTATACCTGTGGCTTTTTTTCAATGAGCTTGTTGGCTCACATGAAGTCAGAAAAGCCCCAGAGCAGTTTGGGAACCTGCAAACGTTGCAGTATACCTGATTTTTCAGCCCTGTTTGCTGACATAAGTCCACTGCACAGGTGGGAGCGCAAATCTAAGGAGCGTAGGATGCCATGAGCATCCCTGATGTGTCATAATTAAACACCTGCGCTAAATAGCTCTTTGCCGAGCCACTGTGAAAATCCATGGAGTGCTCAACAGCCCTGAACATTTTCCATCTCTCACTTGGGTAGGTGGTCTCACGTTTGAACTCTGCGACTCAACAACCCCAAAGATAGAGGTGTGATTTCAAGACCTCTTCAAGGCTTTTCTTTTGTTTTGTTGCTGCTGTTATTTTTAATGTTAAATGACAATCATGAACTTCCTTATTTAGTGTTCCTGGAGTATCTTTATATTCTGCAAGTTTACAGTCATGCATACAGCTGGCAAAACTATACAGATGGCTATATGGATTAAGAGCCTAGAAAAGTTATATACCACAAAATGAGTTCATGTTAGCAAAGGGAAATGACCTAAATAAATGTATCTGTGGGAAAGGAGACTAATCATAGAATTTCCTGTAGTCTTAGAGCCTGTCTCTAGAGTCTTTTCGTAAACATGGAGTTCTTCAAGACCTCATAACTCTCTACTGGGAACAAAGGCTATGTCTATACCAACAAACAAATCAAAGCCAGAGCATGTTCTCAACCTCCATCCCCCAATTATCCAGAATGTGTAATTGTTCTTCCTGTACAGGTTTGTCTTGCACTGGCTAGCACTCTCCTAGACTATGCCTGGGCATGGCCCAGGAGATTTGCACATGCCATGGACTACTCCCAGCAGGCAGTTTGGACACTGCCAACCTGTCTGGAGGGAAAGGGAATTGTAGGCATGTGACTACAAGCTAGGCTGTTCCCCTTACCTGCAAGATTGGACTGACCTCTAACTGACCCATGACTTGTTTTGTTTAATCACATCCACATAACCAACAGTTCAAAAGCAAACCTCCTGGTAAAATGGTGCTAATGAGCTTGGACCTGACTCCCTCTGCTGAGGTGTACCTCATACAACTGGGTGTCCAGAAACTGATTCACAGTGGCTTAAAGCAGAAGGCAGCAGAGAGTCAGGTCATGTGGCACAGCAAAGGAGTGTGACCATCACCTCTGCCACAGTATGAGACATGAGTTGGGAGAGGTTCCTCTGACCTGAGTGCTAAGGGGAAGGCAAATAGGAAACCAGGGGAGCACCACTTCATTCTTTATACAAGCTCCACCTCTAAGGGTGCTGACCTAACCTTCAGCCCAGTTAACCTCTTCATTCTTGGAGTCATAAGGACCATAATGATGGACAAAGTAGCTGGTAACTTTTATGCCACTAGCTCTTAAAATTCCTTCAGCTACTCTCATGTTGAGCCAATATCCCCTATTTAAAGAAATCAGAACTTGTGTTTTGTTTCATCCTAAATATTTGTTCCAGAGAAATCTTCAAACCTTTTCTAAAAAGACCAACCAAGGGAAATTTTTGCTTAAAAGCAGTGTGGAATCAAAAGTGGATGTGAGGTATCTTATTAGCTTTGAGTTTATTCTCAATTCAGTCACAGGAAATATCCATTTTCCCGGAGAAGCAGCAGTTGTCATATTTTGCTGCTGTAGTGTGTGTAATATCAATCTCATGTTTATTTATGCATGTAAAGATTTTAGTATTTACATTTAAATATTTATAACATTTCTGCATAAGCAGCCAAAAAAGTTCATCTCTGCCCTTTAGGAACTAAGCAATTTCATTTTACTAGGTAGACTTTTTTCTATATAAATAATTGACACATTGATTTCTCCCTCTGTCTTTATGCTATTTATATTGTTTCTTAAATGCAAGAGGGTTATAGAACTAACAGACTGACTGGTCTGTTTTTATTGCCTATCAAATCCAAACAGACTAATATATCACATGAAGGATCTGGGAAAGGGAGTGGTGATAAAACACTAAAAAATAGGAATGAATTCATTAGAATTCAGATATGCAAGCCTATGCTAATTACATTGCTACATTGAAAAAGTGTTTGTTTCTTCCTGGAAATAACTTTATGTAATTTTTTTTCCTGGAGATTTTTTGTACTGTCTAGCTGTATAGTAATAGATATAATTGCATTTTCAGTTGTGCTATCCTTAAAATAATTTTGTAAAAAATCAAGGATTTTTAACAGGACTCCATGATAGTTATATGGGAGGTTGTATTCCCAACAGGCTTTCCCTCTGCCAAGTAACTCGGAACAGTTGTGTCTGTTTCTGAGGGTGAGGAGAACATCTTTCTCATTCTCTCCTCCTTCCCTCACTAACTACTCTGGGTAAGTTAACATTGACTTTAAAATTTTGTCTTCATGACTGCTGCTGAAAGAAAAAAAAGCTCACTTCTGTCAAAACAAGGAGAAAAACAAAATCAGCATCCATTGACATTTAAAAAATAGAAATAGAAGAGGAAAGCAGATGCACAATTTGTGGAAGAATGATAGAGCAGGTAAAATTCCTTGCTCATTTAATACTACCTTAACACAGTAATTCAGTGAGCAGTGGAGTCAACCTTTATCTTTTTCTTTTTGAAACTCCTACTTAATGCAATCCCAGTCAAGGAGAAAGTAAATTGGTCTTTGAGGGTTCAATTCCACCACCAAACAGAGCCTACCAAATGGCATCACAGGTATGTTAGGCATTTTGATCAGTTGCACCCTTGTGCAAGACTGTGGTCAATGAAATAGAGGAAATATCTTGTCTCCATCAATTGTGTTTGCAACCCAAGCAGTCAAGACAGTTGAAAAGAAAACAGGATACCCAAGTGACTTACCCAAGGTGTCAGGGAAACTGCAAAGCCAAATATAATGTCCAGACTCTGTGCTCTAAACTGATTAGCTATTCTCAAGTACAACCTGTGCCATTAAGCTACTGTTAAACAAAAGGAAAACACAGTACACTTTCATTTAGTCATCCTTCATAGTTCCTCTTCCCGTGGCTGCTTCTCATACTTATTCCTATTGTGTATTTTTCCTACTTGGAGGCAAATGATGAGAAGGTCTGTTCTTGCTTCTGAGCTCATAACACAGTCCTTAAAATCACACCCAGCACACCACATAATCTACTTCATAAATTTCCTTTACAGGTGTTGGGGAACCAGTGCCTAGGGGTAGGTTTCCATTGTTTCTCCTGGATCTATTAAAACATTTTCACACAATTTCAGTCAGCTATTTTAATTTTTAAGGTTTCATTCTCTTTCCTCACAGGTTTAGAGATGAATAATCTCCTTTTGTTTAATTTCAAAACCAGAAGATTATGTGGAATTTCAAAAACTGCTCCAATGTGAACGTTGCCAGCTTTGCAACCTGCTTAAGTAACCCAAGGGAAAAAGGAACAGAGGAAAAGAAAGGGATAAGGCGTAGCTAATAGTTTAAATTGTACCTCAGAAAGAAGCTATACTGAAGTAGCTTTATTAAGATTGAAAGTCAGGTGTGAGAGCTGGAGCATTTCTGCAAAAATGTGGATGTTTCCATTGTTTTTTTTTCTAATCACTGCTGATCCTGACACAAAAAAAGAAATAGTTTTGAAATTTATAATATTTATTTTGAATTTCAGGATAAAGCATGTCCAATGTTACAGGGATTCATCTCACCTACTTTAAGCACCTAGAAGTTAGACACCTACATCTGAAGTAGTCATACCAGACTCTTTTTACAAACAGTGGGGAACAAGAGGTGCTTTCAGAAAGCAGTTCCTCTCCTCCCAGATGTGGTAGATGAGAAAAAAATCTAACTTTGGAAACATGTATTTTTCTCCACTGACTCTCAAAGGAAGTTGCTGCATCACTCTGTTCTGGACTCAGATGATTAGCTTGCAGATCTCAGATGGCAGGTGAGATAAATCTTGGTTTCTGTGACTTGCCTGTATTACAAGTATTGCACAAAATAAGGCAACAGTTTCTTCTGAATGTGGCAGAAACCGGATTTTTAAAGATTATATATAGTTCCAGGTTTTTCCATTTTTAGGTTTTAGAGCAGAAGATTTACAAGGGTTCTGATATTGCATTTTCAGGCTGTTCCTTTCCTTTCAAACCCGAGTATTAGAATCAAATATATGAACTAACTGAACCATAAACTCCTACAAAAACATCTGAAAGCTCTAGATGCATAACTGATGTTTGCCACCATCATCAATAGGTCTCTCTGCTAGAATAAATTTCATATAAAAAAATAAATATTTTAGCAGAGGGTGGGGGATTGCACCAATTCAAATTTTCATCAGAAAAAAACAGTACAAATATGGAAGGCTTGGAGATATCAAAGGAAGCTGTAGAGATATTATTTAAGGCATTTAAATGGTTTAACACCACTGAAAGCACTAAAGGTTAGGTGCTTTCTTAAAGAGCAAAACTATATTGTAGATCCTCTCTTTCAATTTACTGTATGCGGTTGATGTCAACATTCATAATGCTGCTAGCCCCAAGGAAATGTCCTTACTGGTAGGTTCACTTGCAAGAACTGTGAGACTGATGCTGTAAGTGGCTTGCATGAATACCGTGGGACCTGTGTCGAAAGAGAAAGGAGAAACACTCATTAGTTGAGAAATAACTTGGCTTCTCTTTCGTCTTTTTCATCTCTTACCACTGCTTTGCTACTGCTTTTGGTCTATATAATCAGCTAATGAGATTTCCACTTCTTCAGGCAATGAGGCAAGTTGTGCTTGAAGAGAAGTTGTGCCTAGATTCATTGCAATGCATTCATATACTATTAAGAAATATTTTGCAGAGCGGCGCATTTAAACAAATATTAAATTCACACAATTGTTAATCAGTGTGCCATCTGGAAACATTTGAAAGTTTAGACTCTTAATTGCCTGAATCTCATAAATGTTCAAAATTGTTGCATACTACAGGCTATATTGCATTTAGGACTTTTTTACTGTATAAATACATGTAATTAAAATGTGAGATAGGAACGCTTTCCAGCAGCTGTTGTGAGAGCTGCAACCATCTTCCCTATTAATCTTCAGGGATTTGAAATATGTGTTGCTGAGCACCAGGGTCAACGACATGCCGTTACATTTGAATCCCACCATTTGACAAAGCATTGCATTCTGTTTCTAAATTCTTTTATGTGACTGACAGCTACATCCATTTCTTCCCGAGGCCACTCTTTAAATTCCTTTGTACTTGTAGAAGCAAGTTTGCTGGCTCAAGAATTTTGTCTTAACTCTGCCTCTAAGACCTGTCAACGGCAAATTAGGACAAGAAATTCTAATTTATGTTTCAAAGACACCTACGATAGTAAGAGAAACTATTTTTATTTACATTTTTTTCCACAAAAGTGTCAAATCAAAGACTCTATAATTACTATATATTTTCAGGAGATGTCATATTATATTGACTTCAGGGGGCAAGTGGTAGATAGGGTTAATCTGAGTAAAGTCAGTGAAACGCACAAAGGATTTCTGTTCATGGCAAATGTTACATAGACAATTAACTATCTCAGTAAGAAAAGAGAAATATTTAGGCTATCAGGTGCTCTAGTCCAAGATGTTTGAACACAGAGACAGAATACACTTCTGGGCATCTTCTTCATGACAATAGGTTGGTGGACAAGTGTCTCTTGTCATACATCCTTGACCAGGCCTTGACCAAGGTAGCAAAAATGTTTTCAATGCTGGTGCATCTACTGCTTTTCAGCAGACATGTTCCAAAATCTGACATTTAATAGTCATTTTAATAGCAGCCCTCTCTTTGCTTTCTCAGGAAATTCTCCATGTCAGTTTCCTGTACTCTCTTGTTCTCCACCATGAGTCACAGATACTTCTTACTTAGAAAACCCAGAGGCAATCAGCATTGACTTTGTTTACCTCCACTTTAGTTCTCAAGCTATGGCTATCCACCACCAGCACCTTTTACAGCCAGACAAACAGCTAGCTACATATGTGATACAGACTCCTTTGTGTTCCTCACAGATATTAAAATACTTGTTATTAAAGGGGTTTTCTTATAACAGTTAAATAAATGTGATTATTACCTTAAGAATGATATGTAGTTGTGAAGCGGAGTCATTCATGTGATCTTGAGACATATGACATGTTGGTGTACTTGGAAGGGATGATCATAAAGTTGGTAACTGATGGGAATAATTTTCTCTGCAAACAGCAACCAGGATTTATTTTTTTTCTTGTAGAGTTGCCAGAGGATTCAAAAAACAAATTAACTACTGAATGTCCTTGCCTTTAATCCCATTTCTAAGAGGATCTCCATGAGAAGAAAGGAAAACCATATCTGGGAACAGAAACCCTATGTTTTGGGGAGGTACATGATTGGCAAAGTATTACTGTTATATGACAAAGCTATGATTTGTTGTCTACCTTTTAGATAAGGATTAGTATGTAATGAAATAAATAGCTCTATTTTTCTTATTTATTTTTTCCTGAGTTTATATTCCCGACCCAAGATAAACAGGATTGACTAATAGTTGTAGTTGCCTACATTCTATTTCCAAATGCTGTCTTCTCTAAATATTTTTCAGTGATAAACCCCTGAGGGACTGAACATCTCCATTAAATAACCCTTTGCCCAATGAGTAGTACACAGCTAGGTGGGACAATGGTGGAATTTTAAAATCAACAGTTGTTACTGTGTTTTCATCCTAACAAAACTGATGGGACCTTTCCACCTAATCCCTTTTCTTCCATCCTGCAGGAATGAGGGATATAGCAATTACCTTCTTTGTAAGAAGAAAGAAAAAATAAAACCTTTCCCCAATTAGGATACTACAGAACTGTAAACTGAGACCCTCAGCATGTCTTCTTCATTACCTTCTTCATTTATGAAAAAGAGAAGGTCTGAAAAATTTTGTATGTGTGTGTCTCTGTTTATTTTCCTTGAGTGTGTCTCTGTTTATTTTCCTTGAGTCTATCCATTCTTGAAGGAGCATGTATTTTCTTGAGAAGAGAAAAAATTAAATATGGGAGAGCACCTGTAGCAGTTCTTTATCCAGACATTATTGGAAACATGCAGAAGAGGGAAAAATAAAGCATTAAATCAGTATTTTTGTGACACAGCTGACGGAGCATAATGCAAGTAGGGCTTCCATACCTTTGGGTTATGAAATGAGAGACACAGGGCCTGAGTTATTAGTGCTAAAGAGAAAGAAAAGTGCTGGTTTAGCAGAAAAGAAAAAATTCCCACCAGTTGACTCATGCAGTCTTTTTTGTGAGTGCAGAACCACATCCACAAATACAGGATAAAGAAACAAATCTTTTTGAATCGTTAGGAAGGGGGGGCTACTGTCCTTTAGACACAAATATATCACAGATATAATTGGATAGGAACTGGAATTCAAGAGAACCAGGTCTCTGTTTAGAGTCAGAACCCCAAGATCTGTTTTTTTCTTGTACTTGTTATCAAGGAGCTGATTTTGTCTTTTCTTTCCTGAATTTGGAAATGTTTCTGTGTCCCAAATTCAAGGTCTGACCTATTGTCCAATGTAATTGCTTTCTACTGAAAGCTCTAATTCAGACTTGTGAATTGACTGCAAAATTCAGAGCTTCTCTTTCTTCTGTTGATTATCTGTTATTGTCAATGACTAAGACTTCTTCAAGCCTACTTTATAGATGGGGTACTAGTGGCATGTCTTACCTCTGTCTGGCCACTTGATTTTATAATACTCAGAGGCTGTAACATCCTTGCAATCTGTACCCCATCTGTCAAATTTTGGCTGAAATTGGCTGACAGATGTTTTGCAATACCACTGCTTCTCTCCAGTTCCACCACATTCCTCCCACAACATGATGCTTTGACACATGCACCCAACACTATGGTATGCGGAAAAGATAGCAAGGCAAGGCTTTTAAAAACCCCTCTTCGTTCCTCATAATAAACCCACACCTGGATATCAATATCTATATGCCTCAGATGAGAACGTAACTTGTCCTAGGCAGAGGTGAAATCTGTGGAGGATTTGAACTGCCTCGAAGGGTGTATTATGTAAATAAGGATGCAAAGCAAATGGTGAGAAAAGAAATGCAGGTAGAAAGGGGAAAAGGAGTTCTTACAGGGTGCTACAGCAAGATATCTGTAAAGATGGAAAGGAAATTTAAGTTTCTTGTTCATACTAATTGTGTGTCCTGGATTTCACAGCCTCACATCATACTGAAGCACATTATCTCCAAGACAACCTCAGTCTTCCTTCAGGTGAAGTCCAGCATGCCAAACTCAGAATTTCTTGATCTTTCTCTTAAGTTCTGCAAGTTTTGTTGCTGTGCACAATGCAGTTCTTGTACTACAGACTATTCAGATTTGATTATGCAATTCTAGTGTTATAAATTATTTGTACTGGATTGTTTTGGAATAAAGTATTAAAGAACCATAGAATGGTTTAGGTTGGAAGGGACCTTTAAAGACAAGTTAGTCCAACCCTCTTGCTATAGGCAGCAACATGTTTCGTGAGACCAGGTTGCTCAGAGCCCCATACAACCTGACTGAACACTTTCAGGGATGGGGCATCTACCACTTTTCTAGGCAACCTGTTTCAGTGTTCCACCCCTCTGTAAAAAATTTCTTCCTTACATCCAATCTAGATCTACCTGCTTTCTGTTTGAAGCTGTTGCTCCCTGTCTTGCCACTGATAAAAAGTTTCTCTTAATCTTTCTTCTAAGCCCTGTTTAAGGCCACAATATTGAAAGGTCATAATATTGAAAGGCCACAATAAGGTCTCCCTGGAGCCTCCACTTTTCAAGGCTGAATCATCTCACAGCCTTTCTTCATAGCAGAGGTGTTCCAGCCCTATGACTGTTTTTGTGGTCCTTCTATGGACCTGCTCCAACAGGTCTATGTTTTTCTTGTACTGAGGACTGCAGAACTCCAGATGGGGTATGAAGTCATAGTGACTGAAACATCAGACTCTGCAACAGCAAATGATAGCTCTCGGGTTCTGATTCCACTCAGGGATAAAGTAGTTATGAAAACAAAGACCTTGCTGTTAACATATCCCATTCAAGGCAAAATAAGTAGTTTCTGAGATATTGCAGGTCACTAGAGCCTTTGGGGTTCTTAACATGGACATTAATGTGAGAGATAACATCAACTATGCTCAGCAGGAAAACTATGGACAAATTATTTAAGTGACACTGATCTTGTCTTTGATCAGAGGATGGTATGGTAGATCTTTCAAAGACTTTCCCAGCACAATTTTCTGTGATTTCTAAGAATGATGGTACATCATCAGGGTAGTGATGCCACACTGGAAAATTTTTGTGTCAGCAATATGCACAGAGAGTAAAGAGATGAGAAGATAGACACGCAGAGAAATAGATATGATGTGGAAGTAGACCTATAAATCTTGTTTGGATTTGACAAGCATGATGGTGGTTGGCCTGATATTCACTATATACTTTCCTGTTTCTTACTGTTTCCCCTAGAATTTTCCTTTTAAAGCAAAGTAAATATATGAACTACCAACCTCTTTCCCCTAAGCCTTTCTCACACACAACCTACTGAATCTCTCGATTAAACCAATGTCAGAAAAAGAAATCTCTCCTCTTCAACAAACAGGATGAAGAAAGGGTTAAAGACATTTTCTGCACCTGGAAATTTTTTTCAACAGTAGCAGAGTTGAGCAGTCAGACAGCAGCCTTTGATCTTTCCATGCTGTGTCACAGCTTGTGCACGAAAATATTTCATGTGAGGTTTGGGAGAGTCTGCCATCTGACTGCGAAAGGTGGGGAATGCCATGATAAAGAACATTAAGGAAAGACACGCTCTGAGGCCTTGTTTCCTCAGACAAGGTTGTCACCACCCCTTTTCCTTCTGTATTAGAATCACAGCTGGGCAGTCACGCAGCTGGAAGCAGTCCTTCTTTCAAGGTCTGCCTTGTAAGGCCCTTCCTGCCTAAGTGTAGGTGGATGGACATAGAGGTGGAATTACTTTTCACATTGTCATCAAGACAATTCCCTGTAGACCTGATGCTTCTCCTATAGAAGTTGAGGCACAGTTTTATCCTGTATGACTTAAAGTATCTGAGCTACTGTAAGGTTATTAGCTAGTCAGGGAAGAAAGAAAGAGAGAAGTATCTCAGGAGAATCAGCCAACCTAGCTAAGATCTAAGTCATTCTGTGAATATATTTATCTCTTTTTCTGTATTGACTACAGAAGCAGCCTCTGTTGCCACAGATATCTTGACTAAGTAATGCAAGTTGGGTGGGATGAATATGGTCCTAACTGAAACTACGATCAGAAAATAACTGAGTCAATAGCAACTTGCAAAGTAAGAAGTCATATCAGAGTTCACTAAATTAAATCTGGACTATGTTTTCCATAAAATTATAGCTTCACTTTAACAATGGTTTCAGAATATTTGTCTTTGTTCTTGCATATAATATCACTGATCTGATTTTCTTTAAGACAAGAATGTCAGTAGAGATAATGGCTGTTGCACCAAATTTACAAAGACATAGAGACATTACAGGCAAGCACTTTTTTGATACATATTTTTCTTCAAGACTGTGTTTTATAATCCAGGGGAGACAAAACCCTGATAAAGCAAGACATTGCAGTGGAAATTGAATGTAATGTTTGTATGTCTACTACCCTTTTACCTACTGGAGTCTGTAGGAGGTGGAATCACAGAATCACAGAATTACAGGGGTTGAAAGGGAGCTCCAGAGATTGAGTCCAACCCCAGGCACAGAACAGGACTGCATAAGGACCTCTGCTTTACTATTTAATAGGACAGAAAAATCCAAGATCGACTATATCTAATCCTTTTTGACACCTACTTACCTATCCTGCTCTCGAAAACCTCCATTGGTGGATATGCCACCACCTATTTCTCAAGCAATGTAATCCGCCACACTTTTCCTTCGATATTCCTACAATGTTAGGAATATGTCACATGAATATTTAGGGAAAAGTAAGAAAAGAAATAGAAAACAAGATTTTTTTTTCATGTAAATTAATGCATTAAAATGCATTTTGTAATGCATTTCCTTTGATGTCCTTGCACTGGAAACGTGTCATGGTTCTTTTTACGTATTGAGAGCAGAGCAGAAAAGCTGCAAAACTGAATTCTCTCATATGGGCCAGGGAAAGTTTTTTGAAACATAAAAACTGTCCAACATTTAAATTAAAAATACTGGATTCTTCATGGATTAGAAGCAAGTGCAAAGGACCTCAGGAGAAAAAAGTGTGACTGTCCTCTTTCCTGCCCTGCAGGGCTGAAGGACAATTGACTGTAAAGATTTTGTGATGTCTGGGCCTGTTTCAGGACTCAATTTTGCTTACCAAGGGCTTTCACAGAGGCAGAAACCTACATACAGATGGGAAAAGATAATTTTATATGGCTAGATTTTCTTCCTAATTAATAAATAGTAACTGAAACAAGGATTTGGAGAAGTAGAATGAATCAGGAGGCAGAGGAAAATTTTATAGGGCAGGGTAGAAAGGAATGGTGATACATAAATGAGCAGTGACACGGGTCTTCATTTATCCTTTTGCATCAATATATAAACACCCCGTATTTGTACCAATAAGCATATATGACCTGACACATAAATGTGTAGATGCACAGTAAATGAAGTGTAGGCACAGGTATCAGTGTGTGAGCGTGTGTATAAACACTTAGGTGACTTTATATTCATATATACATATATATAAAAATGTATTATGCTACCTCAAATACTTCTACTTTCTAAAACAACAGCATGTAGTTTTCAAACATCATTGAAGATAATTCTTTTGTGTTTCTTTTGGGTTGTTTGGGGGTTTTTTTGATTGGAAGTTCCTCACCTAAACAAATAGATTACTGACACCCTTTGGGTTTTTTCAGTCCTTTCATAGTGTACATAATTAATAAGTCCCAAAATTTTTAGTATATTTTAGTATGGGAAAGTCTGGATGGAGCTATGATCTAGATGGAGCGTAGATATAGGGGATGGTTTAAATAACTGTTTTCTTGGTGACCTGTCACAGGGTCAGAAGTTTCTGCAGCACTAGTGGACTCAGTCTCACTTGACTTTTCTCTTGGCCTCAATCTGATTGAAACACACGAGCATCTTATTGCTCTTCTACAGCTAAATAATACCACTGAAGAAGCGGCAGTAAATTTAACATCAATAATCCTTGCCATCAAGACTTTGCCAAAGAATAATGAATATAAATGGGTCAAGCTCCCCAAACTCCCATAACATAAATCAGATACAATCAAGGGTGAAATTAAAGGATCTCCCAGCCTTTCTGCTGCCACTGATCTTGTTTCCATTTTTAAGGAAATTATAGCAGTTTAAATAAAGGGAATCCCAACAATCATTTATTTTCGCTTTCCTTTCAAAGCTTTCACAGTTAATAAACACTTAACATTTTCAAAATTAATTGCAGTGGAATTTTCTGCACTATTTAGAGAGCCTTGAAAAAAGGAGTTGTCAAACAGACCCAATATGTCTCAAACTCGACAACCATATGACTTAGCCTTGTGTTTTAGCCATACGGATGAGGAAGGCAACTGTGATTACTCCTCGTGAAAGGGGGGGAGGAAGTGAGACAAGATTGCTAATGTCAGCCTGGGTTGTCAAGTGTAACCAAGACTGTGGAACTGCTGAGCTGTGTACCCAAGAGTGTGTCAAGGCTGGATAACTTCCATAAAATAGGACAGTCTGTCACGTGGTGCTTTGAGCCAGTTAAAGAGTATGTGTGGCTACAACAGATGTGCTGTGTTAAAGATAGTACCCAAAAATGGTCAGGTGCCAGCATAACAAGTTTGTGAGCAGATCCTCCCAGCAGGAGCCAATTTCAGTGAAACAAGCTGGCAAGGCAGCACACTTGTCATGGATGCAAATGCAAGATTTGGCATCTGCAGGTTTGTGGCACAGAGGGCGGGGAAAAAGATCCAAGTTTCCACCACCAACTGGTGCCAGGGTTTCAAAGAAGAAATCTCTCAGATGTTTGGTCTGTAGAAAATGTTGACATGATAGCATAAATCTCATTTAATTTTTTTTTAATAGAACTGAAAGTAGCAATAGCAAACAAAAATCTCAAGCAGTAGGTACTCTGTAGCCTGGTGATGTCCTCTGCCTAGTTGTTAAAAAAATTAAGTTAGGTTTCTCTGAAGTCAAATCCTCATCATGGCATCTCTACATACTTCTATGGAAATATTCACAGGCTAGACAAACCTTGAAAATTAACTGTTGTTAAAATGTGAGGGCCCACTTTGGGCAGTTGTTTGTAGCCTCATTTATTAAAGGTAACTAGAGGTTCTTGAAATAAACACAGAAGCCCACTGTTACTGAGTTCATTTCTCATAGTGGTTCTTCCACGGCAGTCTAAACAATTGCTTTAAGTCTGACAGTTTCCCAGAAGACAGTTGTAACAGATGATGGACAAATTCATATTGAGAACTTTCTGATTGCAGGTGTCACTTGGGAACAGAAGACACAGTGGCATATGTTTCAGGATTCAAAAAACTAGTTAAGGAGGAATTTTCTGGATTGTGTCCTCACTCTAAGGTCTTTAAATATCCATCACAGTAAAATGTTTGCACTTACAACTTCTGTGCAATCTACAAGTATGACTGGAGTAAACTTGCACCTTGCACACAGATGGAGCATCTCCCCCAAAGACTAAGGGGATGTCTAATGGATACCATCACTGAAGATATGTTCTACAGGGTTCAGAGTCACATCAGAGACAGATGGCTTGCAGTTTCACTTAGCCTTTTATTGATGGTAGGTGCAAACAGCCTGTAGAACAGGCTTGCCAATATTACAGTAGCAATGCCAAAACAGCTGTTTTTCCCATTGCCTGGAACCAGGAAACTCTGTTTTTTTTCAATTTCAGGAGAATGAATGGTGGCTTAACTCCCAGGACAACATATCAGTTTACTACAGTCACTCAATTTCTTTTCAAGGCAGTGGACAGTGATATATCTTTTCCTACAATTCCAACAGGTAGAAGCTGTCAAAGAAGCTGACACTTCTTATATTAAGAATCAGGTTGACCAGAATAAGTTGGATCTCCTACACAGGGTATTCCATCTATGTTTTGCCAGTTGTTATGTTTACCCTATGGTTTGATCTAAGCTGGTGAACAAAAAACACCCATATGGAAATATTGGTATAAAAATAAAACACATCCTCAGATGAAGGAAAAAGGAAAAAGGAGAGAGCAATTCTGGAGTTATACTGTCTGAACTGCTCTCTAATCAGACAATTTTGGGTATCATCTGAAAAAACAGACAGGGAAGAGTAGTTATAGCAAAGCCATATTGCATCCAAGATAAACAGACTGATGTGGCTACAGGTTGGCAAAAACTGGTTGGAGAAAATAATTTATTGGAAAAATATAAGATTTTGGAGACTGGAAACTCCTTACATCCTTTCCATCTCCCCTCACTGTCTACTTCCTTATTTTTTCCTAGGTAAAGCTGAAGAAGATTGGAAAAAATTCATGAGAACAGACAACATACTGCAGAGTCTTTCTATGGCTATAATTTCTTATTTAACCATCAGCAGAATTTCTAGGGTCAGTAGGACAATATTTTACTTTTACAGTTTATTTAAACTAACAATGAGGTTGTCAAACTGGCTAAACTGTTCCTAAAATTACTCTTTCTGCCCGCTGTTTATAAAGGATGTCTAAGGGATTAACATGAATGTAGAGATTTACACTATGCAGTGTAAACTCATGTGAGTTGAATCTGTCTGAATATTGAAATCCAAAAATGTCTGAAGTTTGTTAGGTGTCCCTGAGGTCACAAAATCAGTTCTCTTTGGTTCTTTATATAACCACTAAAGAGAAAGAAGCCCTTCCAGACTTGATTCAAAGCTCCTGGATTAGAGTCTGT
This sequence comes from Gallinula chloropus, assembly GCF_964237585.1. Taxonomy (NCBI): domain Eukaryota; kingdom Metazoa; phylum Chordata; class Aves; order Gruiformes; family Rallidae; genus Gallinula; species Gallinula chloropus. The sequence goes on along the minus strand of NC_140087.1, from coordinate 118,645,307 downwards.
TTTGAATCTGCCTTTGGAGTGGTATTCATTAACTAAAGGAGGTTGGAGAACTATTTTGGCTTTGACTCTAAACAGCAACATTACTTCGTGGACTGTGAGTATTCTCCTGCTCCCTCAAGTGTACACCTACACTGCAATTTTCTTTGAAAGAATCATAGACTAGTAGAATAATTTAGATTGCAAAGGACCTTTAAGATCTTTAAGTCCAACTCTTAATTTGACAGTCCCAAGCCCACCACTAAATCATGTCCCTAAATAGCACACCTACACATCTTTTAAATACCTCCAGGGATGGTGACTCAACCACTTCCCTGGGCAGCCTGTTCCAGTGATTGACAACCCTTTCAGTGAAGAAATTTTTCCTAATGTACAACCTAAATCTCTCCTGGCACAGCTTCAGGCCATTTCCTCCAATCCTTCTCCCTTCCTGGGGGAAGAACCTGACACCCACCTGGCTACACCCACCTTTCAGGTAGTTGTAGGAAGCAATAAGGTCTCCCCTCAGCCTCCTTTTCTCCAGGCTAAATAACCCCACTTCCCTCAGCTGCTTCTCACAAGACCTGTGCTCCAGACCCTTCACCAGCTTTGTTGCCTTTCTTTGGACACCATCCAGCACCTCAATGTCCTTCTTGTAATGAGTGCCTAAAACTGAACACAGTACGTGAGGTGTAGCCTCTCCAGTGATGAGTACTGGTGGACAATCACTGTCCTGGTCCTGCTGGCCACTCTGTTTCTAAAACCAGACAGGATGCTGTTGGCCTTCTTGGCTACCTGGGCACACTGCTGGCTCACATTCAGCTGGATGCGGACCAACATCCCCAGGTAGTTTTCCACTGGTCAGATTTCCAGCCACTCTTCCCCAAGCCTGTAGTGTTGCATGGGGTTGTTGTGACCCAAGTGCAGGACCTGGCACAGAGCCTTGTTGAACCTCATACAGTTGGCCTTGGTTCATCAATCCAGCCTGTTCAGATCCATCTGTAGACCCTTCTGACCCTTCAGCAGATAAACACTCCTAATTTGGTGTTGCCTGCAGACTTGCTGAGGGTGCACTGAATCCTCTTCTCCAGATCATTGATAAAGATATTAAAGAGAACTGGCCTGGCACTGACCCCTGGGGAACACCGCTTGAGACCAGCTGCTAAGTGGATTTAACCACAACTCTTTGGACCTGACCATCCATCCAGTTTTTTACCCAGTGAAGCATTTGCCTATCCATTTTCTCCAGGAAAATTCTGTGGAAAACAGCATCAAAGACTTTACTAAAGCCTAGGCAGACAACATGCACAGCCATTCCCTCATCCACTAAGTGGGTCACCTTGTCACAGAAGGAGGTCATGTTAGTCAAGCAGGACCTGCCTTCCACTAAAGCGATGCTGATTGGGCCTGATCACCTAGTTGTCCTGCACATACTCTGTGGTGGCACTCAAGAAGGTCTGTTCCATAACCTTCCTTGACACCAAGGTCAGACATACAGGCCTGTAGATTTCCAGATCCTCCCTCCAGCCCTTCTTGTAGATGGGCAGCACATCTTTTTCCAACTATGACTGAAAAACTTTGCTTTTTCATGGCCTTGTGCAACTAGAAGGTAGATTGGTATTCAAAAACTTGCTTGTGAAGCCCTGAAAGATCAGGGACAGTTCTGACCTTTTGTATTCTAGCAATGATGTACACTCTCCTCAGAAAATCCCAGGCTCACAGAAAAAAATCAAACAACTGAAGGGAAACCTAAAATGAAGTGATTTCTTGTAAAATCCCAAAGGTTTAGAGCTGCTAGAAAGAAAGTACGTTCCGCCTTTCTTCATGCAGAAGGGTAAAAGAACCAGGGAAAATCAGTTTTACTGTGGGGATGGACTCTCAGTATGAACACAATTATCTGTCCTTCCATCAACTTACTGATGTAGAATTATGTAATGCTTACATTACGCCACTTATTGCTTCATATACACAAGAGCAAAAATAATAGGGGATGGCTCCTGAAAGTGCCAAGTAGGCAGACTCAGGGGATGTGGGGGCAGCTGTCCTGTGAGAGACCTTTACATCGTGCTCCCAACCGTGGCCCATGGAAAGGAAGGGCTGCAGGGCTCTTGCAGAAAGGAAGATCCTTTCCCTTGCCTATTTAATTCTTGGCCTGTGTTGAGCCTGTTCCCTGCAGTGCCAGCTAGTGACAGAAATGACAGCATTTTCATTGCTGTGTCACCTGTTCTGCTAGCACTAAGAATAGACCAGCTCTCTTTCTTCACTGCTGTTAAATCCCTAGGAGCATATGACATAACTGAAAGGAAAGCCATCCCTTCTGTTTTGCTGTGATACTGGAAGCTTCAGCACTGCCAAAGAGGTGTGCTGCTACCCATTTTGTATAGCCTGTCGGTTTGCAAGCCAGTTCAGATGGTAGAACAGCAGCACAAAGGTTGGCTGACACATTGGGGTGCTCAGCATCACAAAAAGAGGCAGCAGTTCATACTTTTTCAAGCATATCCTTACACACACATAAATCCCACTAAGACTACCTTGGTTATTCCATTGTGCTTGTTTCAACAACGTTTTACCATCCCTCCTTAAACTGAAAAAGAGTGGCTTCTTTGCCTCTTAGAAATATTCTACACATAAAATGATGCCAAAATACTGAAAAAGTGGATTAAAGCTGTTTTCGGGGTGGGAATCCTTGTGCAAAGACATATTGCAGAATGATGGCACATTTTGGTCAAGATCATTTCTTTCTGACCATCATTATACTGAATTTGGTGATTTGGAGATTCCAGCTCTATGCAGTGGGTCTGTCAACATGAAAAAACCTTTGTTCTGTATAGTCCAGAACAAGGAGACTAAGGAGACCCAGTCCTCTCTCCAAAAGTTTCTTCTTTTGGAAGATGTCTTTGTGTGCTGAAATTCCTTTGCAGCTGCCTACCTTTTAACCATTTTAATTGGAGATGTGTCTGCCTTTAGCATATTTACAGTGGTATAACTGCATTGACAAACCTTATCAGAGAAGACATAACCTGTACTAATGAAAAACTTCATCTCATATAGTTTGAACAATTCCCTCTCCCTCTCCTCTCCTCTCCTCTCCTCTCCTCTCCTCTCCTCTCCTCTCCTCTCCTCTCCTCTCCTCTCCTCTCCTCTCCTCTCCTCTCCTCTCCTCTCCTCTCCTCTCCTCTCCTCTCCTCTCCTCTCCTCTCCTCTCCTCTCCTCTCCTCTCCTCTCCTCTCCTCTCCTCTCCTCTCCTCTCCTCTCCTCTCCTCTCCTCTCCTCTCCTCTCCTCTCCTCTCCTCTCCTCTCCTCTCCTCTTTTATTATTCCCAATCCATTTGTTTTTATGCTTAGTTATGATAGACAATTGTGAGTATGGCTCTAGGTGACATGTAAACAGAAGTGAGCTTGAAATGTTGTTACCTTCCCATTAGTTTTAGACATACTCAATGATGTTGGGTCAACAACTTCATTCCAGACATCGTACTTAATTTCAATAGGGCTGTTGTGATAATTACATCATGCCTTGGTAATGAAATGTTATTTCCATATTCCACCTTTTAAGGATTCTGACTTTGTTAAATTTCTGCAGAAATTGGTAATTATCCTACTTTTTTATTTCAGATTCAATTTCTGGTTTTTACCAAATGAAAAACAAGTTCACTGTGAAGGACTGCTCCTTCTTTCTGGGTTTTGTTTGGGTATTTTTTCCCAACTGTTCTATCTTGCCTTCATGAGCAATACTTCAAGAGGTATTAAAATTAAAAAGAAATTAAGTGCACGGTTTCATCATCTATGGTACTATAAGTTTAATACAGGAAGAGGGGAACTGGGAAAGGGAATGTTTTTATGCCTATGTATCACACTTTTTCTCACATACAAACAAACAAAAAACATTAATAACTTTGGAAATGAGCATATGACGTGTTCCATGGCTACAGTTTAGAGCTTTCCCCCTGAACATCTGTGGAAAAATGTTGTTGGAAATTTGTCCCACAGCATTTCTGGAACTTAAACTCTGAGCCTTTACAACAGCACTGTGTGTTTACAGAGTTTTTTATGACCTGCAAGGGAAAAGAAACTGATTTATGCTTATTCTGTTCTATTCCACATGCACATGCATAAGTGTCCATCCATGCCTGAACAGAAACATTAAAAGAGCATTAGAAAAGCCACTGAAGTGAAACACTCCAAAGCTAAGAAACATCAAAATTTGCCACCTGTGCATATACACCTTCTTGCTGTCATACATGTTTTCTCATGAAAGCTTTAACTCTCTGATTGTCTATCCTTTATTTCAGACCCCATGCCTTAAAAACACATGCTGTTCATTGAATCATTAATCAAGATTTTATTTCACCCAAATTATTCAAAATTGAGTCCAAAGTCTGCTCTGTATTTAAAAATAAGATAATAAGGAATTTATATCTCATATGTCTGTGCATTTTTGTGCGTATATAGATGCTTGATTGTTTCTGTTTGCCTTTAGCCCCTCTAGTGCAATGAGTGGGGATTTATACCTACATAAAAAGTTTCCTGACAATGTCTATGTGCCATTTAGGTCCATTGTGCTACTATACAGAGTGCATAAGTCTTCTCCATTCTGACAGAGGAGGAAAAAATTCTACCAACAAGTGGGATGCTAACCTGATGACTTCAGTTTTCATGTGTGTCCTGGTTTTGGTCAGGATGGAGTTAATTTCATTTGTAGCAGCGGATGAATGCTGTGTTTGAGAGTAAGATGGGAGTAGTGCTGATAACACCCTGATGTTTCTAGTTGCTGTCAGACAGTCAAGGACTTTCTCAGCTCTTCATGAGAAAGGAGGGGCGAAGCCAGGACAGGTGACCCAAACGGGCCAAAGAGAGTATTCCACGCCAGTTACGTCCTGCCCAGGATATCGGGGGCTGACGGGAGGAAGGCCTGGGGTGGCTCCGGGACGCGGCGCCGGGACGCGCGGTTCTTGGGGGACAGTCGGGTTCTGGGACGGCTCTGGGTGGCACGGCCTGAGTTGTGGGTTTGGTGAGAAACTGCATTGTGTATCAGCAGCTTCATATATTTTGCTTTGAAGTCCTGTTAGTATTGTTACATTGTATCTTTCTGTTATCTTAGTAAACTATCCTTATCCCAACCCACGGGCCTCTTAATTTCTTGATCTTGGGGTTATTTGCCCCTTTCTCTTCCTTTTTTCCCTTCCCTTACTTCTCACCCCCCTTCCCTCTTCCCTTTAACCTGCTCTTTTCCTTAAAGGAGCAGGCAGCTGCGTGGATCTTGGCTCTCAGCCGGGGTGAAACCACGACAATGTGTTTGTTTTTCTCAGTAGTAATATGCCGCCATAGGACTGTTGGTAAATGCACTTCTCCCTCTGAGCTGAACTAGGAAATCCTAACAAATACTCTATCTTCTAAGCAGGAAGCTGATTCAGTCTTTTCCGAACTTGGGCAATCAATGAGGAGAAGTTGGCACTTGGGGATATTTTTGCAGCATATTCACAAATGAAAGAATGGAAAAAAAAAAAAAACAAACTGTGAGTTAGAGATCTACTCAGTGAAGTTAGGAAAAACTGGAGAGTATTTCAGCTGACTGAGATAAGTATCTACTCAAGGACAAGCTGAAATGCTTCCTGTGTTCCATGGACTGTATTGACTATCTCCATTGTCTGGAACATAAGCATAGACATGAGTGTCATGTGCTTACTTACACTATAGACACCAAAGAGTTCTTGGAGTCTGAAATGTACTCATCTATTCGCTTGGTGACCACAATATATTTGATCTAATGCCAGCAATCCTAAAGATGGATTTGCTGTAGTTTTGAACCAGCTTTGAAACACTTTGCTGCATGTTATGATTATTTAGCTAAGTATCAGCTCCTTGTAGCAGGTATTTAGTCATTAGATAGCAGCTAGCTGAGCAGCCAGAACACCTTAGTGCAGGTACACCTTTCTTCTTCAGGAGGGAGTCAGCTTAATAAAGAACAGCTTGGGTTTTCTTATCCATTTAGTAAACAATTACTGAATACTGACTGTATTGAACAGTTTGGAAAAGCAGAGACCTGAATCCATTACTCCCCTTTCCTGACTAAGTATGCTACCTGATAAACCACAGTATACTTTTATTCAGGTATGCTTTCCTTTTGGCTCTGTAGCTGGTTGCCCATGGCCTGTTTTTGACAGAAAGGGTAGAGGTTCCTTCTCATTACCCTGCACGGTTTAGATATATCTGGATAAAACATTCTGCAGGGGTATGGGAAGAGCACAATTAAACCTTTCTCAGGCTAAAACTGCCCTGCAACTCCAGTTCTGAGCTTCCCAGGACAATCCTGTAACCACGGGGCCATTATGTAAAAGATGAGTGTTGGCAGCTCCTCTCCTGGAAGGTGTGAAAACACTGCTCTCACTATCCATGCCCAAAGGTTTGATTCTGAGACTTATGCCCAAAAGAAAGTTTCTTGCCTTGCATACCTATTTCTCTGAGCCTTGGATACCTATTTCTCTGAATTCCAAAAACAAGGCACAGATTGTGTTTCATACCAACTTTTCCAATGAGCTGGCTCAGATGTTTTACCACTAAGTGGGTATGCACTTAAGGCACTTAACTTTTCCCAAGTGTTATGATTTTAAGAAGAATTAACTGTTGCTGCATAGGAAATGTAGGCACCTCAATATGCAAGGTGAATTCTTGGGAGGCTGATTTTAAGGTGTGCTGATGCTGAGAATGTCAGCCTCAAAATCCCTTTTAGGATTTGGGATATATAGTTTATTCAAGACCTTATAAAGCCAGAAGAATTTTTGTTGCCTGATGCAAGTTTGAAGACAGAAATGAAGTCTTTCTGTTCTTTGTGAAGGAGCTCTATGTGTGAATCCATGTTTCTTGAGAGAAAACAGGATAAAGTAGAAATTCATGCATGAAGCAGGTTAGTTCAGGTTTGCATCCACAAGATAAATCTATCCACTCACCTTTGTTACTGTGCATTGAAATGGGAAGGGAGAGATGAATGGATGTTGATCCATCCATGTGGAAGTGATAATTCTCCAAAAATCAAGAGATGGTCAGTGGAGAGGTATATTTCTTCATGTATACACAGTGCTCCCAACCACCTACAGTATAATTTACCAGCACAACTTTACTACCAGATGTAATTCTGCACACAGAATGTAATTGAGTAGTGAACATTCTGGTTTTGCTGCAGAGTGCTTTGGGTCCTAAAAGCCTGCAGGAGTTGGCTGAAGAAGTTCCTGGAAGAGAAACTGATGAAGAGCAGCTATGAAATATATTACAAACCTGGTTCAGCCCAGAGCCAAAATTCAATGGAGGCTGGGGCAGCATATTGTGCTGACTGTGTGCTAACCCCATTGCTATGCTGTCCCCAAGATATTACCCCTAGTTCAGGTCAGAGTTGACCACTTGGTGTTCAGGTAATTGACCCTTCATTTTCAAACTAGCAATGACCAATCATACATTTGATGAGCTCCACAAGCTTTAAGAAATGAAAGTACATTAAAAGCATGTTAAAAGAAAAATAAAAACATTTTTAATATGTTATCCCTGTTTTCAATTGTGCTGTCATACCAAACTATACAACAAGGTTATTGAGATTTTACCAGTGACTGACACTTTTACATTGCTCAGGACCAAATTAAGATCTAGTAAAGGTAGAACAGGTCTTTCAGATCCCCAAAACTCATCTCTGGAAGTAGGAAAATAATGTAAGCTTGTGTCAAATCTTTCTTTGGCTTTCCTGCTCCAAAATGTGGAAATGTACCTCATCTGGTGGCAATGCAGGGGTATCTGTCATAACAATGGGCTTAAAACAATTTAATGAATAGTTTCAGCATCTGTGAAGCTTCTTATTTTACAAACAAACAATTTTTAAAAAAAATTTAAAAATTAAAACCCTGTTGTAAATTATCTTCCCCTTATGTTTGGAAAAACAAATATAAACTATCAATAATGAAAAAAATAAATAATTTCCAGGCTATAATAAGTTTGTTTTTCAAACATCTGTCAGCATCAGTCACCTGTAGGCTGGGTAATCCTTCTTCAGCTAGAAGGAGTACAAGTGCTGGGTGATGGTACAAGACAGAACCACTGTGATTGTCTTAAAGAAACTTTGGCATTTCTTATTCACTTTTATGAGAAGAGAAAAGGGAAAGAGTTCAAAAACTATTTAATTTTATACTTTGAACCTTCACAGAGAAGAAACAGACAGGGTTTCATCCAGTACAACCAGTTGAAAATGTAACCTGTTTCAAAGACAGAACTAAGCAAGAAATATCACTCACAAGGGTTTGGTTTTTTTAAAGTCAGAAAGTTAAGAAAGGGGAAGAAAGGATTGTGTCATAAGAAGGATCAACATTTCCTTTTGTGCAGTCAATGGAAAAGCTCACACTTCTAGCCTTGATCCAAAAGACGAAGAGGTATGACAGGTCTGATTAATAGAGCCATATCAAAGGCCTAGATCATGCCTAAATTCACCCAGAATATGAATAGAATACAGTTCTAAAAGCAAAGACAGCACCAAAGGGACTTGTAATGGTCTTGTTTTACTTCAAGGGAATTTATAATGAGATAATAAATGCTTTACTTTAGATTGCTGGCTTAAATTTGACTCAGGGTATAGAGGCTGAACTTTGTTTTCACCAGCTATTTATTTGATGACCTAGGCTACATAAAATGACTTGTTAGACCCAGTTCCATGCAGGTAAGTGACACATCACTCAGCTGGGACAGACTGGCACTCCTGATGACAGTCTTCATACAGTGAACACGGAAGATGAATGAACATTGTGTGTGTGGTCTTTTTTTGGTCTACACACAGTCCCTCCAGGTCAGAACTGGAAGGCGATTTCACACGTTTTGGCTGCTTTCTGCCCTTTTCTGCTCATGTGTCGCACACAATTGCAGCTTTCCTTACCAGTAAAGCAGGGGACTGTTCCTTCCTAAACAGGCACACCAAAGCAATGGTATGTCATTGGAAGAAGTTAAAAAAGGGTAATGAATGGGACCAATGTCAGAAGAAGGATTTATATTTTCTTTTTGTGCAGCCAGTGGAAAAGTTCCTACATCTATTCTTAATTCAAAAGACAAAGCAGTAAACTGCAATAGCTGGAATCCAATGTTAAGAGCCAGAGGCAAGTGAAACTCAGCTATTTCCAACTGCACAAACCTGTGCAAACACAGCTTTCATTTTCCTTCCTCCTAAAATTCCCTGGTAGTTATCAGCTTATAATTTCCTCCTAAAATTTCCCAGTAAAACTTAAAGAAACAAAACACTGCTTGGTTGTGTGCTATAACAAGAGCTTTCGTGTAGACCTAATGTGAAACTTCCCTGCTGATTTCTGCTGAAGGGTCTGGAAATCTTTGTAACTAGTTGTGGGACTCTGGCTTGATGTGCAGTCATTTAAGGTTGGAGGTTATTATTTATTTATTTATTTATTTATTTATTTATTTTTAACATTGGCAAGCTCTTACATAGCCACTGACTTGATTTTAGCCCACAACATATAGCACGATCCCGAAAAAAATTCCCTGCAGTTATCCAGGAGCTGACTTATAACACTCTTAATAAGCACTTTACATTCATCCTCTCTGTTTTAGAGGGTGAGAGGACTTAGGTGTGGATGGCTGGATCATGGCAAGTGTTATCAGAGCCAGGGATAGCACCCTAGCCTTGTTTCACCTGCCAGTACAAAAATCAGGAAAAATAGAGATACAACCATACTGACAGTGAGGCATCAAAGACAATGAGCCCTGAGTAGCAAACCTTAGCTTGAAATAAGTATTACTTCAGCTACATTATCTGCCACTCCTTTATGTCTCTGGAAGTCTGGTTGACTCCAAAAGAGGTGTTCCAGCTCTCTCCCACTTGTGCTGGCACTCAGCAATCACATCTGAAATCTGATCAGGATAAATACACCATGTTTCAGGTTCTCATCTAAGGAGCCCATGTCATGTAATGTCTGCAGTAGAGCTCGCTCCAGCTCAAGGCAGGCAGTGGGAACAGTGCGACAGGGACATGACAACTCTTCTGCGTCTGCTCTCTCCAGGGATGATTTAAAATTACTGTGGGAGTTCACCCCAAATTCTTCATCCACAATCTCCTAAAACAGACAGAGACAGACACCTCTAAAGGACAGATTTTTCCATCCACCTCTGTTATCAGCCATGCTTCCTGCCTTCCATACTGTCTGTAGGAGGGGGCTCAGTAAAAAATTTTAGAATACGTCTTGACCCTGAAGATAGCTGGACCCTACATTACTTTCCTGAGATTGCATAGGAAGCCTAGGAAAGAGCCACTGCAGACTTAATTCTACACCTTCATCACAAGATCACCTTCCTTTTTGAAACTTTATTTATTGCTAAAAACCAGTGGAGCGGTCCTGAGTATTTATCTTTTTGGAAATCAAGGTTGTACATAAGACCTCAGAGAACTGCCAGTGATCATCTCCAGCTCCATTTACCACCAAGCTTTCCCTTCAGCAAACTGCAAAGAAAGACAGAAAGCTGTTAATTAAAGCTCATCCAAATGCCAGTGACTGAGCTGCTTTACAGGAGCTAAAAATAATTTCAGCTGACTGTGCCACCACCTCCATGCAGTGAAATTCCAGCGTGTTTCAGCATTGTGATACTGTTCTCCTTGATGAAGGAAACACATATGATGCTAGTTTTATGAAGGTGGCATGGCTTTGCCTGTACAGATTTTGTACCCTCTCTCTCCAAAACCAAATATAAGGCATTTTTGTACATTAAACTTTGGAAACAGATGAATCAACTCTTGTTTGTTAAGTAGCTAAGTATTAGGCTAAAGGTAAAATTTCAGTTATTATAATCCTATAAAACTGTTTATTTCCTTTATTTTTCCTTTGTTTTTTTTTCTTTTATTGAGGTTTTTTGTGTGTGTAATACCAATTCATACATAGTCCATCCTGTAGTCTCATTTCACTTTGAATCCCTTCGTCATAAATTAGCAGTACTCACCCCATCAGATAGCTGCTCTGCAGAATGGAACACACGTCTGTGCTGAACATCCCTGCAGATATTGAGACTAAATATGGATTCAGCAAGGCATGAAACCTGGATACTGTTGCAAGTTGCTGTTTTCTACCCTCCCTGAACTTTTCTGTTTCCTCTTTGGGACTATGAAATGGTTAGATGGGTCAGATCAAATGTGAGGTTGAGAGGAGAATGTGTAGGAAAAGCACGTTCAGCTATTCCAGGAACAAAGTCCAGGGCTTCAAGACTCCCTGGGAAGCCAGTTTCTTATAACTAACTTTAACATCTTAAACATGCTTTGGGTTTTTGGGGGTGGTTGGGGGGAACTGGGTGCAAACCCTCAGCTGCCTCCTGCAACTGTGCAACTCCTACACAAGAACCAGGAAGACAACTGTGCTCTCAAGAACTAACAGCAAAATAAAGTCTATCTGTGTCTACTTTGCTTAAACATCAGAGCTTTAAGCACTTTTTCAGAACAGGCTGTGCCCATAAATGTGTCCTTTGATGTTCCACGTGCCAGAGATTCCAGAGGTTACACTGCAGCTACCCTGAAGAAGGGCTGAAATAACATGGAATAACATCACTTCAGCCAACCAGCTGGAATTCAGCCCAAGATTCCTATACAAATAGGGGGGGGGGGGGGGGGGGGGGGGGGTGAGTTGGTTTGGTTTGTTTTTAATGTGATATAGTAATCCAAAATCAAAACCAGGGTGGCATTGGCTTTCCTGTTATTTTAATCTATTTTAATTTCAATTCAGCCAGTTTGCTGATTATGCCTGCCAGAACTGAGAATATTACTGCTGTAATGTGGAAATATTTAAGGCATTTGGATATCTAAATTCCACCAAATTTCCATATCTGCTGAAAACCAAATAAAAGACTGTGGGAAACAATCTAAATTTACTATCTACTTAAATATATATGGATAATCCTAAAAGAGGTCTATTTATCAGTACTTAATTCATATTGAATTGTTTTTAAAAGATAAGAGGAGGTAGCTGGGCAGCACATTAGACACATTTGTGTTCCAAATATAAGGAAGATTTTTTTTCCAAGTACAATCTTCCACAAATTAGGAAGATTAATCAAGTACTAAAGTCAAGTAATTAGATGCTAGATTAAGACCCCAGCTTTTCAAATCACCTTCACTCCAGTGTGAACAGGAAACATGCTCCTAACATCCTTTCTCAGGATCAAGTGCTCTACAGAAGTAGGAGTCCTCCTGAAGATTTTGTTTCTGGAAAAAATTAAGTTGGAATTGATCTCTGCAAGTCATCTGGAAGTAGTGGGTGGAGGTTCTTTTACAGGTATCTTCAGGTGAGAGCACTGTGATCAGATGAGGGAAGTTTGCAGGATGAGTACTGTGGCAATATCATAGCTGTCAACATTCAGCTGATTAGAAACAGTTATTAATTTCTAGGTATTAGAATTCCTTGTCTATCAAAACCTGCTCTGCTATCTAATGAATCAATCAGCAACATATCTCCCAATGAATGAGGAACCCATCCTCAGAGCCCTCTGCTGACACAGTTGTGCATTATCCTACTCTTTTACAGATATGGAAACTGAGGCACAGACCTGTGACCAGCACAAGCTGAAGACCACAGACCTGTCATCAGTTGTTAGAACCAGAAAACCTTTGAGTTCTGACTCCATGTCATGAACTTGTGTTTGAGCATCCTTGCCTTTATTCACTAAAGGATCCATCAGTAAATTAAAATAAATAATAAAAAATTTAAAAAAAGATGAGAATGTGAAAGGAAACGTATTTTGTTTCTAGCCAAATGTTATCTGCATGGGTGGAATTGAAATAGCTTCAAATAGCATAGGAAATATGCACCCATTGCTGACAACTAAGCAACCCACTGGGGACAGCGAATCCCCCTGTAGCCGAATCCCAGAGCTCGTGGGCACAAGGCGTCTTCTGTGGGCTGCTGTAGTCAGTGCCATCAAACCCAAAATCTTCCCTTCCCACCCCTCTCACGATCTCATTCCCTTTCTCTGGAAGGAAAAAAAGAAAAAGACAATTTTAGACCTGTAACAGACATGCCAATCTAATCATTGTGTTCTCTTTTTTTTTCTTATATTCTTTTTTTTTTGGAGGTTGTGTCTGCAGAGGAGGGGAGGGAGGGGATAGGGATGTGCAATGGTGGGGGCAACTGAAGACAGGGAGGCGGAGGGAAGAAGAGAAAATATTTCCTTTGGCAATTCTGTTTCACTTTCGAAAAGGGACTATTTTCCTCACTCCTTATCCCTCCTGACAAGTACAGGCACTTTGGGCCCTAACTGGATGTGAACATTGTCAAAAGAAATTTGGGCTAAAGGGAGGCATCTGCAGTTCTGTTCCTATTGCGTTCGGTGCCGGAGACACTTTTGCGAATGTGGCAGGGTGGCTGGTGGGCAGACACCAGTACAGATGGGAACTTCACATACTGTATGCATCATGACCAACTATAAAAACAGTCACAACGCATCAGTTGTTACCCGGCCGGTCTCCCTGGAACCTTCACTTTCAATTTCAATCTCGCTGACATCCACAGCTTACAGTGAGCTTTTATGTTTAAGCATCGGTACAGTACTAATGCAAGAGAAAAGGGGCGGCTGGGCTACCACAGCAAGGATTTAAACCTCTGATCTCGGCCAGCCATGGGAAGGGAGGAGCAATTCAAGGGGAATTGTGTAACTGGACTTGGAAGGGGGGGTGAGAAGAAGCAGGGGTTGGGAGTCAGGATTTTTTTTGACGCTGTGTGCACATGGCAAGTCAGGGGGGCTTCTGAAAAAGAAATGTAGCGAGCAGGCACTCTCCCAAATTGTAATTTAATGCTTGGAATAATCCTATTGTGTCAGCTGCTCACCGTCAAAGAATTGAGGATAAATATAACTTTTAAAAAAAAAATTAAAAATTACGGGGATGGCAATTTGAACAGCTTAATGTTTCTTCAAAGACTAAGTGATGGAAAGCAGCACTGAAGTAAATTGACAACTTGGAATTAACTGGTTTGCTGGCACGGCTCAGGTAAAGGTTTGATGGTAACATGAGCTTTCCAAAGTGTTTCCAAACTGAAGTATTATGAAAAGGTAAATTATGTTTTGTATTCATGACTGAAAGCATTTTATTTTAAAGCCAGCGCTGCCGATGCTGTCAAGGTGGAGATTCTAGCTTTTATATACAGTGCCTCTAGCCTTGCAGTGTGAGTGAGGCAACATGACAGCTTGTAATAAGTAATTTTTATACAGTTGCATTTATCACTCAAGTAGGCTTGGCAATATTAAACACAGACCTTAAAATGCTGCAGAAGAGGAAGGACAGGGGCTGGAGGCCATGTATATTGTGTGTGTGCGCTCTTGCCTCTGTGGGTGAGTGTTTGTAACTCCTTTTTTTCTTTTTTTTTCCCCTCTCTTTCTCCAGGCCCCTTCCTGTTAATGTGGCACTTTTTAAGATATGCGTGGAAATGCTTCCAAATTGTTAATACTTCACTAAAAGGTTACAAATGAAATGACCCCTTTTAGCCCAAAGGATGTTATTTTAGGCTTTAATGAATTAGACATTGCTACCTTTTTCAGGCAAAAATCAATTGCCTCAATTAACAAATTTGCAGGAGCCCAAATATTTACAAAATAAAGGCCCAGAAACCACATTCTTTGTTTCTCTTTCTCACTCCCTACTCCGTTTCTTCATTAACATCTCCATTTCCATGGAAGTGTGAGGCATCAGTTCTTTCTCTGAGCTTGTGAAGGACTAAGTGTTGACAACTTTCTTATTCTTAAGAGGCTGCTCTTTTCTGCTTTAACAGGTTTTCCTTTTTTTTTTTTCTTTTCCATGAATAATTCAGGGACAAGCTAAAAGAACTGGAGAACCTCCGTTCTTTCTCAGGGAAAAAAATAAATGAAAATACAGGCAAACCTTACCTCATTTGTGGAAGAAAATTTTACAGAAAGGGAAGGGAATTTGTTTTAGGAGATTGAAATTAGAAGGGGATTTTCTTCTTTTCATGGGGTTTATAGGAACTGCAGCTCGAGTCTGAACCAAGAGGCACTGAAAACCTCCAAGCCAAATGGCAGGCTCAAACTTTCTAAAGCACAGCCCTCACATGCGGTTTGATTCCCACTTATAAAGCTAAGTGGACGCCAGTGAACTCAGCCATTTAATGCTGAAATCAAGTCAGATTGAAAGCAACAGAAAATTGGAGAAAAAAAATAAAGAAGAAAAAAGAGACCAGTTTCCCAATCTCTATTATTATTCATATGACCCAGTTGAGAAAATTATGCATCTGCACTGGGAGGTATGTCTAACTCGGGCAGTGTGGCTGCCTCAGGACACTGGCTGTATGGGGAGATGAGGACTTGCAGCTCGATGTAGGTGTCTAGACTATCAGAGAGATGAAAGAAAGAGCTGAGTGTTTTGTCTATTGCATTTGCTTATTGCATGCATCTCTGCTACCCATCAATGATGTTAAATTTAATTCACTTAACCATCTAACCCACACTGAAGAGGACATCACAGGACCTGTTGGTTATTGGAATTTCCCAGGGCAGCAGTTGAGGGTGATATTGACTTCTTAACCTTTGCTGGAACTTAAGTCTCCAACTCTTAGTAAAGGTCTCCAGATAAGAGGTTGTACCAAATACACAAGTGTGGATCTTACCTTCGCAGCAGTCTGGATTCATGACTATCAACTGCGTATACAAAGAGAAAACAAAAAGAAAATAGGCAATAATGCAAAGTCAAGGTCTGTTACAGGTTCTGCAAAATCCATAAATCAGCAAAATAAACTAGACCTTCTATACAATAAGTCTCCACAACCAATCTAATTTTGAGCTTCCAGGTTTATTTTGTATCATTTAGTTTCATTAATAAGATGCTGAGAAAGAAGCTTTTTTTTTTCCCCAGAAAAGCATGGTTAGTATAAGTCTGTTGCAAAATGCTGTTGCTTTTCACCTTTGTGGCTACTAGGAAATTACTAAATTTGACTCAATAAAATGTTTATATTTTCTGTTACATGTTGTTAACTCAGGATTAACCACCAGAATTCAGTTGTAGCCAGACGTTAAGAAAAATCTTCTAGTAACTCCTGGAGAGGTTTGCAGTTTTCCAGTCTTCACAGAATAGGTGCTCCAGCTCTTGGATCATCATTGTGGCCTCCTCTGGACTCACTCCAACAGGTCACTTAGAGTCACAGAATCTTTAAGGTTGGAAAAGACTGCTAAGATCATCAAGACCAACTGTCTGTCCAACACCACCATGTCAACTAAACCATGTCCTGGAGCTCCACCTCGAGACATCTTTTGAACCCCTCCAGGTCCTTGTCCTGAGGACCCTCGAGCATGAATTAGGCTGCCATTGTCCATTTACATGATAATATTCTTGTAGGTCTAACAGCTACTAACTGAAAAGACATACTGCTGGGTTCTTTTCTGATATTTTGCTCAACATACTTCTGTCATAAATTAGCTGAAAAATTACAGTGTCATGGGTTCATTTTTCAGCAAATCTCTGTTAATATTACTTTAGGGTAATAGGTGGTCTACAGTGTATGAGAGAAAACAACATAGCCTTGAGTATCCTTTTAGTCTGTTTCAGATACTGCACTGCTGACGTCACAGAAGTGTCTGGAAATGAAAGAACTCCGAAAAACAGAAAGTTAGTGCTCATTTTCAATGTATTGCTTTGCAGTGCCAACTGCTTCAGGTAGTTTGTCATTAAAATCAATTATTGTACTAGAATCATCATTTTCAGACCATCTCACTTCTTCACTCCTACCTTTGGAGTTTCTCAAGCAACTTATATCTCACACAGATTGTTGCATCATGTAGATTTATTGCACATCTTAATAATATTTGATCATTCCTGAACTGACCCTTTTTTTGCTTAACAAAACCATCCTACTGGACATCAGTTATTACATGACAAGCATAAGATAGTTTGCTTTGATTCAGTGGACTATATCCATAATTCAAGCTTCATAAAATTATGTAATGTATTTCTATGTGTGTGGTCATGTTGCATCTTCCTGTCCAACTGGTATATCCAATGTTTGATATCAATATATCCAGTTATCGTAGTCTATGCATTTTGTATTCCAGATTAATTCATGCACCTGTCCTTGTAGAAGAGCTTGCATACCTGAAGGACAACATGTCTAGATGGTTTATTCAATTCTTTAAGATAAGAAGACTTTATAATTGCAATAAATAAATTATTAAAATGGGAATTAGTAAACTGGTGCAGAAAAACCCACCGCAGATGCTCACCCTTGGAGGATGCAAATGGTGTTCAACTGTCCACATCGTAGATCTCTGTAGTGGCCATATCTCCAAATCAGCTAGGTATGCAGAATTTTCTATATTCAAGGAGCAAAAATGTCACATTTAGAACAGTTTACTTGATTAGGATTTAACAATTAGCTGTATTGAACCCAGACACTATCATTTTCTCTCCTTTTATTTAGTAGGGGAGTGAGACCTTATGTTGGTCTGCAGTATAGACCTCTGTATTCAGAAATGTGAATGCAATCCATTCTACTTCATAGCTTTACTAAATTGCATGAAGATGTGGATTATGCAGAACAAATCACAGCAAAAGAAATCACAGGGTTTAAAATTACTTCCCTGAGAGTACACAACAGGATGAGAGCCTGAAGATCACAAAGCTGACTTGACCACTAGTTCTTTTGCTGTAACCACCAGACAGTCCTTTTTTTCTCTTTTCACAGAAGGACATTTATTTCTAGTATTGCCTCTGTAATCTATAACTTTTCCAGAAGAAAGAAACTTGGGATATTTGATGTATGCTACGGTTCAAGTGTATGCTCAATATGACAGAATTTAAATGGACTTGATTTCAAAATGGATTGAATACCTTCCTCCCCCATGCCTCAAAACAGGATGCTATCAAACACAGAATAAGAGACTTTCATCATCAGACTTCTTCAAAAGCTTCACTTTAAAATATGTAATCATACAATGTCAACTGAAAAGAGATGGTTTTATGATTAGAAAACTGGGATCAGTACTTGGAAACAATGGAAATTTTCCCTGCTACAAACTGGCTGAGTTACAGGCACAGATAATTTAATGTAGGTGTAACGTAGCTGTAAATATGTGCTGCTCTCTGAACTTCCACCGTAGTCAACAAAAATTAAGACTTGAATGCCTGAGTTCAGGCATTTCTAGTACCATTTTAGGTACTCTGTGGTACACAGAAGTCTCACAGGATCTGGCACGGACAGAGGAGCTACTGCAGGACTTCAGAACTCTTCTGTAGGAAGAAGGAGATCCTTGGGCATAGCAAGTGACACTAGATGCTTGTGTTAAGGCAACTGAATCAGACCAAAGCCAATGCAGTTCGTGGAGTCTAATGGAAATGTCAATTCACCTTAAAGTAGAAACCTACATTTGGTCAAATGAATAGTTTTAGATGTTTAGGGAATCTGAGGCATCTCCACTTGACTGGCAGACAAGCACAGGTTTGTGATGTCCTTTTGAGACAGAAGTCAGTGGCCAAATGTAACAGCAATGAGCATCTCAAAAGTCACTAGACGTCTCTATCTAGGCAACTAAAACAGTCCCACAGGATGAGTTTCACTTGCATAAGCATTAGTATCTACTACCATTTTAGGTCTTTTGGAGTATCCTCCTTGACCATGAAAACTTGCATGCCTCTTGTCAATCCTCATTCATATCTTCTAACCTTTTCTGGATGTCCCAAATGCAGTAATGCATCTCAGATGGTATCAGACATATAGGTAACAGATTCATGGTCTTAGCTGTAGTAAGATACCTACTTGCTTTATCTGGTGAGTCCCTCAAGCACTGCACATTGGTGCCAGTCACCACAAATGAACTTGTGCTGAAAAATACAGTGAAAACCGAAGAGGTATTTTGTTACTATAGAAGTGGATGTGTAATGATCAAGAATAAGAGAAAAAAAGTCATTTTATATGTATTTTAAAAATCTAGACTCAGGGAATGCCTGTGTAAGCCACATGTACAGCTCATGCATTCATGTCTAAAGTAGTTTTACTGAGAGAACAAAGGATGTTCCTGGACATTCCCACTACATTACAAACTTGGCCTTCCAAGAATAATAAGCCTGAGAATAAAACAATAATTATAAAACCACAAATGAAATCAAAGCAATGCTGCCGAAAGCCTTAAGCACCACAGGTTTACGAGGCATGTAAATATAGCAGCTTGGGTAAAGATGTAAACTGTTACACTGCTCCCTTTAAAATCTCACACTTCAGAAGCCAGTGGAAATACATTGAACTGAAAATTTGGATAGATAAACACTGGATCTCTGGTAAGAAATGCCATTCTTTTTTTCTTCTAAAGCTGTGTGAATACATGCAAGCTCAAATTAAGGAGAGCAGATAACCAACTGCGCGCTGGAGATGAGCAGGCTGCTTAAAGCTACCACATAATCGGTGAAGCTTTAAAAAAAAGAAGAAAACAGCTTGAGGCCTTTTTTCCTTCTTCCTCTAAAATGTGACATCATTGTATATGACACAACACCTTGGAAAGAACCATATGGGGAAATGCAGGCATGTTGCTAACTAAATGTGAGCTCCTTCGCAATGAAAAAATCTGATCGCTGGCCAAACCCTGGATGGTCTCATAAAAAGCACAGCTTATACAGTGGAACTGACAGTTCTACTTCAAGGACATTTTCCACATCTAATGTTCTTTTTGTACAGCTCAGAAATGCATACCAGGAACATAATGCTTGTTTTCATTCAGATCTAATCAGAAAGGGTTGATTCAAACTCAACACCCTAAAATACATGAGGTTTTCTGATGCAGGTTTTTGCTTGACTTTTTGCAAGACTTATCCATACCTCTCTAAGCTCATTAGTCAGTGTTAATTATTCCACTGATTTAACAATATATACTACTTGCCTCTGTTTGCAACATCTCTTTAGGTTGGTCTTTTTATGTTTTTCTTTCACTTCTCTGTTTTGCTAAATATTGATCTTAAAGTAGTTTTGGATTAGAAACTGGATCTAAAAGTTGCAGGTTTTGTATTTTCATTATAGGCATTATTGTCAGTAGCAGTAACAGCACTAGTAGTTGCAGTAGCAGCAGCAATTGTAGCAGTAACAGTGAATTTAGTTGAATACACTGTAAATATATTCACTGTGCTTTTTTTCAGAGCACCTCAGAACATTTAAAGATTGTGTCTGAGGGTATGTGTTTCTACAGCCAAAGGGATAAAATCTCTTGGCTTTCACATTAAGTCTTCATGATGAACATCCACATCCACTTACACAGCAACCAGTTCCAAAGTTGTCTTAGGTGGCTTCAGCAGAAGGGGAGATTCTAAGAGCTTTAGATTGTGAGTGCTAATATATGAGAAAAGGCTAAAATTAAAACGAGGCAGCTGCCTGAACAAGTATGTATCTGTGCATTAAAAATTATGAGAACTGTAGTTAAAAGTTAAAAGAATTTCTCATGGAACACAACATTTGCATTTCTCTGAGTACTAATACGATGGGAATCAGGAATTTCTCAGAGTTCCACTATGAGATATTCTTTCTCCTCTTTAGTCCCCAAACTCAAAAAGAGGTTGGACCCCAATTCAGAAAACACTCACATTCAGCATGGCTGAAATATCACAGAACCCCATATATAACGTTGCAACTACTTAGATAAAATTAGGCGTTTGATTTTTTTTCCCATCATTAGAGACTAAAATCTAAACTTAATGATCTATCTCATGAAAATGACTCATGAAAGCACTTAATCATGTGCTTGATTTTCATTTAAGTGATTAAATTCCATAGAAACTAGTAAAATTTAAGCTTGCCTTTAGGATTAACTATGAAGTTAAAGGTGTCTTGTTCTGAATGATTTTTTTATTGGCTTTGATGATTTGGATTCTAGATTAAAGTTATCCCTATTTCAATTTACAATTTGATCCTGAACAAGGTCACAAAAAAATCAAAAAAAACAAACAAAAAACCCAAATCAATTGAAGGTTTACAAGACCAAAGAGTATGAGGGTTCTATAAAAATGTGACATGATGGGTCCAGCTTATTGGGTGTTGAGTGGGATTTTTTTTTTCTTTACTTTTACATGTAAAACTACTTATGTATACACACACCCCCCCCCCCCCCACATAAGCCTGATGTATTCAGACTAACACAGCTTCAGCAACTATAGGCCAGCTACATCTCTGGAGTAAATGCATTGCCTTGAGGGATATATTTGATTCATAATGGCTAGAGCTGAATTATAGTGAGTGCTGGAGTGTTATTTATGTTATATCTGAAAGTTCATTGAAATTATTTAGATCCAGATCCCTCAAAGGATATAAGTACAACACAGGTTAGATTTATGTGGCCAAGTCCAGGTAAGCAATCCACAAGCTTTGCCTGAAAACATAAGTCCCTCAACTTAGACCAGTCATTTTCTGCAGGTGTTCAAAGACCTTGTCTAGAGCTGGCACGGGGAATTTACTCTGCAAACCACTGCCCTTTAACTGGGCTTAGAAACTAAAGATATTTGAGATTTACAAACTGGGTAATAGCAGAACTATATCCCCCATGTCATGGGCAAGCTATTTACAGAAAAATGAATTTCTTATGTTTCCTAGAAGTGTGACATTATCTACAGGCACTGTTGGGCTTATAGATAATACTAAATAGTTCTACACACTACGGTCCTTGAAAGGGATCAGGAAGTTGGGAAATCGGGAGGGGAAAGAATTGTTAGGAAATCAAGATTTTTCATCCCATTTATTTCCTGTGCTATTACGCAGAAGGGGATGCAAAAACTCTTCAGACAGGAAAAAATAAAACTAAATGGATCATCATTCAGGAATTTAGCCTACACCAAAGAGTCTCATCTTTCATTCAGGTAAATACAATTGTATCGTCTAGGAGAAAGAAGTGACTAAATGAGGTAACAACCATTAGGAAATCCTGTGAAAATTGAATTATAAATATAGAAAATTTGCCTTCAAATTAAAAGAATGACCATTTTAAAAAATCAAAATATAGTCCTTTGGAAAATTCCAAAGTAATATTTTAAAATTTTTGGTTTAAATTGTATCTTATTTTGTGCTTCTGTCATTTCCTAATATATTTTCTTCTACAGCTGTTAGAATTTATATCATAATTAAACACCCTACAGCATAAAATAAAATTGGAAATGAAGTTTTAGAATTCATCGATATATACTCTTCCTTCCCTGGCATGACTCCTATGGACAAGCAAATGTTTCTAAATGAGGTGTTTGGTGATCTTATCCCAGAGACTTTCTGAACAAGTAAAATATTAAGTTGTCCGTTTTCAACTGGCCTATCTGGCTGCAAAATGAAATCTGAAACACTAATCTATCCACCATTAGGACCATCATTACGATCGCAACATAAAGCTGGATGTGCAAGCAGAAACTGGGCTTGCACTGGGCTTAATGTCTAGCAGTCATTATCTGTGAGATTTTAGAAATGAAAAGACAAGAATAAAAATTAGAGATACAGAGCACTCAAATCTCCCGGCTGATATTACTTCATTTTGAATGTGTCAGACACAGTACATTTGCAAAGAATATAGCAGAAAGATATCCACACTGTACTGGCAGATAATGGGTCTTTGAAGAGGAAGAATTTCCTAAATGAAAGTTGGAACTGGGATTCCTATGTCTGTGCTCAAGCCTTTAATAAAGTGCTCTGAATTCAAAGAATTAAAGAACTGTAGGGGTTGGAAGGGACCTCAAGAGATCATCGAGTCCAACCCCCCTGCCAAAGCAGGGTCCCTAGGACAGGTCACACAGGTTGGCATCCAGACGGGGCTGGAATATCTCCAGAGAAGGAGACTCTACACCCCTCTGGGCAGCCTGTCCCAGTGCTAAATTTCATAGGATCTGAAAAGGATCCGGCTCCCAGATGATCAGTTCTAGTCTCTTGCTCTGGGAGCGTATCACATCATCTAGCACCTTTCATAAACAGGTCACACATTCAAATATAAGATTTTTCTGCCTCTCTTATTGGGGGGAAGTATTTCTAGAATTTCATTCCTCTGCTACTTAGACACCTGGTGCTGATTCCCAGTCTACCTGCATTTATACAGCTAACAATTAAGCACATGATTTTTCACATTACAGTCAGAAAAGGTTGTTGAAAGGCTGGTTTTAAGCAAAAAAAAAAAGATCATATTTAGAGACTGACATAAGAAACTGAAGCCCCAGGGGGTTATTTTCAAAACGGTTAAACACAGACCTCTCCTGAAGGGGTAGGGATGAGTGACATGCTGGAGAAAAGTCTCCTGGGACCTACCAGCTCAAATCTGCATTATCTTGGGAATTTCTGCATTGCACTCTGCTGTAGAATGCAGGTGTACTTAGTCACGTTTCCAGATGTGCAAAGTACAGACACAGGTAGCCATGTATGAGCATTGCCCATGTTCCACCCAAAAGTGTGGACAGAATCAACATAAAAGATGTTTAGGTGTATATATAGTGCCTTTCTTAGTGCACCCAGCTTAGTACAAATGCTGCCACAAGCTTGCTCTTTGGGGAAGAGGATGAGAAGTTTACTAAACTTCTCTAAAGCTGTGGGCTACATGCATGGCAAATAAATATCTTTTTTATTATTATTGTTGGACCGTTAATATAAAATGTTATTTCAAAACATAAATTAAAATCTTGATTCATTTTGGTTAGCTGGAAAAACTTCACTGCCAGGCATAGCTCTTGAAAAATTCCCATAGTCTTGACTTCTAACTTTCCTTCCCCCACCTTTTCCTTGTAAACAGCTGCCAAGCAAAATAGTAGAACATGAACTAATCCCAACCGCTTGTCTTTTAGAGGGTTAATGTTCCTTTCTTTTTTCTTCCTTGCTTTTACCCTGTGCTGACTAAAAAGAACACCCAGGTTCAATGAGTGACAAATCATTACAGACCGTACAGTGTAATTAAAAAGCACAGCCATTGATCAGCTATGAGCTAAACCTGAGACAAAAAAGTGAGAGACCCAGAATAGCTGGCAAAACTTCTCATTGAATCTGTCTGAAATGGAAGATGTTCTCCCTGGAGGCATGGAGCGTGGCCCATTGTGCATTTCCATTAGAGATACATACTGACTCAGAGCATGCCATTGATGTTGGCCTATTTATGAAAGGCTGTTGAAAGAGGTTTCAGAGTTAATTGAAAAGAGCTGTTTCTGAAGTAAAGTAACTTCAAACAACACAGCTCTGAAATGTGTTTTAATGGACTGGAAATCAGTGAATTTTCCATAGTGCACATGAAATAAAAATGGATGGCATGAACTGAAAGCTGCATTGGCACTCAGTGAGATTTCATCATCATAATCTTTATTATTATTATTATTATTGTTATTATTATTATTAGCACTTGCACTATCTCTATCACCAATTATTTTAACTACAGTTGCTCACTGAACAGTGATGAAACAGCTTCGCTCTTGATAGATTAGGGGATCACCTTCTAGGGTCTGTCAAAATTTTCATTACATGTCTTTATTTCACACTTTTGTAATACTGGCTGCCTGCAGAAACTGTCAGACTTCTGCCACTATAAAAAGGAGGAAAAGCCCATCCAGTTGTCAGGTAGAAGTAGGGTCTAAGGCCCTCTTTTACCAAGGTACATTGTGTTTAAAATGTGTTTATTCTTAACGATATTTCCATTTTAAAATTAAAGCATATGCCTAAATTCAGGCATGTGTTTATTCAGGCATTTGTTTAGTCTCTGCCCTGAGCTGAGGTCTTGCACATAAGTTTGTATTTAAGCTCATGCTTAAATAAAAGCCTTTTCAGCGAAACATGCACCTGAATTTCATAAATATAAATAGTAGCTGAGTATATGCTTAAATCTCAGCTTGTGATTAAATACCTTCCTCAGCTGAAAACAACATACTTTAAAATTGTTTTTTTAAAGCTTGGCAATGCTCAATAAAACTGGGAATAACTGAGCTGAATTTATTCCTTCTTTTAAATTCTTTTGCAGAAATTTAGAGTTAGGAAGAAGGAATCTAACTGCCTGCCCTTGGATGAAGTGAATTCAGAGAGCTGTATGGAATTCATGTGGAAAGTAACAGGATCAGATTGTGAGATTCTTCTTCAGGCTGATTATTACCTAAAATCTTGAGAAATCTCATAAAATAACCAGTGAATTGCAGGGGAAGGGTGAGAGTAGGGTAACCCAGCACTCAGTACAACACAAGCAATAATCAAACAGCTTCTGCCATAGAGCTTGAATGATAGGGAGCATTTTACACCTCCATCCTCCTGTTAATGCTCTAAGTAATTCACAAGTTCTCTTGAAAAACTCCCATGTTCCATTAAAAATTATGACCTCACAGTCATTACTTAACCTAATCTCACAAAATTCATTTGAAGTAAGGAAGAGCTATTGTCCCTATTTTTAAATAAGGAATTAAATAAAAAGTCAGCAATTACTTCACACAAAACCTACCAAATTCAGCAAAAATATTCACATCACAGTACTAACTTCATTCACTGTTCTATGTTCTGATAACCGTAATGTTCACAAAATTTCACCTCCCAAAATCAATACCTTATCTAAGAAGTCAACATTGATTTATTTCTTTAACATTATTTTTTAAGTTTTAAGGCTGCTGGATAAAAAAACAGAAAAGAAAAAAAAGTTAAAACCTTGAAACTCCTCTAGGACACCACCCCCTCTCTCCCCTCCCCCCAAAAAAGGAAAATCAGAAAATTTACTTCAGTTTTAAATAAATAGAAACCTTATTTTTTAGGGCTGTCTTGACATTTTGGCATTGGCACTGAAATTTTGAAAATTTGTGGTTGATAATCACAGATTAACAAGTGGTTAACTTATCTTTGAAGTTACTTTGGGTAGTCACATACATAGATGTATGTGCTACTTGTTCTGCAGAAGGGAGCACAGGCGGTCAAAAAAGGAAAATGATGAAGGCTTTCATTGGAATCTGAATTTAAGAGCAACATAACTCCATACTTAGGTAGCTAGAAAACCAGTCTGAATTTTCTGAGGTATTAAATCTTGAGTAGAGAGATTTAATTTTTCTGACACTCAAGCACCTGTACCTGGAATTAGGCACTGAAATTGGGATGACTAACAACTGATGTGCATACCTAATGCAGACAAAGACAGAGGTTATGCTGGAGGAAAGAGGAAAAAGGAAATACAGAAGGGACAGTGAGAATTTCCGTGCCCAAGACACTTCTTTTACAATTAGGGCTAAATCCCACTAGGAAGGTAGGGTTCACAGCCTGAGGGCCTCTCTTCATGTGTTGACAAATGTATTCCTTTGAGAAAAGAGACTTCTGAGACATCCAAATATGGAGCTTAAAACTTCACTTCCCATCCTCAGTAGAAGTGTCTTATCCTCCTGGAAAAAAAAAAGATGGGTGTTTCAGCCAAAGCCAAGTGTTCAGCATTCAAGAATTCATGTGTTTGAGTTCAGAAGGTGGGTAATAAAAGAGCTTAATTCTAACATTTGAGGTGGAGGTATCCTTACTCTGTTCTATCTCTTGCTTCTTAAACTTTTTGAGTTAGATTCGTCTGGCCAAACATAGAGTTCTAGTTAGCCTAAGTGTCACTTGGGAGTACCTTTTTTTCCTCTCTGTTGACTATAAAGGGAGAAGAAGGTGACAGATGTAAAGCATTCTAGTGTAGACTCTAAGGGTTCAATTCAGTTGCTCACAGATGGGAAATTTCAGACGCCGCCAGTGTCCCCCCTAGTCTCCAGAGGCCACATATTACA
This sequence comes from Gallinula chloropus, assembly GCF_964237585.1. Classification (NCBI taxonomy): domain Eukaryota; kingdom Metazoa; phylum Chordata; class Aves; order Gruiformes; family Rallidae; genus Gallinula; species Gallinula chloropus. The sequence goes on along the minus strand of NC_140087.1, from coordinate 118,618,622 downwards.
GACAGGATACAAAATACACCCATGTGTCCATTAGGTCCAATTATCCTTCAGAAGACTCATGCTCCCTTCCTCTGCAGTTTTTTATACACTTTCATATTCCTAGGCATAAGAATTTCAGGTAGAGGTTCTCCTTCTCTCAGGCCACTAAGTTGTGTTATACATGCTCCAAGAATGCACACTCAAAATCTTATGGATGAAAGGCAAGAAACACATCTTAAATTTCTCAGGACATGCTCAGATATTGCACAATACCTGCTACTTCAATTCAAAATAAAGCAAGAAAGATAACCTGAGAAGGACTAATAAGGTCCTTAGAGGTGTCTGGATCTTCAGACAGGAGAGCAGGTTCCAGGCTGTGTCCTGAGTGTTGTACATAGACCCACATCCATAGTGGCAAAGCATTAAGCCTCTTAAGACATTTTTAAACAAAATTGTGGGTGTTGTGGAGAATTTTATATTGCTAAACAATGCAGACAGTGTTTTCCTGGGCTGATTTCATGAGCTTAGGTTCATTACTCAAGGATCCTCCATGGTCTGCTGAAGCTGAATATCTGATATTCAACTGCTGTAGATTTCTGAAGAAGAAATTATGATTAAGCCCCTCTGAAAATAAATCTTCACTTTAGGGTGTTGTCTATCATATCTTTAACTTTATTTAAGAGATATTGTGTTGGGAAATAATTTAATTTTGATTTTACATTTTTTATTCTTTTTGGAGACTCTTGAATATTGGTGAGATGATGTCTGTGCTATAAGTAAGAATTAAAAAATACTGAATGGATGCCTTAGAATTATGCAGCAAAGTTTGCTGTGTAATAACTTTTGAAACCTAACCCACTGGTTTCTCTTATAACTAATTAATTATAAGCAGCCCAGAAAAAAATCAGGTAAACATACAAGATTTACCCTCCTCAGGAAATAACATTTGTCACATACATAGTAAATGAGAGGATGATAGAATGATTTTGGGGATGTCACCCCATAAGCACTTAAAGAACGGTTCAAGGCAATGCAAATCTCAAGGTTGCAAAGATAGATCCAGCTTTATAAAAGTCTCAAGATATTGTTCAGGAGGTAGATGGTAGCAATCTGAAACAAGGTATGATTTCTGAGAGTTTAACTTCAGGAAAAAATTCAGACTGAATGTCACCTAGTCATTTAATTGAATCAGAAATTAATTCCCTAGGGTCAGCTGAGATCGAAACATAAACCTGACTGTAATCAGCATAACAATGTTAGCTGAAATTATGCTTCTGAATGATAGCACCAAATAGAAGTGTAGGGCAAAGTTTCCCTAAAGAGGTATTAGAAAAATGTGTTGCCTTTTCTATAGCTTTTTATATTGGGCAAGATGTTGTTTGCATATTTCAAAGTGAACTGCAAGACCATATAATTTTCATACAAGTTCTTGTCTATAACCTTCAGATTCCATTATCCTTCTTGAGAAAACCAAAAATAACAACAAAATAACAATTTTAAAAGTTGAAGATGGAATCAAGTCTATATTGTTCATTGGTATGGAAATATATGACATTATATTTGTCATCAATGATGGTAAGCTTATTAAAAGACAGCAGAGAGGTGTTGTGCTATAATATTTGGATAATCATCTGGCTTTTCCACCTTCTCTTGGAATTTCTGGACATAGATAGACACAGAGCTCAAGTTTTACCAGCAGACTGCTGATCTGTCATAGCAGAGTCTTATGTTCTGCTAGAGTTGATTTGAAAATAAAATCAATATGATAACAAACAGTAAGATCTTAGGACCATCCAGCTTGGGAAGACTGTGTGGATATGGGTACCTTAGTAAAGCTTTATACTCCATAACAGATTACTACAAGCATCCTCGTCTGGATATGAATCTTACAAGATCAAGTCTATACACTTGTTCCTTAGTATAGAAATATATGACATTATGGAAATATATGGCATTATGGAAATATAGTATGACTCTAGTCCTACACATAAATGTGAGAGGGGAAGAAGAGAATGCCTGTAGATATCTTTGTAAAAAGATCAGTGAATCAACACTGGAGGGTACAAACTTAGTATTGTACCAAACAAAGTGATTTTTTAATTGAAAATTAATAATGAACCATTGAAAAACTCATCAACAAAACAAAAATTACACTATATTGAGCTCAGATTTGAAATGTATAGGCTTTCGTAAAATCCAGAGCGGAACTCTGAGGAAATTCTAGTTCCATTCTCATTTGCCTGTGCTGAGAATTCTGGGTGTCAGAGAGCTGACAGATACATCTTTTGGATCTACCATAGCTTGTGGGCCCCCAACCTTTGTACAGGTATATCTAATAGTGCATCTGCCCCAACCATCTCATGAGAAACTGAATCAGTCTGTGAAAGTCTACTCAGTAGAGTGATACTCAATAAACATTTACTGGAGTTTAACTCGTACTGAAGTGGACATCTTGATTCAGCTGCCTAAATTCTGGTATTTAGTGTGATTTAAAATATCCTAGGGCATGCACAGAGAGACCTGACATGGCACAGGACATGAGAGACACATGTTTTTTTACCCATTTGGAGGACAGCAGCATATCTGAGGGAATCTCAGATAGCACTTGACACAAATATTTACAAAACATAATAGAGCAGTTGGATATTTGATGAAGTAGCTTTGAGTGAAATCTCATCTTTGTTACCTGTTATATTTAGTAAAAATATCAAGGAAGATATTGCTACACAACAAAATAGCTAATCAATTTGCTAAATAATTCTGATGTGATATTTGAGGTAACTGTACTCTGAGTTTTGGGAGAATTCTCATCAGTAGTTAAATTACTTAATTTTATTTTCCTCATAAATTATTCTGATTATATTTTACAAATTTAAAAAAATAATTTTAAAATGACCATTTAATTTCAAATATCTCGAGAAAGGTAACTGAGTTTTGTCTTGACATGGTTAAGATGCAAGGTTTGATGTAGAGGCTTTAAAATTTGTACTAGCAGCTAGCAAAGAGCAACTGTACTTGTATGAATTTGGGTTTTTTAGATCCTGTTGCATTAAAAATATATTAGCTGTAAATAAATAAATTTCTAAATACATTTATTAAGAAATTCTGTATCTATAAATTCATTGTTAAAATATAATAATGCTATATTATAAACATGTCAATAAATTACTATAGCAGTTAATGGCAAACATAGTTCATACAAGCTACCTTTCTTTTTGTCTTTCACCTTTAAATAAAGATCTTAAGATTTGCCTTAAGTAAGATTTAAGATATGAGCATGTACAGACAAGTACTTAGGATCTGTAGATGTTATGTCAGGGCATAAACTTTTTTTTTTTTAACATCATATCATTCTCCATCTGTTTTTTGAAGAAAGGAAAGACCATATGCAAAGCACAAATTTCTCTTGGTGAAAATACAGCTAAGCCATATTTGCTTGTTGCTCAGTCAAATATTTTAGTATGTCTCTGCTGAAAGACCCGTTTTCAAAAAGCTCAGGACTGGTCCATAAAGGTAGACCTCTGTGCTTCTAAAAAGCATCAGACTGACTCAAAGCTAGTATTGAAGAGTCTCTTTGAGACTCAGGGCTGTCAGGAGACTTGGTTGTGACCTTTCTTTACCAGTCATTTCCAATTCTGATGGTATTTTAGATGTTTCACTTGAGATAAACCCTCCTCTGCTGGTGCCTGTCTTTTCCTATTGACACCAGAGATGGCTAAGGTGATTAGTTTCAGCTACTCATCGTTGTTTTGCAGTGCTCTAGACGTATATTTAAGTTAGGTGTTTGGATCATATCTATCAAATGTTCTGTTCAAGTAAAATCATATTAATTTTGTACAAAGGTGTATTTTGTTCTCCAGATGATGAAATGAGCAACCTGATTTAATAAGCCCTACTTTGAGCAGGTTGGGATAGGTGACCTGCATGGAACACTTCCGATCAAAATAATTTTGCAATTATATGTGATAAATGAGCTAGCTTAACCCTGAAGATCACTCTCTTTTTTTTGTTGTTGCTTTGGCTGTGTATTCTGTTGGGTGGATATATTAAAATGAAACCTTAAATATGAACAGCAGATAGACTGTCTGATTTCAGAGGCACGGCTGTTCACATCAGCAACGTGACTTTTGAAAAACGATTTTCCATTTAGAAAGCAGAAATGCTGCAAACTGAGAAACAACCCTCAGCAGAGAACAGATTTAAATACATGCTGCAAATTAATCCATGTAAACCAAAACAACAGCTCTTACGTTATTGCAGGAAAACAATTGTTAGACAACACTGAATTTGTGGGAAAAGTGAAATATTTTGAAGGCAACTTTCTGAACACCAGAGAAGGGTAAAATATATATAAATCAGCTGCATAAATAATGCTTGCTGTTTCATGCATATGTATGTCTTTATGTATGGATTCACTTGACCAGATTACGTTACACAAACAGAAACACTAATGAGAGCGTGTTTGTCTCTGGTTAACTGTAATTTTCCTTCAGCTGCTGAATTTCTGTGAACTTATCCATTGCTTTATCCCGTAGCCTGAAGTATTAATCACAATTCCTTTCAGAACAACTGCCAGGTTTATCAGTGCTTCTGTTTCAGAGCAGTAGGTAAGCAATATATTATTCTCCTCCTCCATCCATCAAGCCAACTCATTTTGAAGTCAGAGTGGGAAAGTTAGCTGAATTAAATAAGAACAATATGTTAAATGTAGCTTTCCTCCCTACAAGCTGGCTGGTAGAAACACACCCTAACTACTGTTTTCTTTTATCTGTGACTTCAAGACAGGACCACAGACCCAGCTAACTGCAGTCAAATTCTTTCCTTTTTCTTCCTTTTCTTTAGGCTTTAAAATTGATAACTGTCTTTATGGAAGGCTTCTGTGTGTAACCACAGAGAGAAGTGCAATTAAGGAGAGACAGAAGGTTCTCATCTAGTGTAAATTGGCCTAATTCCACTTATCTTGTCAGAAATCATTTCTTCTTCACATAGTTTAATCTATATCTAGAGCTAATGCAAAATAAAAGTGTATTTAAGATGCTTAAGAGCTCAGGTACTTAGATTTCAGAGGCATAATTGCTATAAGGAATGAAATGATCAAGATATAGTGAAAAATAACACCTTCTTTTTTTCATTTAAGGTAAGATCCAAATATAGAGTAATTTTTTTTTTTTTTAAAGTATATATTCCCACAAAATTACCAGGTCAGCCTATTCTGAGAAAAGGTTTCACATGAGCACTTCTGAGCCATACAAACAAGACAATGTGCAACTCAAAATCCAATTATACAGGAAACTCAAGTTCACATTGGATTTCTTGGCTTGAATGTTCCCAGTGATACGGTCAAACAACAATGTGCAGTCTTTGACCTGCATGATACATGGGAGGTTCAAGTGAAGTTGTGTGCCTTTAATAAATGTAACTCAAGCCTGGTTAAACTTACTCATAACTCGTTCAAACAAGAATTATACTTAAGGGATTAGCATGTAATTTATGGCTTTGTCACAGGCCATTTCCAAGGCTTTTAAGTCATCTCTCAGCCTGGGTAACCTTCTGTGGGGTGTCCCAAAGCCAAACTGAAACCCTGATTCTCAGTCCCAAGAGTTGCTGAGCCTGAAAGCGTTTAATGCTGTGTTAGAAATAGAAGACACCATCTGCAGTGCAGGAAATCCCAAATCTCTGATTCATCCACTTACCTCCAGCACTTCATAGGAGTACAGAAATAGAAGGAAGGTTTGGGTCTAGCAAATCCATGTCATGTCCCTTTGGTCAACTTGTCAAGTCCCATCATAGAAACAGTGAGATTTTTTTTCTCATACTTTTCCTTCCAGGTGTTCCAGAATCTGCTTTTCCCTAAAGGTTTAGTAACTTTCTTCTCATTATCATTCTCATTATCACTATCTCATTGAGGAGAGCTGATATTCATTTGTTCTTGGACCAACATAGACCATTAGTTTGTGGCATGTCCCCATAGCACAGTTTACCCCACCACTCTGTGGTGTTTGGGGCTTGATTCACTTCCTCAGCCTTGTGTCATTCAGCATCATCTGAGATGTCCTCCTGCATCTGAAATATTTACAATGGGCCAACAGATGTGTTTAAGAGAGATCCTTGCTGGACTGAGCTGGGGGCAGTTTAGGATGCTCCAAGGCATTGCAGAAGCACCACTTGTTCACATGTGGGTAACTGAATGAAGTGCTGACTTTATTAACTAGGTAGGTTCTGCTGCCCAGACTTTGACATCTAGTGCCACATGAGATGCTGAGGAATCCGGGATATCTGGCAGATATAACACAACCCTGTGAAAAACATGTGCTTTTTTTTACATAGGGGAGTCAAGCAGATGAAGCTTTTCAGCAGCTAACATGGCACTGGATGATCCATTGCCCCTATTGGGAGCTTAAACACCTATTGAAAGTCTAAAGTTCTGAATGTAGACAAGGGGATGCCTGTACACTACGCAGTGCAATTTGAAATGTCCTGGTAGATCTTGTCTGGTCTCCAGCTGCTGTTGAAGACATGAATTTAAGAGTGTACTTGGTACCCAGGATCGATCAACTGAATCCCTCTACTAAATTTACATGTCTTAGTTGTAGATTAAATTTCAGACTTAGGATCTGTGTGCTCAGTGCATTTAGAGATAGCCACCACATACTCATAATCTTCAGTGCCAAGCTTTTCCAGCCTCAGCCCCATTCACAGTCAGTGGAGAGAAACAGACACCTCCAAAAAATCATACATTTCAGCCTGAGACAGAACTTCTGGACATGCCATTGAATCACTGTCTAGAGATAACTTTCTCCAATGACTGTTTTTGGAGGTTTGGATGACTAGATCAAGTTCTTGGACCTCTGAAAATGGATGAGTATCAGTCTGTGCAGTTGTGAAAGGTTTATGCAGTGATGTACCAGGATGTCTGAATCATCAGTCCTAGAAGAATAGTCATCATAAATACACAAGTCTATGTCCTCTTTCTTTGTCTGGGTGCACTGGCCAGTACATTCATTGTGAATATGTCTCCAGGTCTTATTCTGTGGAACATAGCACAAGCTGAGACAATTCATATTCATGGTTACCATGGATTTATGAAAGCAATGAAATGCCATTAAGGATCTTGGGCCACTCAGAGATATCTTCCTAACTCCCAGAGTTTTCTCCAGCTCACTGTGAAGCTGGTGATATTTTCTTCTCTTGATGGCAGGCTTTTTACATATCCACAGGAAACCATTTCTTTATCCTTGGTTATTGTAAAGAATGAGTTGTCTCTTGAAAAAAAATGTAGGCAAAATGAATTTTGCAAAGCTAAAACTAAGTTGTGTATTCTGAATGCCTAAGCACGGTCTGTCCTGCTGCCTTAGAGACAACACCACAGCCTGTTTCAGGCATGTGTTTCGTTGTTCTAAAAGAAGTTGACAATCTTGAAGGACATTTTCAAGAACAGAGGGACCTTCATTACAAACTAAAAATGCTAGTAGGCAGGAGATGTGTTTTCTGGAGGAGGTAACTGGCACCTTTGTTATATTTCCTGACAATCTGACCTTAAATCGTAAAGGACTTGAATTCATATTTAGGAAAAGCTATTGAAAAAAAGAAGAGTCAAACTTACATCTTGTTCAGAATAATAATAGCATCTAGCTCCCATGCAATATTTTTTGGCATTTCATCTGAAAACATTTTACTGAAATAGTCAGTGCCTCTCTCCTCTTTACAAAAGCAGAACTTAATCAAGCATAGGGAAAAGGGACATAAGGAAACACAAAATGCCCAAGGACACTCAGTAAATAAGAGCCAGAGCCAGGATGTGGTGGGTTGACCTTGGTTGGCTTCCAGGTGTCCACCAAGCACTTCCACTTTATCAACAGGACAAAGGGAGAAAATATGATAGAAGAGCTTTTGGGTCAACAACCACCTGCACCAACAAAACAGACTCAACTTAGGGAAATTTAATTTATTGCATTGCCAAATAATGACACAGTAGAACTAAAAAAAAACCCAAATCAAACCTAAAAAAGCCTTTCTTCCACCACTCCCTTCTTCCCAGGCTTACCTCCATTTTTTTTTACACATCATCCCCACAAGTGGCACAGGGGGATGGGGGTTGTGATCTGTTCATAATATGTTTTCTCTGTTACTCCTTCTTCCTGCTCTAGTGAGGTGTTCCTCCCATGGGACACAGTTCTTCACAAACTTCTTCAACATCGGTGTTTCCCATAGGCTGCAGTTCTTCAAGCTGAGTTGTTCAAGCTCCAGCGTAGGTCCTTTTCCATGGGGTATAGTCCTTCAGAAAGACTGCTCCATCATGGGTGTCCTGGTTCTGGACAGGCCAGAGTTAACCTCCCCAAGCAGTCAGCACAGGTGAGATGAATGAGCCTGGGCTCCCCAATAAAAGGGGCTGGTTGGGGAGGGGTACTGGCTGGGTGCCTCCAGAGCAGTTTGAGTGTGGCTGGGGTATTGGGGCAGTCCTTGTGTCTGTGCAGTACTCTGTGTCACTGTTGGGTTGATAAGGTACTCTGTGTTACCACTGGGTGTAAGTGAAACTTGCTGTGAGCTGTTACAGTTCTCTTTTTATGGTGCATTTTGTCAGTAAACTGTTCTTATCCCAGCCCATGAAGGGTCTATCTGCTTCTCCTCAGGGAGTGGGCAAGCAGTGAGGGCTTGTTGGATAAAGGTGATTTGGTGCAGCTCCAGGACAACAACAGTCCTTGTTTCACTTCCAAACTCTGGACTCAGACTCATGACCTTTGAATTAAGAGTCCTATGCTCTACTGCTACCCCAGCCCTTCGAGCCCCCCAGAACCACGTGGCTAGTTAATTCTAGGGGGATCCACCAATCAACCTGGCCCTGCCCAGTCAAAACTCCTACGTACTGTAGAAGGGGATAAAGTTCTTGTAGTGCACATGAAAAGCTTGTTGGGGAAGACAGACTGGGTTATTCCTGCTTCAAGCAAAGGCAAACCCATTCGTAGGATTACTTTTGCTCAGGGACTTGGGTGCACTTGGTGGGTGATGCAAAAGGATGGGGAAGTCCAGTGTGTACCCCAATGGGGATTTAATTTTAGGTGAGGACAGTTGCTAAATTGTTGGTGTATAACAAAATCAGTCCATGGCAGATGGTATAAATAATAGACAAATGACTGCTTGGGGAGTTTAACTCTGGCCTGGCCAGAACCAAGACAATGGGTCCTTTCCATGGGGCACAGCTCCTGCCAAAAGACCTGCTCTTCCTTGGGCTCCTCTCCACAGGTCAAGTTTCCTGCCAGGATCCTACTCCAGTATGGGTTCTGCACAGGCTGAAGCTCCTCTCACAAGATGTTGGCCTGCTCCAGCATGGGGTTCTACATGGGCCATGGCATTGGGCCCAGCTCCTAATTATCATTACTGAAATATCTTTTCATGTTTTGATGCAGAGCAAGGTAAACATTTCTGATGTCCCATGTACACCTTGGAGAGCTAAATCAAAATAATTATGCTTCAAGTGATGTAATCAAGTTCATTTACATGTGCATGCACCAGGGTTTATCAGTTTTGATAAACACGTTTGGTATGTACGTTTCTGTGCAGTCAGTACCACAGACTCTAAGGGGTCAGGTTTTTTGGGTGTACCCACTAATCACAGAATTACAGAATTTTAGGGGTTGGAAGGGACCTCCATAGCTCATTGGGTCCAACCCCCCTGCCAAGGCAGGGTCCCTAGGACAGGTTGCACAGCTTAGCATCCAGATGGGTCTGGAATATCTCCAGAGAAGGAGATTCCACAATCCCTGGGCAGTCTGTCCCAGTGCTCTGTCACCCTCACCATGAAGAAGTTCTGCTGCTAGGTATTCCAAGTTCATGGTCTCCTCAAGACTGTTTTATTTGAACAAGATTCACAGCCAGATCAGCAACAGAACCAAGCTGAGAAAAAAACATGATTTATTTCTCTCATCCTTGTTCAAGCCACTGGGGCTTGCTGATCTCTTCAGATTCATGGTTCTTCTGTTTGGTCCCTGCAAAAAGTGAAATCCATAGTCTGGATCCTTGTGATGACCATGCAGCTTATGCAACAGCAAGATTTCCATTTTGCTTCTATTCAGTGATCCCACTTTCTCATCTTGCTCTCCCCCATGTGTGTAACTCACAAAATGAACTGTTCCAGCTCGAAACTCATTAAATTTAACCAACAATAAAATCATTCAAGTTGCTAATTCACCTCTGAACTTTTCAGAGCTGGACCTCAAATCCCAGCAGCTGCCTATCACATACAACTCTTACATATTTCCCTTAGTGTAATCAATTTAAACCTCTGCCGTGCTGGTTGTTGTAGCAATAGTCACTATTTGTCATTTTCTATAAAGTGCAAATGCTACAGGCCCTTCAGACACTGTCTGCTCTACACACATGGTGAACCCACCTTTAAAAATGTTTCTCATAAATCTTTCCTGTCACCTCTGTTTTGCTAACATTAAATTGAAAAGAGGGGGAAGGGCAAGGGAAAGATCCTCTAAAAAGCTATTCTGGGTTTTGCTCTATAAGAATTTTTTTATTATTATTTTTTACTTTATTTTATTTTTAACCATAAGCTATCTTTTTTTACATTGAAAAGCCAAGTTATTATTTCCTGGAGGTTTACACTCAAAAAACCTTAGATTGTCAGTTCATTTAATGTCACTTTGCTTCATGCTTCGTGCCAGTTTTAAGGCTCAGCAAGAATTGACAATGCAATCCTTTCACAGTGTCAGCTGACTGTGTTTTCTCTGACAGCGAGATTTCAAATCAAGGATTTAATAAACTAGTAGCTCTTCCAGTTAGCAGTGAAATGTTCTTTCAATTCCACCACTTAAAGAACATCAAACAGACCTCAGCTATACAGCAAAGATTACAGCGAAACCAGAAATGCAGCTTATTTGCATGCACAGGATCACCAGGTTTTGACTGTGAGAGGGAAAAGATGAAGAAATGGAATTTTGCTTAAAGTAAGTGTGCATGTGAGCATGCATATATCTGTAAGCAGACCACACAGAGAGAGACAGAAGGAAAGGACAAGAGATTGAAGATGATGCCTACAGTGGTTAAATTACTCATTTGTGAAAGTGTTAAGTAGGTGAAAGGCAGTCTCCTGAAGCTTGCACGCTGAGTTAGCTAGGAAAAGGTGTTACGCTCTCTCAGGCTGGTGGCATTGACACCAGACCCTTCTGAGCTGAGGTTAACACTAAATTCCACCGAGCTGCAATCCTCTACGCCTTTTTCCATTCATTGACTGACCTATCTGCCATCCCAGCTTCCCACGTGACACTTCTGAGTTTGGCCCCAGCATTCACACACCCAGAGGGGATGAAATGTAAAAAAAAAATCCACCTGTGAAGCCTAAAGGGACCTTTAAAGTACTCAATGAAAAACATCCTGTATGCCTCTCTCCCCCTGCAGGGATATGCAGTTGCAGTTCCACTAAGAAATGTGATGAAGAAGGAGGACTGGTGATGGAGAAGAGCAGGAATTCTTCTTGCTAATCCACAGCCTTACTTCTGACGTCGTGGTGTAAAGCCAACACTGATAATGTAACAGTACAGGGATGTGCACCTCCACCTCACGCAGTTGGATTGAGTTGGTGCCCAAGAGTCTGATATAAAACATGCAAAACTGGGGTGTTTGAGCAATGAGGGGTTTATAGGAGATGCTTATTTATACCCTCAGTTCAGCAACGATGCTGTAGCCACTGGTCGTTTTAAATTCCTGAGATAAGTTTACAGATTAAATGTATAGCCATTAAAAATTCCAAGAAAACAGAGTATGAGATGTGTTTCAGGCCTTTTTTCCCTGAGCCCTTATTAACTTTTACAGAAGAACTGGTAATGATGACTCTTGCACTGAAATCAGTTTTCTCTTCTTTCCACTTGCAGCCAGCTGGCCCAGTCCAAAGTAGCATGGTGTCACAAGGCCTCTCAGCAAGAAATTTGTACTCCTGACATCATTACCTCTCCATTTCTGCTCTATCTTGCAACTTATCCAACCTGTATTCACCCACCTTTGAATAAGAGGAGTATGTTTCTTGGAAGCAAACACCTTAATTGATGTTACTTAAGTGAACTTACAGACCTATCCACATAACAATGCTCACCAAAATTAATCTGAATTAGCTTTTTTAAGTGGATTAATTAAACTACTTTAAACTCCTATGTGGACACCCTTGTTCAAAATTAAAGAGGCTTAATTCAATTTAGTTGAATTAACTTTCAAAGTAAATTAAGCCAAATTGAATTATAGACATTCCAGTTCACAGAGGGATTTAAATTCATATGTTGAGGGCTCTAGTCACGTTAATTGAGCAAACAGCTGTAATGAGTTGTTGTCATTTCCCAGTTTTTTATTACCATCTCGTTACCAAAAGTTACTAGTCCTACTGTCAGAGTCAGCAGAACAGAAGTTTTGACTGTACTTATCCACAGGAGTTCAGTTTAGGTACATTTGAAACCTTTCTTCATTAACAACTTCTCTAATGCACCAGCCTGCAAATGGAAGCAGTTGAGACAGCTAGACACATACTCTACCAGCTCTGCTAGAATGGTGATTACATCTGACAGGGGAGTGGGATGGAGAGTCAGAGTTATACCATCTTAGATCATCCCCACATTGCTCAAAACTAACCCTATGAGAACCCCTGAACATTTCAGAAATGCTCCTCAAAGAGTTATCACACAGTAAACCAATGAAAGTGACAGAAATATTTTACCATTTGTTTTTCTGAGTTTGCTTCTCTTCAGGGAGGATTTTTCAGAATGTCCCTACGACTGCAATCTTAACCAAATCAATGCCTATTAAAAATAGAGAAAATTTAAACACAGACAGCAGATAAATTAACCTATTTGTTTTACATAGTTTATAATACAACCTCTAAAGTCTTTTTTGACTTAATCATGCAGTGCACTTGTCCATCATGTTCCCTTCCTTCAGAGAATCCCCCCTTGCTATGGCTCCCTGGTATAAAAAAGACAGGGATCTCCTGGAGAGAGTCCAGAGAAGGGCTACAAAGATGATGAAAGGCCTGGAGCATCTCCCCTTTGAGGAAAGGCTGAGTGAGCTGGGACTGTTCAGCCTAGAGGAAAGAAGACTAAGAGGGGACCTTATTAATGTTTATAAATATCTTAAGTATGGGATGCAGGGGGAAATGGCCAGCCCCTTTTCAGTGGTCTGTGGAGACAGGACAAGGGACAATGGCTGCAAGTTGGAGCACAGGAAGTTCCACACCAACATGCGGAAGAACTTTTACACAGTGAGGGTGACAGAGCACTGGAAAAGGCTGCCCAGGGAGGTGGTGGAGTCTCCATCTCTGGAGATATTCAAGACCTGTCTGGACGCCTATCTGTGCAGTATGAGCTAAGGAGCTGCTTTGGCAGGGGGTTTGGACCCAATGATCTCTCATGGTCCCTTCCAACCCCTATGATTCTATGATTCTATGTATCCCTGGATAGCTGTTCTCTGTGTACATCCATTTCAGAGAAGCTACTTCCAAAATCAAGGTTCTCTGTCTCTAGCTTGTCTGCAATAAGAGTGGTTTATCCATCTTCTGAGATGACTTAGGAGGAATGTGAACAGCCAACACCATGCACAACCAGAAAGCTGCACTGGACTGAAGGTAGAGAAAGGGGTTTCTATGGAAAGGATGTAGAATATATAGAAAGGTGGGAGATACGAGAAAGCCACTTAACTGCATTATGTATAAAACTTATGTCTAATTAATGGCCACCTGTTTTTGTTACAGTAATCTGGTTCAGATCCTGCCTTTTACAGACCAGATTGTTTGGTTACAATTTTTTTTTAATGTCTCTTTACTGAAAAACTGTCTTTGATAGATTAAAGCTCTATTTCACACTGTCACAGAGGTTACTCAAAGCACTGTCAACCTCACCTCAAACACTTCCAGTGATGGGGCATCCATCACTTCTCTGGGCAACCTATACCAGTGCTCAGTCATCTCCACAGGAAAAAGTGTTTCTGATGTTCAGAGGGAACTTCTGGTCCTGGCACTGGACACCACTGAAAAAAGCCCAGCTCAAACTTCTTTGCACCCTCCCTTCATGTATTTATGAACATTGATAAGATTCCAGGTGAGCCTTCTTTTCTGTAGACTTGGCCCAACACCTCCCCAGGGAGTATGCTAAAATTAAAACAGTGATGGGTCAGATCAGTTCATGAGCTTGAACTGAGTAATTTCAAAGTTAGTTACTGAAATGAGTGGAACTGTTGTTAGAAAAATACCTTTGGTCATAGAAGAAGTGATTACAGAAATTCATTTTCAGGGTGGAATTAGTTCATTTTTACCTTTGCTGTCAAAAAACAATGTCTAGGCCAATGAATTCTGACCAACACCTCCAAAAAGCTATTTACCCCATCCTAACAGAACTGTCCATGATAGCTTGATAAAACCCGTATTTTTCTCCTGATACAGAGCATATCTAATCTTACATTAGATTCTTAACTTCTCCCTGATTAATATTACATAACAGCCTATCAGGAGGGAATTATTTAGTTTGCCAGGTCACGTTGGGTTGATGTTTCAAACAACTACTACAAAGAATTGGAAGAATAAAAACTCTTTCATTTTGACTCCCTGCTGTGAGTGGTCTGGGATGCATACTTTGTAATGAACAACAGGTTTCCTTGTTCCTGGAAAATCCAGCAAAGATACCACTCTTTTTTTTCAACATCCTAGCCTCTCCTATATTAGCAAATCACTTACCTATCAACATCTGAAAAGCACTCTTTTAACAACATTTGGATAGCATCCATAACATTCGCTGACAGTAAAAGTATCTTTCAAGGGCTCTGTGGTTGCAGCTCGTTATACATTGTGCTGCATTGTTTCTATTTCCTCTCTGAATAATTTATGTACGTAACCAGCAGCTCCCAAAGGGTAGATTTTGCAGTGAGATAGATCACTTCAAAATTCACCAGCCTTGAGTATTAGACCACTGCAGGTTGAAATTAATTTTTGCTGTTTGTCCCAATAAATACTCAAGGATTCAGGTTCCTGTGGGGGAAAAAATAAATAAAGAAGTAGATGACTGCACTTAGGCTAATTTTTTTTATTTTTATTTTTTAATATTTTGAAGGGAGAGAGAACCATTTCTTTCTAAACACTGATCACAAAGGCATAGAAATTAAAGGCAAAACCAAAACCCAGTAGGCAGAAGTGTAATTCTGTTGCTGGTCAAGTTCTTGATAAGTTTCTATTTCCTTCAAGAAGTGAAACTTTGCACGATATGTAGTTCTGAGGAAGGAAGTCAACAGTTCTTTTCTCCTATGCTGTAAATCAGAACCATTTTCTCCCAGTCTGTTTCAACTCAGTTTCATTGCCCCACAAGTTGACTTAAAGAGTGATCCAAAACCCATTTATGTCATCAGGGGTAAGATTTGCATCTCATAACTTCAGACAGGTAGCAGTTAGGCACCTAAATAAGCAAGTTACCCCAGGCTGCCATCAGAGTCAATGGAGGGAAGCCTTCTGAGGCAGATTCATTCCATTTGTCTTCGGATAAATGAATCACCTTAAGAGGAGCTTGTTGCTCTTCACTGACTATAAATGGAGCCAAAGGGTGGTAGACTGAGATTTAAGCAGCTAGCTTGCAGACATTTAACTTGGGGCATATGCATTTCACCCTGGGAAGCTTATATTTGACCTCTCTGAGCTGCAGACCTGATCCTATATAACTCCAGTAGCTCGAGTTACTTCTTCCAAGGCATTTCAAACACAGAAACTCAACACTAGTCTTCATATTGAAATGTTTTGCTATCAAAATATCTGCTGTTTACAAGTAAAGCATATTCTAAGTCCAAGAATTAACCATGATTTCTGTCTTTGTTTACCTTCAATTTTTTCCCATTCCTTCACCCTTCTGTATATGGCCTCATACTTTCTCCTGCTTCTAAGTTTTTAGGCAAGCTGCTGCATGAGCTGATTGGCCAGCAGGCTGCTTTCTCCTCAGAATCAGCAATGTGATTTAAACCCTCTTTCCCATGGTGAGAGCACTGTTGGTTATCTTTCCTTTCCCCAGCTGACAACTTCCGTAAACCTTGTCAGAACATCGTCAGGCTGGAGAGTTGAGCAGAGAGGAAACCAATGAAATTATACAAGAGCAAGTGTAGGGCCCTGTACATAGGGAGGGGTAATCCCAGGCACCAGTGCAGGTTAGGGATTGACCTGCTGGGAAGCACCTCTGTGAAGAAGGACCTGGTGGACAACAAGTTCTCCATGACCGGCACCGTGCCCTCATGGCCAAGAAGGCCAATGGTGTCCTGGGGTGCATTAAGAAGACTGGCCAGTAGGCCAAGGAGGGTTCTCCTTCCCATCTACTCAGCTCTGGTGGGGTCACATCTAGAGTACTGATTCCAGTTCTGGGCTCCCCAGTCCAAGAAATACAAAAAAATTACTGGAGAGAATCTAGCAGAGGGCTGGCAGGATGGTGAGGGACCTGGAGCATTTCTCATATGAGGAAAGGCAGAATGAACTGGGGCTGATTAGCCTCAAGAAGACTGAGAGGGGATTTGATCAATGCTTATAAATATCTAAAGGGTGGATGTCAAAGGAAGGGGACAGACTCTTTTCAGTGGTGTTCAGTGACAGGCCAAAGGCCAAGAGGCACAAACTGGAATACAGGAAGGTCCATCTCAATGTAAGGAAAAATGTATCCACTCTGAGAGTTCCTGAGCATTGGGACAGGCTGCCCAGAGATGTTGTGCAGTACATTCTCTGGAGAGATACAGAACCTACCTGGACAAGATCCTGTGCAACCTGCTCTGAGTGATTCTAATCTGACAGGTTTTGGACTAGATGATCTTCAAAGGTCCCTTCCAGCCCCAAGCATTCTGTAATTCTCTGATTGTGTTTTTAAGACATGTATCTATGTATGCATGTATGTATGTATGTATGTATGTACATATGTATCTATCTATCTATCTATCTATCTATCTATCTATCTATCTATCTATCCTCTTAGTCAAATGTGGTCAAAATCAGTCAATGTGTTTGAAAATTATTTGAGGTAGGAAGAAGTGAAGGCACACAGGATATTAACCCCTTAAACTAATCATATGCTCCTTGTTATGAAGAAAACTGGTAAAAGTTTTAGTATAGACATACATACAGAGGCAGGAAACACCTTTATTTTTTGGTACAACTCCTATCTCTGCATAGATGGTATAAGCTACACCAACAAAAAAACACTTTGCAAGAAAGCATTTATTTGTTGTTGCATACTGGCAAAATGGTTCTCCATTTTTACCCAAGATCTTCCAGTTTCATCCTCAGCCCCGTTCTGTGGGACAGTTCTCTTAGCATATTTACTTTTTACCCACTGGGGTAGTTGGGTTGGTTGTTTTTTTTTTCCTGAAATGCCTTAGTTTGTTATGCCCTGAAACACAAAGCATTAACAGCCTTTTAGAGAGTGCCAACACATGGTGGAGGTAGCTACCTGCTCTGTTTTCCATAAAACGGGTGTTAATAGGCTCTAGAGGGGTCCCTCAGTAAAGAAACGGAGGAGTTCAAGCATTTATTGACTGGTTTTGTATCTCGTAGAAATATTCGAAGTGGAACACAGGAGATGTGGAGAAAAGCCACACAAATGAGAAGCTACTAATGAAGTGTTTTTACAGTTGGAGTTCGATGTGTGAGCTTGTAAAAGCTGATTAACTATTATTGTGTTTTCATCTAACTGGTTTGATAATTTGTTGATTAAATGGCTCAGCTGAGAAACCAGTGAGTGTCCTTGGAAACATGCTGGTGCAAGAGTTAAAGCCTCAGATTCACATGGAGGGGGCAGGTTTATGTTGTGGATCCATGATACACTTCTCTTTTAATAGGAAACAAGTGGTAGAAAACTCATACTTTGTTATTACAGTGTTCTCTTTGAGCTTATTCCAGTCATTAAAATTTAAATCCTCTTTAGTTTTTTCATATTAAAGGCAATTAACCAGATGATTCTCTTCTTTCTTTTGTTTTTTTATTCTTTTCTTGATTTTGTCTTTTTCTTTCTCTCTTTCTTCCACCTTCATTAAAGGACTCTGTTTAGAAGAGAATAGTCTGGGCTTGATTAACAATTAACTCAAAACAGTTGACTATCACATTAGAGCAGCAACAATATAATAGAGAGGGCTTGAAAAGCAGGTTGGAAAAGCTGAAAGCCCAACTTTTCAAGAGAAAATGACTGGAAATAGGTAGTGGGGAAAGGACAGGAGATGGGGAAGTTCATGTCTATTATGTTTTTGTGCTGTTTCTTCAGAAAATTGTCCCCTGTTCCCAGTTATGGATTCATATCTAGTCACTGTAAAACCTTTGGCTAACATAAGAACTGGGAATTTTATAGCCTTATTGCAGATATATGTCTGTGAAACAACAGGTCTCTGCAAATCCTACTGATTTTAGCCTGATGATGGTCCTGACTGCCAGTAAAACTGAGTTAGATCTTGGTGGTAAATATTTGCTGTGATTTAAGTAGGAATGAACAACAAGTCTGTGTGTCAGATATCCCAGAAAGGACTTGGCAAATGGATTAGGTGTAATAAAATCATCTCTAACAAACTGAATATATCAGACTCTTAAACGATGGGCTGACTGAAAATCCAATTCAAAAAATAAAACAGTGCAAAAGATGGGGGTCTTTTCAGGGAAAAAGAAATGTTGTGGCAAAAAAAAAACCCTCCCACAATAATTTATCACATACAATGCCTGTGGAGCCATGGTGGGGGTTGCAGCTTTGTGTTTTTATGTCTTCCTCCAACATGGTTTGGATTCCCCAGTCACATTGAATCTCTCATGGTGCTCTAAGACGTAAGACCCCAGGACATGCCCACTGCCCCTTATTTTGAGAAAAAACCCTGTGTAGCACAGGTTATACAGACACAAAGGCATCCAAAATCCGGTAATGCACTAAACAGTATTTCTTAGTCAACATAAGTCTATTTTCTTTCTGCTGTTAACTAATAGTCAAAACTACTAGCTTTTTTTTTCCCAATTTCCAGCAAATTCTACTGAGAAAAAAATGCCTGAAAAAATTCACAGACAGAGATAAGATAATCATCTTAAATTACTTTTTCAGATGCATCTCATAGAAGGGGTGTGGCTCTCCCATTTAGAGGAGGCAGAGTCACAGTCAGGTTTTAAGTTCTATTCTCCTTTTTTTCAAATACCTATTTTGAAAAAGAAAGTTTAAAACATGGAAACAACAAAATAATTAAACAAAATAGTTTGGAAGCGGTATCTGGAGGATTGTAATTCAACCTCCCACTCAAAACAGGGTGAACTACATTATATCAGGTTGCTCATGGTCTTGTCCAGCTTGCTTTGGAGTATCTCTAAAGATGAAGATTACACAACCTCTCTGGGCCCAAATTCCAGTGTCTGGTAGTTCTCTCTTTTTCTCTTTCTTTATTAGCTAATTATAATTCCATTTATTATAACCTTAGTCTTTTGTCTTGTCTTTGGACATCCCTGATGAGAGTACGGGCCTTTCATCTCTACAACCACCCATTAGGTAGCTGAAGACAGCAATTAGATTGCTCCTTGTCCTTCTCTTCTCAAGGTGGAACAGACCTAGTCCCTTCAGCCTGGCACAAAATGTGCTTTAATCTCCAACTGCCTTAAAGACCTCCACTGGACACACTCCAGTTTCACAATATAGGGCTTCCCGTAAGCCAAACGGAGAGGAATAATCATTTCATTCAATCTCCTGCTATATTTTTGTTAATGTACCTATTATGAAGTTGGCCTCCATCACTGCAAGGGCACACTGCTTACTCACTTTTAGCTTGTTGTCCATCAAGCATCCTTTACCATAGAACTGTTACCTAGCCATTAAATTCCCAGCCCCTGAAATCTCATGAAGATTCTCTGTCCCTGGTACAGTTTTTGAGTTTGCCTTTGTTGAATTTCTAAAGATTCTTGCCAGCTCATCCCTCCATCTTAATCCTTTCTCAGTGCTAGCATTCCCATCCATACTGAAGAATCACATCCTTTCTCCTGTGTACAAGAATTGGAAAATATGTTAAGAATTAAAAGGACCCCAGAGGGGAAAAAATAATAGCACACACACACACACACACACACACACACTTTCATATATTTTTGAAGGCCAAAGAAGACGAATCAAAGTGTGAGACAACTGAGATAGCAGACAAAGACATAACAAGACTGACTCTAAGTTAAAGACAGACAAATTGAAATAAAAGAGCAGTCATGTCTTTTGAGCACTGAAATAAACATTTGGGACGACTGATGGAGTCTCCAGTTTTTGATATCTTCAGATTAGGTCCAATTGTCTCTTGATGTGAACTACTTTAGCCAAACAGAAATTACTGGTCTTGACACAGGGAGCAATGGATGAAATGCAATGGCCTGTACTATGCAGGATGAGAAACTGAATTACCTAATGGACTCTCCCAGGTTAAAGCTTTTGAATTTATGAATAATGTCTGGGACAAATTTGTTGCTGAAATGATACAGATGTCTATAATGATCCCTGTTCATTCTATTGTGTGGCTACTTTTCTTGCCAAATGCAAGCACATAATGTTTCCAGAAAAATGGGCACTGAGGCACATATCATTCCAGGAATTTTTTGTTCTGACAGGACTGATAATATAAACATTATATTAAATTCAATAACATGGATGTGGATACATACAGGGTAGATAGACAGATATCCTACTTGCTCTTGACATCTGCTTTTATTTCCTATGTACACATATACCATATAAAACTTAGAACATACACATAAAACACATAAAACAAAACAAGATTTTAAAGAAAGGAAAAAAAAAACCAAAACAAACAACCCTCATAAGTTAACAATTACTTCAACCAGTAATTCCTTGTCAACAGCTGGGAGAAACACTCATTATCCAAGGCAGCATTCAGACCACTATTTTTCATCCTCCTATCCATGCATCTCAGTAAAGAGCTTGGCCTACTAGGACCAACAGTTTATTCTCAAAGGAGCTGCTCCCCAGTAGTCAGACCACAGCCCACATGGGTGCAGAGAGTTTATTCATACCATATAGGAAAGATTTTCCCTTGGTGGGTGGCATGAGATTCCTGTGGGGCTGTTTGTCTTGTCCAGACCCCTCTGTCTAGTATATCTGCAATCTAGTATATCAATCCTCCTTAGTCTTGTGTCATCCATACAAAGACTTTATGATGATATGCTGTGTCTTCTTCCGATAAAGATCCTGGGACAGATCTCCTGGTAGAGTATTTTCAGCCTGATCTAGACAGTTTCTCACCCATCTAATCATCCACCCATAATATGGTCCAGACACATACAGCAACCTATAGTGAATTTTCACATCCAACACAATATTTAATATTTTACTTGAAGATTAGGTATATGGCAATGAAAAAAGTCAGATTTTACAGTTCTTGGATTAATTCCACCTTTCCCCTTCATGGTATAAGTGATTTTTTTCTTAAGTCATATCTACATGAAATGTTGTTCCTATTGAAAACAAAACTGATTTTTACAGCTCGAATGCATTGTTCTACTTTTATCTTGAGATCCTTCCTAAAAGAAGCCCAAAGATTTCACTCAGTAATGCCACAGAGCCCTCACATTTATCAGGAGGACATCAGAGAATTATATCCCAGGTATTACTGTGTTCTACAAGAGAAATCCAGTGCCACTAAAAAAGAGAGGAGCCAGCTACTCAAGCCATGTGTCTGTGTGAGGGTTATAAGCTACAGTGTAAATGTAATAAAAAAAGATGTGTAAAATCTTCAATGATCCCTGCTTTTACAGCAATTAATTAAAAAAAAAAAGTTCCTGAAACATGCACCACCACCAGACAATCAAGAGTGAGAAAGAGAGAGAGGGAGGGAGAAAAAACTGGCTCCACGCGGGGCCTTTTTGCTTACAGCTATGAGACAGCACTGCACTTTCTCCTAATAACCTTGACCTGCTTTTCCTGGCTCAGCAGTAGCATCTGTGTCACATCGGCTTAGCATCTGTTTATCAATCCAACAGCACAAACCTGATTCCTGCTCCTATTTTCTTTAGTGCTCACGGTATTAAAATGTCTGAATTAAACCAGCAAATTCGGGAAGCACGAGACTTAGAGATGAGAACAGCTCTGTGGAAAGAGAAGAAAGGAGAAAAAAATGAAGGAAGGAAAAGGAAAACCTCATGCAGGAGCTCCATTTATTTATTCTCGATGTATTTGAAGGAGAAATTTGTAATGAATAATCACTACTAAAATCTCTTCTGCAGAATTCATGGCCACGGGCTTTCAAAACAGAGAGAAGGTAGGAATCACCTCAGACTTTTCCATGGATCTTAAGAAAAGACAAGGCAAGTACAATAAGGTAATAAATTACAAGTTGCCTACAGCCTCTGCCTCCAGGTAAAAACACCAGTGAATAGGATTTACTGTAGAACTTTAATAAGCAGAGTGAAAGATACTGGGAACTCCCCAGGCTTGTCCCTGTGGTTTACTTTCCCACTTTTGCTACCACTGCTATGCTCTTTCCAGTTTTGAGATGTTTCTGAGCATAAGGATGGCCCTGAGTTTGAGGTGGTTTTTTCACTTTCATTGCTGGCCTGGGAAGATGAAGAAGAAGTGTCCACACACACTTACAACCATTCAGAAGTCCCCCGTTGCAGGACAGCTACTGTTGGTTGGAAAAAGGCGTAGGTCATTGCCAAAGTGGTTACCCTGTACAAAACAGATCCTGATTCCATAGCTAGTTTCAGAAGAAAGGAGAGCTGTCAGCTGGGGAGTTCAATTGCACAAAGTAGGCACAGCAGGCCAAAACTGAGGTGTCAAATAGGCCAATATTATTTATTGTTTACCCTTGCCAGGCTCAGATCTGGATGAAATCAGAGCCCCACTGTGCCATGAATAAGCAACCTCATGTTTAGCTTCCAATCCCCCGCCTACACAGGAGCTAAGACAACAGGAAAAGGAGGGGAAAAGTACTGGAGAAATTTGCTTGTCCTCTAGAAACTGCTTCATGAGTGTGAGGTATTGCAGTTTGAGTAAGGGTCTCATGAATGGCCAATGCTTAAACCATAAAACACAACAGTAAACCAGACATACCCCAAATTAATGAAAACACTCACTGTCTGCCATATCAGCTCAAATGGCCGGGGCTTTGGAGTTTTGTCTCTTACATAAAATAAAGGTTTTTCCAGTGTCACAGAGATCATGGAGTTCATTAATGCACTGGAAAATTTGTTGTCTACTGACTTGGGCAGGTATTACACTCAGACGCATTTAGGACTCACCTAATGAAGCATCCTAAATCATTCTCTGAAGATCTCCCATACTTGCTTACCCTGAGAACAGGACAAGGGGTAATAGGCACAAATTGGAACATGTGATGGTCCATCTCAATGTGAGGAAAAACTGCTTCACTCTGAGGGCTGCCCAGAGAGATTGTGCAGTCACCTCCTATAGAGAGATTCAGAACCTGCCTGGATGTGACACTGTGCAACCTGCTCTGGGTCATCCTGCTTTAGCAACAGAGTTGGACTGGATGATCTTCAGAGGTCCATTCCTTCCAACTCATACCATTCTGTGATTCTGTGAGAACTTGAAGACCAAAGGCCAAAATCTGACAGTGGTGTGGCTGAACATCAGGGGCATGTAAGAGGTCCTTTTACAATAACATAGATGCATCATAATTTATTCTTCCTTCAGGATGCAAGAACAGAGACTTTGGACTACATCTACAATAATGTAAGTCATGCTGCTCTGCCAGATTTTGTCCTTATATCCATGACTGGGTGATTGTATGTAAGGGGGGAAAATAGATGAAAAGAAGGGACTCATTGCAGTTATACAAACCACCAGCTATCAAAACCATATGACTAGATCTCAGTGTGAGGTAAATACATGATTTACAGGCTAATTCACTTCTCGGGCCACCTCCAGTGAACTTAGATTAGTCAAGAGATGAGTTTGAAAAGGAAAACATATGTAAACAATTGCTGAACCTCCAGAGAAGGTTTCTTCCACAGGGAAGCAAAGGACAAAATTATAGACTACAGGTCTGTGACAGCAGACAGCTAACTTTCAGTTATTCCAGAGTTCTTCCTAAAATAACAGTGCACATGGTTTGGCTGTGATATGAACTTGAAATCTGAGCCCTTTTACCATTTTATTTTTAACTGCTTTTTACTCTTTCCATGTTACTTTATCTTTTGTCTGAAAACAGTTCAGAAACTCATAGGGAAAATCACCCAGTGTCATTGAGGTTGTAGGATTTCACCTGTATTTCACACAGGAAAGCTTTATTGCCCCAGGGTTACTCAGAATCTTTCCCTTTTAAAACACTGGGCTTGATTCACATTGGTAGCTGTCCAGATTTCATCCTTCATAACTCAGACCAAAGACTGAAATTAAAGGAGGTGAACAACAGGTTGAGCTTGAGAACTGGCTTTTAAGGAAATCTGGGCTCTGTCACTACAGGATTACATTCCTGTATAAAACAGGATATAGTTTTAAAAGCATGATAACTGATCTCAAGACTAGAACTAACTTCTATCCAGGAGGCTTTTGGGAGCAGCCAAGATGTAGTTAAAATCAAGAGTAAAATCAGCAGGAAGACGTTAAAGAGACAGATTTACGCTATATAAAATTTTATTCCATTGTTAAAAAACTCAAGGGTTTAGACAAAGTATGTGACAACACAAAAAGCCAATCTTTTGATATCTATACAAGGAATCTAGGTAAGGTGTCAGCAGGTCTCACCGAGCTGCAGCACTGCAGAATACCAGAAATTTAGGAGGATCATTGTCATGAGTAGTGCATTAAAGTCTCTGGTTATAACCTGTTTAGGAAGGGGTGAGTGAGCAAGATAAGTTATTATGGGTGCTTAATGCTGTTTTTCTTTATAAAGACATCCCTACTTATAAGTTGTTGGGGTTTAACCCCAGACAGCAGCTCAGCTCCATACAGCCACTTGCTCACTCCCCCAGGGCATGATGGGGGAGAGAATTCAAAGGGTAAAAGTGAGAAAATTTGTGGGTTGAGATCAAGACCGTTTAACAGGTAAAGCAAAAGCCACACACACAAGCAAAGCAAGACAAGGAATTCATCGCCCCCCCCCCCCACTGCCCATGGGTAGTGGTGTTCAGCCATCTCCAGGAAAGCAGGGGTCCAACATGTGTAATGGTGACTTGGGAAGACAAATGCCATCACTCCGAATGCCACCACAACCATCCCTTCCTCTTCTCCCAGCTGCTTATATGCTGAGCATGTTGTCATATGGTATAGAATAACCCTTTGGTCATTGGTGTCAGCTGTCTCTTCTTATCTACTTGTGCACCCCCAGCCTACTTGCTGGCGGAGTGGAGAGAGGAGCAGAAAAGGCCTTGGCACTGTGTGAGCACTGCTCAGCAATAGCTGAAACGTCCCTGTGTTATCAGCACACAAATTTGTTTCAACACAAATCCAAATCATAGCCCAGTACTAACTACTTTGAAGAAAATTAACTCTATCCCAGCCCAAACCAGAAAATAGAAGTGCATAGAGATGAGGTTCACACAACAATCCCATATGTCTCATCTGCTTATTAGTCCCTACCTCCACCAATAGCTTATGAAATGCTTAGCTAACTTAAATCTGTTTTAACAAAGAGGTAGCTAGAGAAGAAAAAGAAGAGAAAGCTTGTCTCCCCATGGCTGTGAAGCCAATCACTGAAAATATGCCCAGATCAAGCCAAATTCAGCCAACACTGTTTGAATGGCTAGACAAGATGAAGAATAACAAGGACTAGGTACTGGAAGAGAACTGGTATTGCTATGTAGGATGACAGTGCCTAGGAAGGAACCAGAGCTATTACCAGGGGGGTCACATGGGAGTTGGAGCGCCGTCTTGGAGATACAGACATATAGGTTATTGTCTTCATTGGTTCTGTTCCATTTAGAGCAGTTTGTTTTGATATTACTGAAAGTTTAGAAACTGAGGATCTCAACTGACTATTGATCATGCAAATGTGTTATGTCTACATAAGTATATCTGCTGTCTTATAAAGTCTGGCTGAGGTACTTGAGAAAGCAGGAGATGTCACAGATCAGTGAATCAAACAGTCTGAGATACTCCCTGAGCAACTATCCATAATGAAAAAAACAGAAGAAAATATCTTTTTAATGGGGAACTTCAATTTGGGAGACATATGCAGCCAGCAGTAAACTTCTCTTCAGATTTACAAAAAATATAAAGATGCATTAATTATGGGCTGGCAGTTGGTGGTAGCCTAGGGACCAACTGTTATTATCAGATTGCACTCCACACAGACAGAGGATGGGACAAACCAATAATAAATACAGTTGACTCTCTACAGTAATCTATTTCTCAGAATGGGGAAATTAGAAGGAGGTTTAATAGGTAGGAAAAAAAATCAGGAAAAAGAGAATGAACATTAGAGTGGGGTTTTTTTCTGAGAACTGTATAAAGCTATAGGTCCAACTTTGAGTAAAAGTAAAACTTTGTTCAAAGGCAAAGGAAACGCGCTAATTAGAAATAAGGATGCAACATGTGACCACGGGAAAGAAAGAGACCTTAACACACACAGCAATATAAATTAAACATTATAAAGTGTAGAAAATTGATAAGAGAAGCTAAAGACATCAAAGAAAAACCCATGGTTAGTAGGATTAATGACAATGAACTTAATTTTTAGGAATAATTAGGAACAAACTAAATCCTACAAATAGCATAAGACCATTTAGTAATGGAAACTGCAAAACTGTTTAAACCACACAGTGTAGGGTCAGGTCTCCATACGTTTCTGTTTATCTAATAAGGCTAGAACAATTTGCATCCTCAAAGATTTTATACGCTGAGGAGCGCTCTATATCCTGTAATTTTAAAAGTTATTATTAAATTAGTCTTATGGCAACTTTTCTAGTATTTTTTCTAGGGTCAACTTCAAAGTAATCAGTCTATCCTTCTTGTCAGTTCATTTATCTCTGTTTTTAAATATACTGATACGACACCAGCATATTTTCCTTTTCTAGAATTTCTTTGTTATGCCAAGATTATTAAAAATTAGCATCAGTGATTGACTGTGTGATTCTGTGATGAGATTACAAGTCCATTTGATAGACTGTGTAGGTAACCTAATACATCTGATGGCATTTAAAATTACTACCACATATTCTAACACACACCAAAAGAAGCCCACTCTGAACTTTAAGGGGATTCCATAACAAGAAAGCAAGAATTCAACTGAATCAAAACCATTGCAGATTAATTTATTAGGAAATAAAATCGACTACTCAATAATTTTATGGTCTAAAAGTAAATATTAATTTAATGGAATTTAAATATGTTAAAATCAACATAGAAAGGCATGAAATTCTAGGACCAAGCAACCAGACTGATTAACCTAAATATCTCCATAAATTGAATTTTTAAAAAATATACTACCATCCAGAGGGACCTGGGCAGGCTGGAGAGGTGGCAAATATCATTAATTTCAACAAAGCCAATTGCAAGGTCGTGGACGTTTGTTGGTACAGTCCCAAGCACAATTGCAGGCTGGGCAGAGAATAGATTGACACCAGCCCTGAGAAGGGCTTGAGGATGTTGGGGGATGAGAAGCTCCACATGAGCTGACAGTGAGCACTAGCAGCCCAAAAAGCAAACTGTGTCCTGGGCTGCATGAAAAGCAGAGTAACGAGCAGGTCTGGGGGGAGGAATTTGCCCCTCTGCTCTGCTCTGGGGAGATTCCCTCTACAGTACTGCATACATCTCTGGGGTCCTTAGAGCAAGACGGACAGGGAGCTGTTGGAGTTAGTCCAGAGG
Source organism: Gallinula chloropus (assembly GCF_964237585.1). Classification (NCBI taxonomy): domain Eukaryota; kingdom Metazoa; phylum Chordata; class Aves; order Gruiformes; family Rallidae; genus Gallinula; species Gallinula chloropus. The sequence goes on along the minus strand of NC_140087.1, from coordinate 118,590,873 downwards.
AGGCCACAAAGATGATCAGAGAACTGTAGCACCACTGCTAGGCTCACCATGCATAAGAAACATGGCTCACTATTCTCACTATCACTCTTGGTTAGTTTTCTGCTGTCACTTGAGATCTTAAGAGGAAAAAACCCCAGCAGATAGAGAGGAGAAAGGAAGGCAGAACTGCCATCCTAAAACATACCAGTATTCTCAGAAATTTTAACTTTACAAGGGTGTAAGCTTCCTTCAGAACGCACAACAGCACCATCTTCTAAAAAAAAAGCAACCTGTGGCTTTGTCCTAGAGCTGCTAGTTATTATTCATGAGGCTTTTGTGTCATCTCTCACTGGCAAACTGCAGCACAGCACAAAAAATGTGAATTGTTCTTACATTCTTCATGGCTGAGATTGTCTATAGTTTCTGACAGGACTGAACAAATCTCTGTTCATCCTTTCTTGAATTTCCAGTCACCCTTTCTCGTTCACTGGAAAGAGCACTTCATCTCAAAGAGCTTTTGGAGAACCATTCATCCTTAGTTATCTTACTTCCAATTCACAAGCAGCACTGACTGAGAAAAACACACGATTTGTTCCCCACAGCTCCATTTAATCTATATGACACTGGTAATTACAGTGTTTGTGGATCAATGCACAATGAACCCAGCTTGAGTATGCTACACTTCATACTTGTCTCCAGCAAGTCTAGTACTTCTACCACAGTGAGAGTTTTGGGGAGCTACTTACACATTCCAAGCTCTGGACAAGACTCTTTCCCACCTTATTTCTTTACATGGAAAGATCTGTTTGTTCAAATACCTTGCTCCAAAATGTTCCAGTCTCCTCTTGATGAACAACTAAATAATTGTTTCCTTCCCACAAATTTTCCAGGTGGTTTTTTTCCCATCAGCCTGACTATCTCTCCTCAGTGTTCATTAGGAATAAATTTATCTGCTCCAAATATTAATCCAAGATTTACTTTACCCATCATGTATTTTTCCTGTTTGTTACCTGACACCTTCCCAGCCCTCCAACATCCTCAACGTCATCATCTCATTCCTTGTTTTTTTTCACTACCTGTTCTGCCTGACTCCCTTAAATCCATCTTATTCAGACTATTCCTACAGATTAGTACCAGAATAGTGAAAAATCCTATATAAGTATTGCCTTAACTGTATTTTATACTTTGAGGTTGATCTCAACAGCCTTACAAGTCATCCAACACTCTCAACAAGATGCCCTTCATTTTTTCCTCATCAACCCTTTCACTGGGATTGCTATACACTTCTGATGTTGTGTTATCAGTGTCTTCTATTATTTCTTTTCAGTATGTTGAGATAGGCTTGTGCATTTTTTTATCATTATTGCTGTATTATTTTATGTCTAACATGAGAATAGCATGTACAAAACTAGGTTTTGTCCCTTTTACCCTTTAATAATACTTCAGAAATACTCGGACTCTTGTTTTTCCTCTAATGGGGTATTTATTCCTCTGAGACACTGGTCAGCTAGGAGAATATTTATGTGGTAATAAAAAAACTTTAACAGAGGGTTGTTTGGATCTAATAATCTCAGGTATTTCAACACATCTTTGCTTGTCATGTGTCATGCTGAATTACGTCGTGGCCCACATGTGACAGCCGCCCATAATGTGACCTGTGTAATATAGTTTGAAATGTAATGTAGTGGGAAGGGGGGCTTAAGGGGAAAAGAACCCCACGCTTTTGTGCTGGATAAAAGCTGTGGATTCAGAAAGAAAGGGAATGGTAAAAGATTAAATGACAGCTCAGCAACAAAACCTACAAAGAAATCTGCAGTAATAGGTTAAATGATACCCACAACACGTTCCATTCATAAACTTCATAAATATTTTTCAGTTTTGCATCACAGTTCATTTTTTGTCTGAGTTACCAAATCATTACCAAACATTAATCTGTCCATTCACGTTTGGCAAATTATGAATGGTTTCTAATTAAATGCAAATAGAGGGAGGTAAACAAACATTCATAGAGGATAAATTGCTGGCTGGGACACAGAAACAGAGCCATGGAGAGAAACCAGGTGTCCTGATTCTCAGGACTGAGCGTCAGCCTTTTAGTAACATCTCTTCCCACCAAACATGCATTTATACTAATACATCCCAGCTTCAGAAAATACAGTTCTTTGATGAATAGTATGATTGCATCAGGGAGGAGAAGAAACAGTGGGCACGACAGATTTCCATTTGAGGTAAAGGAATGAAAAAATCCTTCTGTTCTTATGGAGGATCTGATTCTCTAGGGAAATTATGCTATTTGCCTAGATGAGGGGGAAAAAAGAAAAGGGAGGGGGGAAAAAAAAGCAAACCTGTCTTTTTCTGGCAGAAATGGTGAAATTTCACCCTTCAGCAATTTGGTGAAAACTGATAGCTGTGGACACTTCTCAGCCTGGGTATCACAGCAAAAGGCTGTGCCATGTGAACTGGCAGATGCAAAGAGAGAGGAGAAAAAAAATACACTTTAAAACAGTGCACCAGGCTGTCCAGCTCAGTTAATCTGCTCTGCAGCCTTCCCTGCTTGCACAGGGCTGGTGTAAACTCAGAGGAGAGAGCTGGGCCCATTTTGCCAGTTCAGAATTCAGCACATGATAAAACAGATTCAATACAAGTCCCTGGTGAAGATGCTCAGTCTTCCTTTCCTGCAAGAAACATGAACACAGAGGAATCACAACGTGGATCAGACCGACTAGGTGTAGCTTATTTTTGGAGCCACAAATGGAATCAGGGCCATGACACACCTTCAAGAGGGAAATACAGGCCAAGCCACAGAGAAGCATGGGGAGAATCCTAATACAGGACAAACTCTGCTTGATTTTATTTTGCACAAAATATATAATGTTTTTTCAATTTTACTCATGAAATACTTACATTTTACACAGGCAAGTAAGTTCTATTTTAAAACTGGAAAAAAGGAGAACAGCTTGTCACCAGAAAAGACCAGTGCATTTAGATCAAGAAGCTTCAAGAGAGCGATCCATATTGACCAGACTACTTTTCCCTTTGAACATCTTGATGAATTTAAAAGATTTTTATTTAATTAATGTTATTAACATTTAATTATCACATCATAATTGCTATGTAATGCCACATACTATTTTCAAAGCACACCATGCAATTGAAATTTATAATACGAAATTAAAATTAATATTGCAGCCTATTCTTTATTATTATTATCATCATTAAAATTAAATTTCAGGATTGTCTGGTTTTGAAACAATAACAATTCAAAGGGTATTTCATTGCTTCATGGAAATGTGGGTCTCCCTTTTTTGAGAGTCCATACCTTAAACTATTTCAAGGCGACTGTATGATTCCAAAGTCACCAGTGGCTTGTCAGGGGAGGACAAGGCTACAAACTATGTTTTGTTCACCATTCAGCCCACCTCAGTGTGTGCCCCAAAAGGGAATGCTGCTTTCAACAGTGTGCTGCAGTGAGACTAGCCCCAGAATGTAAGGAACATCACAGGAAAGACGGGGTTAGCATTCAGGAATACAGGAACGTCAGATGTGAATGAACACTGAAATGGCCACTTGAATGATGTTTGGTCAATAATTAGGGAAACCTGGCCATAATACAGGAGGAAGCTATAAAAGTGCCTGGGCATAATAGGTGTAAGTGTTTAGGGCTATTTGAGATGCCCCAGGGCACCTGAGCCAGCCACATGAGCCTGACAGACACGTCCCAGGACCTATAGGAGACCTGTGGCCACCTGGCCTAGCAACAGGAAGACAGGTGGAAAACCTAGAGTATATTCAATGGCACTGAAGACTTAAGTTTAGCAGTATAATCTGAACCCTCTCTTTCTCTCCATTGGCTATAAAGGGAACTGAATGAAACCGATTGCAATATAGACACTTATAGATCTATTCTGTCACTCACATGTAGCTTTCTTGTGCCATCTGAGACGTCGTAGGTTCCCCTCCTGACCTCCAGCTGCCTCTCCAGAAGGTTGCTGGTTTCCATCAGTCCTGTGTCATATCTGTCAATGTTGTGCAGATGTTTTGGATATCCAAAAGTATCTCAAATGGCAAGAGAAGCCTATGTTATGGCAACTGAAATCTGCTGCTCTAACAGGCTTCAGTTACAGATTTCAACAAAGCTCCAGATTTAGTTATTAAATATGGGCTTCCAGTGACGTTTGAGATGCTTCAATATTCCTGAGACATCTGCACAACACTGACAGATGTGACAGAAGCCTTATAGGAGACCCACAAGCTCTGGAACAGAAACTGGAGGCCAAATGGAAAATCTTACAGTGCCAGAAGTGGCACAATATGTGTAGGGAACTTAAGCTTTTCCCAAGTCAACATAGCCAACAGTCTAGTTGACTGTCCAGACAGTCGGATGGAAGGGTCTGCTCCAAGATGAGATTGCTACCTGCCCAAGCTCTATTGGCTGTATTGATAAGATCTCTCTTGACTTAATAGGAACTTCAATACACAGCTTATGTAAAGACACTACCTTTACAGAGGCAATTCTGAAAATGAATTCCAACTCAATGTTTGTTGTGTGAATCTCACCCTCAGAGTTTAGAGGAAGGAGTAAACATCTCTTTGGTATTAAGGAACAGATTTTTCTGAGGAACATTCCATACTGAATTTCCCACTGTTTCCACTGGTTTCTCATGCACTCGCACGTACATACTACGGGAAGAGATGACATGTTTGCCCGCTTCAGCTCAGATGTGGACTTCTCCCCAAGACCTCCATTGCAGATTGAGATAGTAGCACTTTAAATGAGCTTTTAAAGTTTTTGTCAGCAGTTTAAATCTCCAGGTTTGGAGCTCAGCATCTTTTCCAGGAGATTCTGCATATTGTACTTTACGCTCCTGTAGTTAATGTTGACGCTTGAGTCAAAGTGAAGTAGCTCTTCAGTGTATCTACAATAGACTGTAGGTGTTGCTTTGAGAGAAGAGGTGTGAAGAGTAGTGTAGACATACTCTATAACCTGGTAAGATTTTATTTTCCCCAGGAGTTAAGGAATGTCATGTTCTGCTGAACATCAATGCTTTTCAAAGCTTTCTGTCTCTGCCCGTAACAGACTGGATGTCTGTACCTATCTGCGAAGGGTAAACTCAAGGTATATTTGGGAATATTTTAACTTACTAATCAAATAACTAACATTGCTTAAATTACTTTTTTTTTTTAATTTGGAAAATGTTGTCTATGATCTCAAAGTCATTCCTGCTCTGCCTCAGATTCTCACTCTGTCCACTTTCCCTTGTCACAACATTACATGATCAACATCAGGAGGCAACACAGCCTGTGATAGAAAGGTCCAGGCATAACTGACCATGAAGACTGATGGGATTTGTAGATAAGTTGAGTACATGGCAAGTTTGGTCTCAAGGAACTGAGTTTCAGTAACACACACAACTAACAACTCCAAGACCTCACTCTGTACACACATAGCAAATGACATTTCAATATCAAACACAGAAGTCACATTGAAATTCCATCTACCCTGCCTTTTTTCTCCTTTACAGTGTTTCAGGGGTAGCACAATAGCCAAGTAACTCAATAATAACAAAAATAACTCTAACAAGCTATGCTTGATTCCACTGCAGTACAGCCTATAAGGGCAATCTTTTCTTTCTTTTAATAATGCTTTTATTGCACAAATTTAACAGAATTATGCCCTAATTATAGTGGATTTTTTTTTTATTAGCCACTGGGAGGAAATACAGCAGATGAAGCTCTTTGAGAGTGCATGGTTCATACAGCTGTATTAAATGCTTCCAACTGCTGTCTTTATGGTTGTTAACAAGTCAGGACCAGACATGCATGCATTTTCTGAGCACCTTTGAGGATGGCATGGATTAGACTTGTATTTTCATTAGAGCTGCTCAACTCATTCTCTGAGAAATAATGTCTGACCATGCTTTCAGAGCTGTCACCTGTAACTCAACTTATCCTTAAAGACAGACAGATCACATTGCACATAACTTGGGATCTAAAATTTAGTTGTCTGTATCTAGTCTAGGTGACTTTCATTTCCTTCAGAATCAATGCAGGAAAATACACAGTTCCTGAAGGAGTTAACTTCTCCTTAAAAGAGATGTGTAGAGTAGGTCACCAAATGGACTCTCAAAAGATCCATATTTCTCTGCATCAATTTTAAAGACAGCCTGGAGTGACTATTTCACAGATAGAAATCTAATTTTTAGACATGTAAATTTTGGTGAGATTAATCCCCCACAAAAAGCTTAATTCTTTTTTGGATATAGACTAAAGCTGAACAAATTCAGCAGAAAGACTGACACATTCTTTAGCAAGCAGGATTAATAAAAAGGCAATCAAGTCTCCTGAGCTTGCTAGCTTTTCCACCTTCCTCCTCCCTACCTACCAAGTTGTTCATTCCTGTCCTGCTGTAATCAGTGCATGCATAGTTATACCCACGCAGATCAGATTCCAAGCTGGCAGCATGGGAGGCTAGATTTGGAATCACTGTGGCCTTGTGATATTTTGAGTGCCAAGTGTGAAACAGGTGTTTGATTTTCATAAAATCATGATCACACATGCTAACCCACACCAAAGCAAATAAAGCAAAGTTGCTAACCAAAACCAAAGACATCACAAGTAACTGGTTTTCAGATTTAGATTTTCAAAAGCAATAGCTTATATCATCATCTCATGTCATTGGTGTAAATCCAGAATAACTTGAATAGTTTCATTACCAAAACAGGTGTTGGCTCTTCAACTGCTGGCAAATATCAATAGAACAGGCTCAGGTTACTGATAAGTCTCAATAGAGTTTCAAATATTAAAATGTTTTATCTTAATTTCCAAACCATCTCAGCAAGAAATCTACACTGAAAGATATTTTTGTGGGTTTTCTCCTCTCTCTTTTAAGAGATCACCTCGCAATACAAGTTTGCACATCATCCTCAGCAAATATTTGCAACATCTCGAGACCATTGTAGCACAATATAATCTGGAAGACATCCCAACTGGAAGACATTTCCATTTAGAAACAGTCAAGTGTTTTTTATTTTGTTCCTGGTCATGGCTGATATAATAGGAACAAGAGATGGACAATGAATGTTAGTTCTCAGATTCCCAGTTTTGCCCAGGAGATTTTTCCTTCTATTCCTCCAGATAAGTGAGGACTTTTCTTAGAAGTGGAAAATTACCAATTTTTGGGTTTGTTTTTATTTGGTGGTTTTTTTGGTTGGTTTTTTTTGTGCTGAGAAGATGAGAAATTTTATGGGGACTGAGGAGAACTAGAACTTCACCTGTCTAATCAGAACAGAATAAAACCTGTGCTGTGTGAAAAAAGAGGCTCACAAAATTCCTTGTACAGATCAGTTAGACCAAAGAAGAGTGTTCTTTTGGTGTAACGGTTTGACTTCAAATGCCATCTCTGCCCTATAATTTCTGTGTGACTTGGTTAAAACATTTACTTTGCTTGCATTTTTGATTTTTCATATTTATAGTGGGAAAAAATAGTTCTTTTCCTTGTGAAGGGATGTATAGCTCATTATTATTTGATCGGAAGCTTCTGGGGATATTTTAAGTAGAATCATTTGTCCCTTGAGGCCAAAATGACCTCCCCCAGGTCCCTCTTGGCCCAATTTTTCTAAGCCTCTGTGATTGCTTTTTAGATGCTACAGTAATGGGGAGCATAAGATGACCTAGACAGATACTTTTAAATGACTCAAGCAACAGAGCATCTGTGGTTACCTGTGGGAGACTCTGTCACAAATGATCTAACAGACACTTAAGAAGTTTGTCTAGATATCCAAACTCATTTTCCCTTTGCTCAATTTCATCTCATTGCCCCTAGTTATGAATCTGTGAACCACCCTCAACAATCCCTCTCCCTCCTCACTGCACACATCCTTCAAATGCTCACAGAACTGTGAACATCTTCTCACAACACAGTTGAGGACAGCAGGGAAGAGGAGAGGACGAGCACCTCTTTCGAACCCCCAAGCACTCAGGAAGAGAGTACACTGCCTGCAGAGATGCCCATGTGGATTGTCTATATTAGAGCAGTGAGCACCTGAGGAGGAACCCACCTGGTGAGTGAGCTTGCTTTCATTTTTTTTAAAAAAATCATCAAATACTGTTTGCCTGACAATCTTAATTCAAGCACTTAATTAAAGCCAACAGAGGATTCTAAAGTGAGGAGAAAAATTAGAGCAACAACTTTTTAATTATGCTGTAGGCATTTTCTCTCTTACTTATTCTTTCTCCAAGAATCAAACAACTCCTCCTCTAAACACACATTAAGACAAAGATGATGGCACAGTGATATTATGGGCTAGAGCTTTATTAGCACTTAGCAAGGAAGTACTGGAGGTTGTCTGCCCAAATCCATGACCTAAATAAAATTATCACCCCTTACTGGTGATCACACCCCTGAGTCACTCCTTAGCATCCCTTTCCCCAAGTCATGGGAAAGGAGCAGAAGACAGAAGGGATAAGAGGTAGCTTAAACAGTCCTCTACCAAGTGGAAAAACTTTCTGGTCATAATGGAGTGTTACTCTTCCAGTGGTACAGCAAGTTGCTGCCTGCCTCCAGACAGTGGGAGAAATGAAAAGACTCCTATCATCTCCTGCAACAACACAGCTCCGGCGTGCCAACAGCAAAGCGCTGAACCTACATCACCCACTCTTGCTCTGCAGTAGTACTAGCTGCATAACCAGAACTTATGGTTTTACTGACAGCAGGTGACTTTTTTATGATTTGGGGACATAGTCAGGCTTTGAAAGTTGGTCCTACTCAAGTGTGATGGAAATAGCTTAATGCAGAACTCACTGGAAAAGAAAGAGGATGCTCATGTCATATCAATCAATGTAAAAACATGAACGGAGTTACTTCCTTTCTGAGTGTAGCACCTCCTGTGATTTTATCAGTCCTGCCTGCTTAAAAGCACTGTGTCAGTCTTCAAAAGGAGCCTGAAGATACAACCCTCCTCCTAGAAGAAGTCTGACTTAGCAAAACTACGGTTTGTGCTGATCTTAATTTAGGAGGACACATTTATTGAAGTCTGTGGAACTTGCCAGGTCAAATCTCAGTGTATCATGTCCAGAGCTGCATCAAAAAAGTATTACTAAAAAACTGGAGTCCTAGGAAATTGAAGCATCAGTGCAGTATAGTCCACACAAAATTCACATTCAAATCTCAACCAACCTTCTTAGTTACACTCTTACACTCACTCTGCCATTGGTTGCTGGAATGACCAATACCACAGTTAGTGCTCTAGATCTAGAAAGAAGAGAAACAAAAACTGAAAGGAGGATAACATTCTGAAGATCTCTGCAGGCTGTCCATGATCACAGTTACACAGACCAAAAAAACCTGATCAGCCTAAATCTTGCTAACGGTGAAGGAAGAGATTATGGTCAGGATTGCAGAACTGGATCTAATTACATAACGAGCATTCATTTGTAAGAACATTGTCTTTGTGCGAACAAGGCCAGATGTCTCATGTCTCAGCCTTTCTAGGACAACAGGCTGGAGATATTTCTTGGCTTCACTTTCTTTTTTTTCTTTTTTTTGGGCCAAATGGTCAGACTGGTGTGTCTACCTCAGCCCCTCATTCAAGAGACCCCAGCTGTAATTCCCAGGGTGAAAATCCCATCACACATTGTTGAAGCCAGGAGGCAAACCAGCCAAAAAACTTTTCAGAGATTAGATACAATTTCTCATAATCCTTTCCTGACAAAGAAAGGACAATATAGCCAAGATGGAAAATCAGTCATATTCTCATTCTAACATTCAGAGAGTCAAATGATGGAATAAAACCAATTATATTTGGCTGAAGAGCAGGATTTTGAGTTGTCAGGAAATTATAGTGTGCTTTAAATATAATGTAAATGTCTAAATTGGCCTGAAACAAAACCTTTGCAATATTTCACATCAATGAGAAACCCCCTGTGACTCAGAGAAACTGAAATTATTTCAATGTCGCTGCTGAAAGTTAGAACCATGAATTTACAAGTGTCCTATTAATGGGACATATAAAGGCAGCTTCCAGATCCCCACAAAGCCTGAGGGTTCATCCTAGCTTTTCCTAGGATAAAGTCAGAGTCCTAGAGCAAGAAAACTAGTTTGGGTAACTCTGACTCCTCTGGGTATTTGTACTCCTTAGTGCAGACTTGGCCTAGACAGAGTCAATGTTTGTAAAGCTTTGAAACTCTTAATTTCATAATAGGAATCTATGAAGCCCCATGATTACTCGGTTTTACACCTCTGTCTGTACTAGTAAACTCAACAGAGTTTGGACATGGCCTAAGCCAGACTCCTTGTCTTTCTATACTGCTGATGTTTTGGGACACTCCCTTGCATGGATTTGACCTATGCCAACTCACATTCTCCCAGACAGTGGCCCACCATGGTTCATGGGGAGCCAGGACAGTCCCAAAAAAATCCAGTCTTTACGTGGAGAAAAATTCATCAAATTTGAGCTGTTAAAAAACCATGGCAATAATGATCATCAATCAATCTTTTTTTAATCTTTCTTCATTATTTTTGTTTAATTTCATTTAAAAGTCAGGCTAGCCCAGTGTAGCCCCAGTTGGAATCACTCCTATCTGACATTTCACAGAACACTTCATTGCTCTGTGTTTTAGCACCTCACTGGTAATCATTCTGTTTCTTACCTATTATTATTGCCTATGTCCTTTATTTAAATATCAAAAATGGCTCTAATGGAGAAAAAAAAGCCTGGATTTAGACTGCAGTGTTTTACTCTCACTGGGTTACATTTAACTCTGAAAGAACAGGGGATGGGAATGGTTGGACTTGATGATCTTCAAAGGTCTTTTCCAACCTTGTGATTCTGTAATTCTGTGAACAAGGACAGAAAAGAAGAAAAAGGAGATGTAGAAGCAATATCAGTAAAATACATCCTAATAATGTGACCTCCACTCCAAGTGAAAATCACCTAGAAGGTTTTAAATCTGAATTTTTAAAAATGCCAAGAAGCATCAAACAACCCTGTTAAATATCTTCCTATCTACCAGATAGTTCAGGATAGCAACATTTTCTCATCTCCAGATCTGTCATTTGAAAACTTCTGACTATGAAACATATTTCTGAATTTAACTTCTTTGTGGTTTTTTTTCACCATGTTTTTGGAGGGGGCTCAGGAGACGGTATGCATCATTTTCTACCCTGTTGCAATATGCTCTGAAGTCACCAACTAAATGGATCTTACCCTGCAACTTCAACATCTTTGACTGGCTATTAGTTGCTTTCTCATTCTCATTAGCACGTCAGAAGAGTCTAGTATATCCTGAATAGTTCTTTCTTCTTTAATGATCTTTGTCATTAAGAAAAACAAATATGAAGCATCTATTAAAACACCATGGTAATTTGCTTTTTATAATGTGAGAAATGTATTGAGAACAAAAATGACACCATTTAGTTCCTAAAAGTTATCAGATGGCTTCTGAGAAATTTGAAATTTATTTTCTAATGGCATTTTTCTAATGCTAATATAAAAAATCATTTCATGGCATGAAGCCATCCCCAGAGTTGACATATAATGTGGGGACAAATTATATCTTGTGGATGTGATTCACATGAATATCCTAGACCCGTATATTCCTATTCTCAGTCAAATCAATGGTAAAAAATCTTAGTTAGAAAAGGATAATACTGAATCTTTTTGAAACTTCCATTCCATGCTCTTTCACACACCATCCTACCTAGTTGCCACCTACAGAGGTTCAATTATTATCTAACATTAGCCATTAATAAATTTATTCACTCAATTCACTTGTGACCATGGAAGCAAATATTTTTCCTGCTTTACAAAGACTCACTAGTACTAAGAAAGGTATAAAACTGTCTGCCTTTAAGACTGATATCCTTATTTAATCACAGAACATGGGAAGCATCTATAGTCATCTTTCCCACATCGTCCCAAACATCATACTTATATCCTAGTGCTTAGGATCAAAGAATATCTCAGTTCCTTGCCCTCATATCCTCATTCAGTCTTCAGCTTTGTAGATGGGTGTGCCAGAAAGGGCCCCTCATATTCCCAGTCATAGGGATTAGTTTTGTCACGTCGACATTTGACCAGGAGATGCTAAACTAAGAATGCTTATTTATTCCATGCACATGAGTTAGACATCACACTCCCCCAGTCTGATTTTTTTTTTAAATCATCTTCAGTAAATAAATTACAGGGAGCTTTGCAATGAGATTAACTTGGGAACAGCTCTTAAAAGAGAATATATCTTTTCCCCCTACCCCTTATCTGGCTGACAATCATAATGTTTTGGAAAGTGGAAAGGTAGGATTACTAGTACTGAAAAGTAAGAAAGTGCCTGTCGCACTAATCTGAAAGTATTTGGATTATTATGTGGATTACTTCTGTAAACTTGTGTACACTGAGCTGGCAACAGTGCTGCGTATTTATACCTGAGGCAAATGAATAAAAACAGAGGCATAGGCAAGCATGCACACTGCTGTAGGAGTGAATTGGTTCAGTAGGAATCAGAGAGGTACCTCTGCACAGTAAAAAAAAAAAGAAAATATAGGCTCTTAGTTGCCTAACAACCTTAGAAAAACAAACCAGATAAATAGGAAAGTACATCTCCACACTGAAAACTCAAGACAATGAAACAAGTCTTCCTCTGTCTTGTGTTGAGGTTATTTATGAGGAGGTACTGTTGGACTGAAAAACCTCTGAATCTCGCAGCACATCAGAGCTCTCAATATTTCCCTTTTTGTGTTGAAGACTGTGTGGAAAGTTATCTTTGATCAGGGCTTCAATTATACTATTAGGGGAAAAAAAAAAAAAGGAGATCCAAATTTCCTTTTATATCCTTTAGGAAAAAAAGCACACATATTATTCTCCTGAAATTATGAACCTGAACTAGGCTTTGGCTCTACAAAAGTCTCTTTTTCCAGTTTTCCTTGATATGTTATCAAGGAGTCTTCATTTCTTATTTTTTCCCACCTTTGATATTCCAGTGCCCTATTTCCCACTCCTTTCAGTGTTTTCCTTATACAAGAAATAATTTTCATATCTCCAGCCACTTTCTCTTTTCTCTGCTGCAAGAGAAACTACTCATCCCCTCTGGAAAGAACTGGCATATGAGATGCTGCTGTCCCACGGATGTTCTCCTGTATTTTTCAGCAACCCTCAGTGACTTTCCTGTTTCACCTGTGTATTTTCCATCTCTTCAGAAACTTGTTCCAAATCACTCTCATTAATATCCTCCTGTTCCCTACAGTTTTTCACAGCAGTCCCTAGGAAGAAACAAAGCAAACAAAAAGGGAAAGCAAATTTCCGGACAGATTCAACTTTACCTCTAGGATTTCCCAAAACTGAGAATCTCAGAAAAGACACTCAAACACATTTCACCTACTTTTTGGTGTCAACATCACACTTCCAAATTTCTTACTGTAGATTCTCCTTCTTTTCAATGGAAGAAAACTGCTTTAAGGGTGTGATTCATCTGACCCACTTCCTAAGGATGAACAAACTCCCAAACCAGAGTGATCTCTTTCTCTTTCCTGCTGTTATAGGTGGTCCAAACAACCAACTCTAATGTAGACATCTGTATAATAGACATCTACATTGAAGACATCTAGTCATATGAATGGCAGATTAAACTTGACAAACATGTGCCATTGATCTGTTCAAATGTCCTAAGCAACTAATGGGGCAAAATGTTCTTTGGTTTACACTCGTAGCCAAATGCATGACTCCTAGCAAGACAAAATCTGTCTTATTTTAAAGGAACAACATCATGTTAAAAAAAAATTAAAGAGCAAGTTTTACTGAGACATAGTTAGAAACTTGGCATAGTTTTGTTTGCTGTTTTAACCTAACTGCTTTGGCTACATCCACACTGAACAGATTATGAACCTCTGCAGCTGAAGAGAACTGCTATCACATCATTTACCTGCAGGTTAAGATGCAAAAGAGAGTCAGTAAATCCCTCTCCTGCATTTTAACTGGAGAAGCTCAAAAGCTCACAGTGTTCCTCAGTGCAATTTCAGAGTTTTCTTGGACTGCAGCAGCAAATTCTGGGCCAGCTGTGAGAGGACTTCTATTGAGCATAGGCAGCCCAAATGCATTTGTTTTCATCTCTCTCCTTTACATTTCAGCTTTGACTATTTTTTCCTTTCCTGTGAACAGTCTGAAGTTCTAGCAATGTCCTTGGAGAAATACCTTGCCTGAAAGAAACATTTGGTTAAAATTACAGTGGAAAACAAACAACACTAGCTGCTGCCATGTTTCACTGAAATCCCTCTTCTGCTATTAAGCAAGAGTCTCAGTTCAGTGAGGAAAAGGAAGACTGGGATTTTTGTTGGTTATGTGGGGTTTTTTTTACTTATTATTCTTGTTATTTAAATTTGGTTTATATCTCCAGAAATAGTCTGACTAGTAGTTTTACTGTCTCGCCACTTTGTGGAGCAGATATAGAGTATGACACAGTCAATCTGCTATGCTCAGATAGTCTGCTATTGCTTGGACAGTATTTTATTTATTGGTGCTTAACATTAGTTACTTTTCCCCTAAACTGCTGAGATATTGACAATCAATTGCTCCCTTATCTGCTCTATTGGTTCTATTTATTTCTTTCTTGGATCACATTTTTAAGTTTGCCAACTTTCCTGAGTTTCAACTTCTCACTTGCATGCATCAGCTCCATTCCTAGAATGGTTTGGGTTGGAAAGGTCATCTAGTTCAACTCCCTTGCAATGACAAGGGACATCTTCAACCAGATCAGGTTGCTCAGAGCCCCATCCAACCTGACCTTGCACATTTCCAGGGAAGGAGCATCTACCATGTCTCCAGGCACCTTGTGCCAGTGTTTCACCATCCTCATTGTAAAATGTTTTTTCCTTCTATCTAGTCTGAATCAATCCTCTTTTAGTTTAAAACTATTACTTCATCTCTGAGTGCTACAGCTCCTACTAAAAATTCTGTCCCATCTTTCTCATAAACCCACTTTAAGTACTGAAAGGCTTCAATAAGGTCTCCCCAGAGCCTTCTATTCTCCAGGCTGAAAAACCCCAGCTCTCTCAGCCTGTCTCCATAGGAGAGCTACTCCAGCCCTCTGATCATCTTTGTGGCATCCTCTGGACCTCCTGCAACAAATCCATGTCTTTCTTGTACTGAGGACTTCCGAGCTGGATGCATAAGGGTCTCCCCAGAGCAGAGAAACCTCCCTCAACCTGCTGGTCACAGTGGTTTTGATGCAACCCAGGACACAGTTGACTTTCTGAGCTGCAAATGTGCATTGCTGAGTCTTGTTGAGCTTCTTGTCCCCCAACAGTACCAAGTCCTTATCCTCAAGGCTGCTCTCAATCACTTCATGCCCCAGCCTATATCAATACCAGGGGTTGCCCCAACCCAGGTGCAGGACAGAAGAGTGTTACAGTATAGAAAAAACTATTCTAGGGCACAGTTCCTTTTATCTTGGTGATCAGGACAGACGGATCAGTGTTAAAAGGACAGACGGATCAGTGATAAACATGTTTCTTGCAAAGTTAAGTGAGATTAATTCCACTACTGGTATCTACTTTTCTACTCTACTTGTCAACTAGACTGTAATTCTTTTTTCCTTTTCCCTCTGATCACCGTCTTCCAGGTTATCTCCTTGGCACTGAATAACAATGCAGAATTTCTCTGTCAAATTATCTTCACTCATTCACCTGGACAGCACTTCTTTCATGGCCTTAAATCACAACAGTCAATTCACTCAGGACATGTACCAGTGTTCTGCATAATTGAGAGAATAGTGCTTATTGAAAAATGGTGTGGTGTTGTAAATAAGCAATTACAATATTCACTAGGGGGAAAAGGTGTGTCTAGGAACATCCATAAAGTTTAAAAAAAAAAAGTGAGAAAGCAACTATTCTTGTCCTAGCAAGTGAAACTGAAAGTCAGTTTGGGGATCCTCCATTGCAAAAAGAGAAGAGTGGTGTCATGGTTTAACCCCAGCCATTAGCTAAACACCACACAGCTGCTCACTCACCCCTCACTTCAAGCAAGATAGGAGGGAAGATCTTTGGAAGGTTAATAGAAGGAAAATTCATGGGTGGAGATAAGAACAGTTCAATAATTTTAATAATAATAATGGAAGAAATTGTAATGAAAAGGAAAATAACAAAAAGATAAACAAAACCCAAGCAAGACAAGTGATGCAAATGAAAAACATTTGCTCACCACCAATCAACCAATGCCTAACGAGTCCCTAAGCAGCAGCTTCCTGGCCAGCTTTCTCTCTGCTTTATATACTGAGCATGATGTCCAATTACATGGAATATCCCTTTGGTCAGTTGGGGTCAGCTATCCCCACTGTGTCCTCTCCCAACTCCTTGTGCATCCCCAGTCCACTCACTGGTGGGGTGGGGTGAGGAGCAGACTGCTCAGCAATAACTCAAACATCCCTCTGTTACCAACAGCATTTTCAGCACAAATCTGAACCATAGCCCCATACTAGTTACTATGAAGAAAATAAACTCTATCCCAACCAAAACCAGCACAAGTTCTTATTAAAAATGTAACCACACAGTCGGGTTGCTGTTAAACTAGTTTCTAATGCTGTGGGGGAAAAAAACCTGTAATGAAAGAGTAATGCAGTCAGTGTGTTGTGAACTGAAGCACTGTATGTAAACTCATCCTGAACCTCCTGAAATCTATAGTAACATGAACATCATCATATATCAGGGTGGATGAGTTTCCTATAGGAATTAATGCCTTCAAGAAGTGAAAGTCTCTAATAACTGAGCTGCAGGGTCACTTTTATCTGCTGTTCAGCAGGACTTCACAAGATAAATTGTAGCACAGCCATGCCTGAACTGGTACAGCATTGCATGGACTAGATGAAAAAAGAACTATTTAAACTCGATGTCAGACCTGAGTTATGAAGCCCTGTTTGGAGAATCAGAGTTGTCTTAACATCACATTATAATAGTTAGACCTCTTCCACGTCTAGGATCACTTTTTACATTAATACTTAGCTGAAGTGTCTCAGTGTTGAAGTCCCAGCCACTCTGGCTTTGGGTTCACTTGGACAGAACTAAAACAGCTTTTCTCTGATTATGGCAGAAGATATACATAAGTCAGATTGAGCTCATCTAAATTTCCTCATCTAAAAATTAGATCTTTAATGTGTTTTGGTATATATCTCCAATGCAGAAAACAATTTTCATCATGTTTTCTGGAGATATAAACTATTGGCTACAGCAGGAGCCTACATTGCTGGTTAGATGGGAAACTTGTCCCTTCTTAAGGCTGCAGACTTGAAAAAGCTGTGGGACAGGTGAAGCTACAGGATCTAACCGGTAACAGGGTAAGAAGCTGAGAAAAGTTACAGGGATAGGACCACGGATAGGTGGTTAAGGGGGAGTTAACATCAAATTTCACAGATAATTGGACAGGATTCACTCAGAACAGACCTTTTGTCTAACCATACCAAGAGTCAAACCTGCTTCTGCAGGTACCAGAAAGATGGATGGGATAGGACAGGCAGAGTGCTTTCCCTTGATTGATACAAACCAACCATTCTTGTACCAAAAAACCCCACCATGGGTTGTCTCTCTTTTCCTGGCATAATCCACATACAGTGTTACATATATAGAGACCAGCTTAAGCTGAGAGAACAGATGTATCCATCCCCAAGATGAGGCTGCTGTCCTGAGAGGCTAATATGCTTCTCTTTTATAAACAGATAGAAGGATTGTGTCCAAATATCCTAACTTAGCCACAAAGTTTATATGTGTGTGTGTATTTAGTAAACCAAATAATTCTAGGTCCTGCTTTCTGACCACTGCACGATCCAGTCACTTCCAGATTATGAAACCCTCATAGCCTCAAATCACAGTGGCTGCATCTATCCCACTTGTTCCGAATAGTTTCAGGCTCATCTCAGCACATGAACTGTGCCTGGTAATAGCCTAAATAGTGTTAATTTTCCCTGAACAAAACTGTACCAAGCACCATAATGAGTTCTGGTGTCTGAATCTCGGTCCTGTTTGATCTTCTACAATAGATATAATCAATGAAATGAACCACTGCTTTTATTTAAAGAATTTCAAACTGATATTTGCATTTTAATCCAGTCCAAAAGTCTTTCTTTTTCTTGGCTTAGCTAAATTCCCCTTTGACCTGCGGTCAACTGGAAAAGAAAGGGAAAAAAAAAAAAACTTGATTTAACCACAAGAATCATGTGATTTGAAGAAAACAAGTGTGACCAGGAAAGTTTGGAGGGCTTTGGCTGCCCTTTGATTTGTTTTATGCCTAGATCATCATACTACAATAAGTTAGTAACATCATTTTTACAATGTCTCGTATTTCATCCTTAATTATTTCCCATTTTCTCTGATCTGACTGAAATAAAACCTGGAACAATTGGCTTCAGCGGGGCAAAGCCTGGTAGGAAGAGTACACTATAAATACAGTCTAGAAAGATATAGCTATTGCCTTTATTTGACAACCTAACTGTTCCCCAAGCACTCATCCACCAGCCTTATAAAAGGAAATGTAGTTACTGAGGTCCAAATTCACCGTTGGCTTAAGTGTGTGCAATTCCACTGAAGTCAACACAATTGTATCCGTTTACTTTCACCGTGAATTGGGACCCAGACCTTTACTGAAGTAATAAAAGGTCAGTCAAACATACAGGCAAGAGACCAACTTCTTGTTTAAATGAAAGCTGTGGCTTTGCTCCAAGTTCTTCACATAGATGGTGGTATCAGTTAGCAAATTAACTTGGCAGGTAGTGAAAGAATAAACATTGGAGTATATGAGAAAGTCACAGAGGTTTATGGGCATGTTAATTGAGTCATGATAAATAATCACATTTTTTCACCTTCTGTAAGTGCAGAGAAATAGGTCTTAGCTTATCACATGCTGGAACAGAGGTTGATAAAATAGTGAGGTCGAATACCTTTAAGATAAAACGCAATATTTGCTATTAAAGACAAAATGAGTCTGATACAAATGAGCTGCTCATACACTTATGTGCAATTCCCTCTGCAAACATTAGGTTTTCTAAATAGAACTGAAAGCCTAAATTGGCTCATGAAAACGACACAATTTGTCTTGTAGTCACTCCACTGTGTTTGGGAAGCTCATATAGTATCTACAGCTTTGCCTCACCAATCACATATAAGGTAGCAGGAGCTGTGGTACATAGGAAAAAAGATGAGTCCCACCAGCTGGATATAACTTGGTCTCATGGTTACAACGTCTCATTTACTTACATTGTTAGACCATTTAAGAGCACAACAGGGCATCAACTAGGATTCACATTGTCTGAGTTGAATGTATAATTAGGAAACTAGTTTAAACAGCTAGGTTTAAGTCTACGCTCTCCCTATAGTCAATGGAGACTGCATAATTAGTAAAAGTGATTACCATCCTGATAGCAATTCTCTGCAGCAGAGATTTGTGTGTTGCCTGTAGCACAAATGAAAGAAAACATACAACCAGGAGGATTTTGGAGGGCCATACAGGAGCTGACCCACAGAGTCAAAAGAAACCACCAATGACCAATAGCAGTGATGATAAATATATTATAAAGCATGCTTACAGCAGTGAACCTACAACATTATTCGGTACCTTACCCACATTTCTGGATCGCAGCCTAAGATACCAGAAGGTGCTACGTGAAATAAATGCCAATTGTGTAACACAAGAAAGCAGTGAGGACACACAAAACTGAAGTGATAAAGAAACATTCTGATATTTACTTAGCAATAGAAAATGCATCAAGGCTGAATAAAGTGAATTGAATTCTAAAGTTAGATGGTTGGATATGTTGGTTTACAATGAGTAGTAAGACTAATCCCAGTTACAATGACTATATGAATAATTAGAACAGCAGACAGATCTTAAATAATTTTGGTAACATCTCAGTGTCCTTTGCAAAGATGGCTTTCTTCTTTGCAGAGAAGGTGCTTCCAGTTAGGAGAAATGAGACAGAAGTGGTAGTGGATGCATGGCTTTCCTGCTCAGGAAAGAAATATGTTTTTCATGGTCTCAAGTTAGTTCTTCAGCCATTAGACAACATAACTTATTTATTCCCAACTACCTCCGTTGACTTTGTGTTTTTGATACAGAGTTATCTTCATACACAGACTTAAATATTAGTGTTTCATTGTTTAGGCTGGATGTTAGTAAAAAGTTCTTGAGCGTGGTGGATCACTGGAACAGGTTGCCCAGAGAGGTGGTGGAGGCCCCATCCCTGGAGACATTCAAGGTCAGGCTGGATGGGGCTCTGAGTGACCTGATCTAGTGACGATGTCCCTGCTTGCTGCATGCGGGGTGGACTAGATGGCTTTTAAAGGTCCCTTACAACCTAATGCATTCTGTGATTCTAGGCTGTTGTCTTTACCTTATATCTTCTTAAACAAGTACATCAGCATCTATAGCAGTAAATAAAAGGAGGCAGGAACAGCTATCTACCTTGAAGCCAGGTGGCACAGTGTACCTTGTATCCATGGCTAAACTGTCTCACGTCTAAACGGGTTGCTGCACACAACCTGTCTGTTGGGAACGGCCCTTGGACTGTGCTATTCTTGACCCAGACCCAGGCGCTCTTTGGAGAAGCACCAACTGGCTTAAGCTGTAAACCAAAAAAGTGATTTAACAGTATGGTTGACCTAATTGCAAGGTCTGGGCCCATATTCTGGCCGTGATTAGTTTGCTGTTGGTCTGAATTAATTTGCTGTACAAAGACATAGTTTATGCATTAAACTAGAGGAAAGCAGTTCAGTGTACAGCATGAAAATCTTTAATTTTAGCACTTTAAGGTAATTTTGCCACTCCTAAGATTGTTGCTAGCTTATTACAGCTTTCCCTGGCAAAGATTCAGGTGCAATATGTAAAAACAGGCAGAGAAAATAGGGCTGGACAGTACCTCAGGAGATCTTCTAGTCTATCTTTCTCCCTCAAGGCAGGATCTTCTATACCAAACTGTTTATGACATATGTTTGTTTAACCTACTCTTGAAACCTTCCAGTGACGGAGATTCCACCAGCTCCCCAGGCAGACCAAGCTTACACGTAGAAAGTTTACCTAATGACTAACCTAAATCTTCCTTGCTGCATTTTAATCCCACTGCTTTCCATCCTATCCCCAGTGGATATGGAGAACAAGTGATTCACTTCATCTTTGCAGCAAGCTCTTCTCTAGCTGCTGCATGTTGTCCTCTCTCATCCCAGTTTTCCTTGCTCATAAAATTAATAATAATCCTAAAATAAGAACATAAAATGTTTCATATATACCCTAATTCCACAAACATTATATTAAATGGGGTATTTGTATGGGTATAAAATGTATATGTGGAATTTTGCAGCCGTGTGTGTGCTTTAAATGCATTATTTTCTATTTTCATTTGGCAGAGGGATTGTTTTGAGTCGTGAAGGTTGCTTTTAAAATATTCAGGTCAACCTGTCTTTTCCTTTAACCCTCAAAGGGTTAAGTCCCTGGCTGATAATTCCCCTTGCAAGTCAGATCCTTCATTACAAGTAGAATCCTTACAAGAGGACGTATTTCATTTTTTAACTGGAGCATATCTAATGATCCGGGGGAAAGCCCTGTCTCGTAACATTTGATCTAGCCTCAGACAAGAAGAGCAAGGTGGCATCAGCCTCTTCCTATTTAGTCATGAGCCAAGGAACTGCACCAGTATACAAGTGACATGCAGAACACATGCATCAAAGTAGCAGCTCAATCTGTACTGCAAATAACACTCTTTCATGTCTCAGCATGGTTGCTGGCCCTGAGCTGTAGTTCCAGTAATTGACATAGTTGCCCAATGCTAGAAAACAAACTCAGAAACTATTCTCATTAGACGTCCCCCTGGTTTGCTGCTCCGTTATTGTAAAACCCAAACACTGAGCTTCCTACCAGCGTGGCTCTGTTTTTAATTAGTTCTGATGGCACTGGGCGACGCGCCAAGGAAAAAAATGAACTTCCTGTGATTGAGGCTTGTTGCTCAGTATGTTGCTTCCTCCACACAGAGATTGTTTTCACAACATTTTCTGAAAAGGAGCTACTGACAGAAATAATATAAGTTTTTACTGCTTTTGATTTTTTTTATTCTGCCTTCCATGCTTATAAAAGGCAGCTCAAAGTCAAGGATCCTTAAAGTTACTGTGTCATTATTTTGCCTTTGTGTGACTTGGCTGATTAAAGACATCCTAGCAGATTAATTTTTTTAATAGAATAAGCACAGGCTCCTGTTAAAAAATTTAAGACCGAGGACTTTTAGGGTTTTAAATAAATTAATTTGGCTATGTTCAGGCATGGGGTGAGAAGGGACTTAAGGCTCATATTCAACAGCGTAACTTGTCACACTGTGAGTAGTGGTGAGCGAAAGATTCAAGAGTGGAATTAGTGTCTGCATGTGGGAATGTGGTGAGATATTTTCGGTGTCTTAGCAGTCTCCTTCATTTCTTCTTATCAGGCTTTTCATGTTAATTTCTTATGAAGCAAGGCTCAGACACAATCATTTTTTTCCAGTGTCTGTAGGTGGGATTCAGCCCCAGACATCTACATTCAGGTGCCTCAGAAGTGCATGTCTGCATTTGTGCTATCTCTGATTTGAGACAGAGACAGTGAAGATCCAGTTGATACCATCAGCAGAGTCCAGAGAGTAGCGAGAAACTGACCTGACCAAATGCAGATAGAGATTTCTAGTGTGAGCTTAAAACTGCTTTCCAGTCTTCATTGACCTGTATGGACAGGATCTCCATTAATTATAATGATAGTTTAGATGACTAAAGCAGATGAGCAGATATAAGTTTTAGATTCCTAACTACAGACCTGTGTAATAGTAGGCATCTGCCTTCAGGTGTGTTGAACTGCTCTCCAGGCTCCCTTTGACAACACCGATGAACGGCTTGATTTAGCCACCCACACACAGGTATCCAGTGCTATCTGAGATGCCCCTAGGGCTCATCTCACATCCAGCTGCCTCTTTAGGACAGCATGGGTCTCCTATAAGTCCAGTATTATATCTTTCAGTCTCACATGGATGTCTCACAGGCCCTTGGATGTCTCAGGCAACACCAAAAAAATATGTTGAGTCAAACTGAACCGAGCTCTGGACTTTTGATGACAACAATGAGAGCTTAGGCACCAAGTGCACATACAAATTGCATCACTGCAATCATCAAAATTAGACAGCTGAACCAGGGGATGAATCTCCCCTGCCATGTGACTTTCCCTGGACTGTGGTCTATAGTTGGACTCAATGATCTAAAGGGTGTCTTCCAACCCAGGTGATTCTATAATTCTATTTGATACACAGGTGGGTCTCTTGTGGCTAATTCTGTGGGTTTTAAATTTTGTTTTAAAAAAAATGTTTAGGAGAAAAGAGATAAACTCATCCTGAAAGTTTCTGGACTGCTTGCCATTGCTCAACTACTTGGTGGCAGTTTCATTTCTACAGGTATATGTAGAGATAAAATAAATGATCCACCCAATTCAACTATAATATCAGTCAAGTCAAAGAAATAAAAACAAGCAACACTGTTTCCTTTTGTTGTTGTGTTTCTGGAACTATTTGTTTTGCTTTTTAAAAACAGAGGTGTGAGTATGCATCACTCTGTTGGCATTCAAGAGCACAAGATGGCAGATTTCATAAACAACCCACTACTGCAGTGGTTATAAAATGGCATCTGCAGACCATGGAAATAATTAGATGTCAGCAATGGAACACTGAACAGGACAGGTGATCATAAGATTATTCTTTGGTTCTGTTGTTTGTTTGGTTGTGGGTTTTTTTTAGTTGGGAGACACAGTGCCCTTGGAGTAAATCTGTAACTAAAGAATATTATCACCACTTCAAATAGGTTGTCTTCTCATTAAAAAATATTGAGATGGGTAGAAAATGGTAGAAAAGCACACTGACAACTAGAAAGACTCAGAGATTCCTGAGCCACAGAAGCTAGAACTACCTAGGAAATATTGCCATGCATTTTCCACCTTATACAATTCCTTAGGGACCCTTTGTTGAGCTCGGTCAGATGCAGGATACATGACCCAGCAGACCAATTTTGCATTAGATACACATTGAACAGAGCTTTTCCTCATATTCTTTGGGGATCTTTCCATACCTGGTTTTGAGTAATGGCAGCTATGGCCAAGGCAACTGGTATTTCTCTGCTGCTTTTGCTTGTCCTCACAACACTGCCAGTCAGGATATCATTGAAGACTGAAGTCCCCCTTCATCTCAGAGATTTGGATTCTGAAGAATCTTATGAGGACTGAGATGTTTCTACAAATACATCTTTATGTGCTTAAATATTTTAGGGCCTATAAGCACCAATAAAAACAGTAAGGATAAAAAATAACATTTTAAGGTATATGTTGATTGGAAATTAGGAAAAGGGAAAGAAATGGAGCAACCTTGCCCTCAGGAAAAAAAAAATGTTCCTTTGATTCTACAGAGCCAAATGCTTCAAGAAGATTCTAAATCTTAGGATCTGTTACGCCTTTAGACACCACTCTGTTGCATTTATCTATGTCCAGTATGCCTCAGAAAACATGTTCCACTGATTGCTTAAGTACTTTTATGCAGTTTGGTCCCTGAATAAGGTAAGAAGAGAAGTGTAGAAAATGCTTTCCTAGAACTTTTCATCATATCACAGAATCACAGAATGGTGGGGTTGGAAAGGACCTCTGGAGATCACCCAACCCTTATGCTAAAGCAGGATCACCTAGACCTGGTTGCACAGGATCATGTACAGGCAGGTTTTGGGTATCTCCAGAGAAAGAGATCATAACAGAGGTTAAAGAATTTGACAGTGAGTAGCTGACCCAAACTGGGTGAAGGGATATTCCATACCATATGACAACATGCTCACTATATAACTGGCCGGTGGGGCCACTGCAACTCAGGAACTATCTGGGTGTCTGTCAGCAGGCGGTGAGCAATAGTGCTGTGCATCACTTGTTTTGTATATTCTTTTATCACTACTGTTGTTATTGTTATTACTGTCTCCCTTTTCTGTCCTATTAAGCTGTCTTTATCTCAACTGGTGAGTTTTACCTTCTTTTCTGCCAATTGTCTACCCTGATTTGGGGTGGCGGGTGGGGGTGAGCAAACAGTTGTGTGGCTGGTTTAGCTGCTTGCTGGGTTAAACCACAACAATTAATTTCCTGTAAGTATACTTTAGAGTTCAAGTTGACTTTAAATACTGTGGCTGCCTTTGACTTCCACTGATGTCACATGGCAGCTGGCATACCCAATCCCTTTGCCCAGCTATTCTCCCAATACAGACAGTTGAGATAGTGCGTTTTACATCAAACCTGCATATATAGAATCAGAGAATCATTTCAATTGGAAAAGACTTTTAAGATCAAGTCCAGCTGTTAACCTACCACTGCCAAGTCCACCAACAAACCATGCCCCTAAGTGTCACATCTACATGTCTTTTAAATACCTCCAGGGATGGTGGTTCCTCTTGTCATACCACTTGGTAATTGGGAGAAGAGGTCAGCACACAACTAGCTACAACCTCCCTTCAGGTAGTTGTAGAGAATGATCAGGTATCTTCCCAGCCTCCTCCAGGCTAAGCAACCCCAGTTCCCTCAGCCACTTCTCATCAGATTTGCACCCCAGACCCATCACCAGCTCCATTGCCTTTCTCTGTACATGCTGCAGGACCTCAATGTCTTTCTTGTAGTGAGGAGCCCAACCTGAACATAGTATTCAAGGTGCAGCCTCACCATTGCCAGCTACAGGGGAAAGATGACTGCCCTGGTCCTGTGGGACACACTGTTTCTGATGCAAGCCAGGATGCTGTTGGCCACCTTGGCCACCTGGGCACACTGATGGATCATGTTCATCCAGCTGTTGATCAACACCCTCCAGGTACTTTTCCACTGGTCAGCTTTTCAGCAACTTTTCCCCAAGCCTGTAGCATTCCCTGGCATTTTTGAGGCCCAAGTTCAGGACCCAGGCCTCAGGCTTGTTGAACCTCATTACAGTTGCCCTTGGCCCATCAGCAATCCAGCCTGTCCAGAATCCTCTAGACCCATCCTACCCTCAAGCAGATCAACACTCCTGCCCAACTTGGTGCCATCTGCACACTTACTGAGTCTACATTAGACCCCATTGTCAAGATCATAGATAAAGTTATTAGACAACTGAGCCTTGCTGACCACCACTTGCAATTAACTACCAACTGGATGTAACTCTGTTCACCATAACTCTTTGGGTCTGACCATCCAGATATCTTTTTTTACTCAGCAAATAATATGCCAAGTTGTGAGCAACCAGTTTCTTCAGGACAATGATGTGGGAAATGGTGTTGAAGGCTTTATTTGTTGAAGTCCAGGTAGACAACACGAACAAGTATTCCCTCACCCTCCTTGTCATAGAAGAAGATCAGGCTACCTAAGCAGGACCTGCCTTCCATTAAAGCCAGCATATTTCCTCTGTTTGAGATATTAAACAAAAATTTAAGAGTTTATATCTTATAATGTCCAACACCTATGTCTTGAGTTTGGTCTAAATCCAGATTCCAAGCAGTGGTGGTATGAGAGGCACCAAGGTCTTGCTGTGCTGTACTGTCCTGGTTTCAGCTTGAGCCTGATTTTCTCTGCCTGTATACTCTGGTCATTATTTACCAATACTCTGTTGTGAAACAGTACCTGAGTTCTACCTAAAATGTAGCTCCATTCAAGAATCAGCCATACTGGTTTGCAGTATTTTTTAAAGAAAAGCAAACACTTCTTAACAAAAGCAATATAACCTAAAAACAGTGATTATTTTCTGATTAAAAACTGGTACCTTGGTTCTGCTCGTTTTCCTTTCCCTACCCAACCCTCAGCTCATTTCCTTACAAGAATTTCCTAGGAAGTCCCTTTTATTTTGCCCTCTTTCTGTCCTAGTTCTTCAAGGACTTTGCTGAAAGATCTTGTCTTCTTGATTGTATTTTAGGTGCCTAACCCATAAATAACATGTAACTCTCTTAGCCTCTTCTACAAATCTCAGTTTTCAAATGGAGCTATACAGGTTGGCTTAGTTAAGAAGGCTCCCCATGACTAAACAGGGAAGGCATCAGAATCTAGTCCTTAAAACCTGTGTGCTTATATTTTAGCTTACACGTTTGAAGACATGGTAGGTCACAATCTTCAGTGCTGAAATTCCAAAGCAGGCACTGGAGTTACACAATGGATTAATTTGATTCTGTATTTAGATTAACGGTACTCATATAAATAGTGAATTAGAGCCGATGTCAATCTTCTATGCTAATTGCTAGTTAGACCCTGTACAAAGACACGCTTTGCTTGGACCACTTTTGTAAGATTGCTATCTATCCACTGTGGAGAGATTTACGCATTTGCTTTCCATTAACATTAATAGGAGCTGTCCACATAAATCACTCATCGCCGGTAAGAAAAGATAAAGTCTTACCAAGTTCAGAGAACACAGGCTTTCCCAATTGAAAAATCTATTAAAAATAAAAAGCCCACAATGTAAATATCTGACATCTGAACTGCATAGTATCACTGTGATATGAAATAAAGTGGTCCAAGAAGTGATTTTTTTCAAGGGGAAGCAATGCTTGGCTATTTCCAAACGTTTTTTTCAAAACTCATAACTTTTCTAGTATTGGCAAAAACATAAATAAAACAAATAGCCACAGAGAAAGGAGGAGGAGCAGGAAAATAATCATTTCAACTGCTATTTTTATTGTCCTTTACTTTTTCCTGCAAGACACTGACAGATCCAGTAAAACACCTTGTTATACACACGGAGAGAACAAAGATTGCTCGAAATAATACAAAAAAACCCACCAGCTCTTTGTTAATCCAGATGTAACTGGGCATCAGATCATTTAGGCTAAGAAGTTGAAAGTGTCCAGATGCAATGCTTGCTGCTTTGCTCCTTGTTGCTGTCCTTTGCAAAATTGATGTAATTTATCTCACTAGGCCAGGAAAGCACATAGATCATTGGCCAGGACTCCCTGATACTTGGCGTTGGACCAGCCCTGATTATGATCTGTGTAACTGTACAAGTTAATGCTATATAAAATAAATAAAAGCAAAATTGTTTTTCCTTTTCTGGTGGTGTAAATCTGGATTAATTCTAGTGAGGTTACAAAACAGTAACACTGAAAAATCAAAAATAACCAAGTTTCATCCATCATGTTGACATCGTTTAATCCTTGATGGAGCACTGAGTGCTATTTTGAAAAGAATGCTATAAAGGAGTGGCCAAAAGCCTCTCCTGTTGAAACTGTATTTCAACATACATAGACACATCTATTGCTTTGTACTTCCTTCTATACAACAGAAAAAAACCCATTAATTAGAAGTCATTGGTACAGCATTGTGCCATTGAAAGCCACCTATTAGAAAGTACACTTGGTGCAATGTAACATTTTCCAATTAATGCCTAATCATTGGACACTAATGAAACTGGCAAAATCAGAATTCTGTGCATGTGTAGTGCAATGTGGTGCATTTCATTTAAGTAAACATTGTTTTGTCTGAATTAAAGTATCCAATGGAAATATATTTATTTCAAAATACATTTTTTTTCACTTTCACAAGTGTATCCAATGATTTTTCCAACTAATTTCTTACAGAGAACAGATATTTTGGACTTTCTGATGCCATGGTTTTCTGTGTCGTTGGGCATATTTTATTTAACTTCAAAACATCCAAGATAAGGTACTACCATGATCCCAAACCCTGTAGTAGAGCCTGAATGTCCTCTTAGAAAATGAAAACAGCCTTAAATAAAATCTGCAGACTCTACTGCTTCCCCTGGAAAGTTATTCTGATGGATCAGATGAACTGTGTCCAATAGCAATCCAAGGTTTCAATTTATCCAGCAACAATATCACTGGATCTTATGCCTCTGTCTCTTTGTTACATTAAAGACCCTTCCTTTGTGGCATGTAACCTCACTGCTTAGGTAACTCTGTTTGTGCTGGTACAGTTCATGAACTGATATACTTCATTTGGGGGTTGGCCAAGGTTTTACCACTGGTCTTGATTATTAGGTGGAGAGGAACAATTCCTCTCTCTTAAGGAACAGTGTGGCAGCCAAAGGTTAGATTGATTTTGGCTGCCACGGAACAACATGTTTCCAGTTTATCAAATGCCTGATGAGCTTGGATTCACACTCAATACTCAGTCCAAACATCCACTGAATTTATGGAGGAAGTTGGTTGGAAAGAAACAACTGTAAGTGATAGCGGTAACTTAGAAAAACTTTGACACCTGCATGAATGGGACGGGCAGAGTGGGAGTGAAGTGTTGCACTTGGCAGTGAAATGAGAAAAAAAGAATGAAAACTGTTAAAATGCTTAGATATCGTGACTTGTAACACCATACTCTGAATAAGCTGCTGAATTGTATTCATTATCTTTTTAGAGTTGTCTGCCTTGGGATGAGATCCTCACGGAAGAAGTATCACTTGTTTCTTATCTGTTCAGGACCTATCACAAGGAAATAAAGATAGGCAGGCAGCCAGGAGGACAGGTAGATACTGAGAACATCTCTGTGGTCTCATTTATGAGACAGAACTGTAATGGGATTTAGAGCACAGTGGCAGTGAGCAAAGCCCTACATGTAATTTATGCAGCTAGAAAAAAAAAATAAAGAATATGAAACTAATTCTCATCTATGGAGAAGTACATGAATGGGTTACTGCTGGTAATATTTTGATTAGGAAGCTTTATTTATTAAAAACACAGCTCATTCTGAGGGTGCACAAAAGAATCCAGAGGAACAAAAATAATAAAAATTATAATTAGGATGAACCTTCTGCAAAAGAGACTGACAGCAAAAAGGAAAGCATTGTTCCTGTGAGCACTAACAATAACAGACAGAAGCTTTAGAAAAAGTGCAGTGTTGATATTTTACATCCAAACACTTCCAACCAACAGCGTTGAGACCCTTCATAAAAAATAAACCTAATCCTCCAGAAAATGCAGCGATTGCATAGATACATAGATATGTAGGCGGACAGATGTGATGAAAGAAGAGATACTGTGATAGGAGAAGAAAAACAAAAAAGAACGGAAATGGCTGATTCTTTCTTTGTGACATATTTTCTCTCTCATCCTTGCATATTTGCATTAAAGTGATTGTGAATAATGTACATTTGACCAGTGCTGTCTGCGGAACTAATGCCTATTAAAGTGATGGGAAGTAGCATATGTTGTGCCTTGGGCAGAGAAAGTCCAATCACCCCCACTGTGTGCAAGTCTCCAACTAAAATGCAGGACAGCCTGGGTTTTATCCTAAATGAACCCAGCAGGGAGAAACAGGACATAGTCCCTCATTCCACATTTAAGCTTCTAAACTAAGGTTTAAAGAGTTAGATTCAGAAAAAGGGAACTGTAACATCCATCATTTAATTTACACTTGGCACTAACGTTATTTGATCTTTTACTGGTGCTATCAATACAAAGGAAAGCAGTAAGGCAGGGGAAGTGGACATGTATTCTGTTGTTTCAGGAACTGAGATGCATTTGCTTTATTGGTACCAAAGGTGGGGAGAGGAAGAAAGAAAGAAAGAAAGAAAGAAAAATTTTTAAAAAAAAAAAAAAAGAAAGAAGGGAAAGGAAGTGAAAAAGGAAAAAAAAAAAAGAAAAACAGAGAAAAAAAGAAAGAAAAGGGAAACTAAATAAATAAAACCCCCACCACTCTGTGCCTGCTCTTCTTTCACATTTTCTGCCACTGCACAATTTTGTCAGTAACCACAAAATGACTTGGGTTTGTTTGGTTCCACTTTCATGTGCCTGCACTGTACTAGAAATGTTCTGCTGCTTGAACAGTTTGTAAAGCTTTTTGAGTCACATTACATAATCTTTCCAACGACCTCCAGCATCAAGTTCAGATCTGAAGCAGTCTTTCTTCTACCTGTGTGAACTTGATAGCTGAGGAAATAAAAAAAAAGAAAAAGGCAATTACAGAAGTGTATGAGAATAACAAATTCAGCTGAACTAAGGAAATAAAATTTGCCGAATTGTCATGTTTAGATCTGTATCAACGAATTTTGCTTCATTACCTTCAGCATTACAAAAAAGGAGAGAGGGCACGAGGTAGAAGGGAAAAGAGGCAAAGCTTTTTTTTTTTAATACAGTATTCATAGGAGGGATTTATTTCCATTTCCAGAGAAATAAATCTGTCTTAAATAGAACTGTATCTTAGTGATGTGGAAAAACATTTGCTGCCAATGTAAATCAGGAGCAAGTGTAGTGAAATGAATGGATTGGCATGGGAACCCAATTACAGTAGTGCAAATTCGGAATATCCCACGGATTTGAGATTAGTGAATGAAAGGGAGATTGAAATTTCTCCTTTTTTTCAGCATGAAGGTAAACTGGATAGTTAATTTAATTTGCAATCCTGATAACAGATTATTAGCATGCCTTAATCATTAATTATTGTTGAGTGAGTTTTGGAGTTGATACTTTCAGTTCTCTCTTCATAAAGTCTAAACCAAGTTTAGAGTCTATGACACCAGTTAGAGTCAAATCCTGTATTAGAGCTACCACTGAAATTCAGATCTGGATTGGTAATCTGAAAGTCAATTACATCCCAGCTCCAAAATCCAAGAAGTGAGCTGTTCGTTTGTATGTCTACTCAGTTTGTGACTGTAGATAGGAAATATCCCCTTTTTTTTCTGTTTATTGCTGATGCTATTTAACTTTAAAAGGTAATGGGTAAATGGGGGGGGGGAAAGACAATGTATTGCTGAGATAATTACAAGAGGCTATTCCCATTAACAGAGCTTGAATTATATGATTAAGCTTCCATTATTTTTCTTACTGTTGCCTAGGAAATCTAGAGCAGCTTTGAAGGAATTATTTTAGCTTGCATTCCCTCCTTTTTCTTATCTTCCCTGAATAATTTCTTAATACCAGCAATAAGAAAAGCACTATTAAATACTCAGAGACCCCAGCTGGATTCCACCACAGCAACCATCCTACATCCACATGCTGAGGTTCACCATTGCTTTAAGCCACCCTAAGCATATACAGCCACAAAAATTGTCAGCCGCACCCAAGGACATGCTGCTCTACCCCTTCACTTTCTGTTATCATTTGGGACTATGGAACCTCACTGTTAGCTGGATCCCCAAACCGGACTTGCTAAAGAGGAAGGGGAGATGGAGAAGATTAAAGCTCAGGCGGATCATTTACATGACTGCTCAATGAAAACACCAAGAGGAAACAAATTTCAGGGGTCCTGAGTGGTGCTTACAAAAGGTCAGTTGTCCCTCTCAAAGTTACATCAGTTCCTACTGTCCTTTGCCATGACTACCTTTGAGTTTAGCCCTGATGCTTTAAGGGGTCTCATTCCCTATTTTATTTTGACCTCTTCTTTGCAGTCTCTGCTTTTATATATTTGTCCACTATTAGTTCACTTTTCATAATTACTGCTCCACTTTGGATGGTATGTTTTAACCACCCCCCTGGCACCAGAGTTCAAGCATGAAACAGTCTCTGCGCATCCTTTTTAGTGCACATCTTCCTTAAAAGTTTTTCCAAGTTCTTTGTTGTTCTCTTTTGGGATGGGAAGAAAATAAGGACAAAAGGTGTCAATTACAACCTTTAATATATATATATTTATGACAATAAGAACTCCTTACAGTTATCCAGTCTGACTTTACATATGCTTCTGCTAGTTATATGGCCAACATAACCGTTTATGATACCCTATCAAGCAATATAATGATGACAAAATGATTAAACCAAGTTGAAGAGCTGTTTACCAAAGCCAGCTCCAAATTTCAAATCTAAATTCAACCCTAAGGAAAATAAGTTTTTGAAACCCTGCATTTACTGACTTTAGGTGTTGCAACCTTGTTCACTATTGGAAAATCTGTTCAGCAAAGCCATACCAAAACTGGAGAGAACCTCAGAGCTGTATTAAGTGATTATACATTTGTCCTTTTTGAAGTCAGTGAGATTTCTGTCATTAACATCAAGCCTGCCACAGGACTTTTCTTGATACTTTTCTTTTTGTTCAAGCACTTACACAGCTTTGAAGAAAGGTACCTATTCTGTGACAAACTATGAGCTGACAGAGCTCATGGCCTGGCTTTACTCTGGAAGGAAATTCTGTGCATTGATAACTCTTCTAACCTATGGGAATATTGTACCTCACTGCTAAAAAGCTTTATAAAAAAAAAATATACTCAGTGATACTACTAAGTCACTCAAAAAAAATAACTAATTCTTTCAAAGATGGCTGGACAATACCACATATCTGCACATCTTGCTTGCTTCTTGGGTCTTTTTTTATTGCTAATCTCAATATGCATCTATTTGTCCTGTGAGTGGATATGTTTGGCGAAGAAATTACAAGCAGCTACCACCGAGCACAGCTGTTCATTGTCATCATTGAGAGCAACAAATATAATCAGTCCAAAGCAAGATCACTCCTCTAAGGGGAAAGTATATTTAGCTATCATTCAAAATCCTCAGCCTGATATCCTTGATAGTTCAGTAACTCACTGTTTTGCCAGTGGGGCTGATAGAAGTTTCTTTGTTGTGATGGATGCATTTGCCATTACTCACCATACCGGTTCTCCCCTCCCCTCCAGCTGTTTTACTGTGGTACAATATCCAAAACCCATGAATCTTGCAGTATCCTAGCAGCCTGGTCTGTAACATTCCAGCTTGACAAAATTAGAGCTAATAATTCAAACAAGCTAAAACACCAAATGGGAAAGAGTCAAAGGAGACTTTTCATTACAGGCATTGACTATCGGGAAACCTGGGAGATAAATGGTGATCCAGTAATTATCCTTGTCAAATCAGAAAGTGTCAATGTATTGATTGCATCATTATAATTGAATTAATTACAGTTGTATCTCTTTGGGTATTTAACTTACAGTTTGATATTAGGACTTGTTTTTCTTGCCAAAAAGATGAAGTTTTGTTTCAAGGCCCTCAGAAGTTTGTTTTGTTTGAGGGTTGGGTTGGTTTTTTCAAAATGAATTGCACATTTTGCAAAAGCATGATGACCTGGAAAATTAATCTCTGCTTATCCACGCAAACAGATACAACATCTCCGCACATTTTCAGTCTGCCAGCTCCTTCTGAGATATTTCTGTGATCCACAGCTAGAAGAAAAAGGGCTTGGCCTCTATTTCATTGGAATGAGGGTAGCGATATATTCCACAACACGATGGATTCTAATGACTGCATTTATGATGTGCCTGTTGGTAAGCAAGGAACTGGACTGGGAAAGTCAAGTTAGTCCACATGATCCAACAGGAGCATTATAGAAAAAATAATTTCAAAAATCTAGATAACCTCCTGATAGCATGTATATGCAGTCATTACAAGATCAAGCTGCCACCCTAGTTTTAGCTAACTACTTAAGATCACTATGTCTGGATGTCTCCCATCTAAAGTCTCTTAGCAATAGGAAAGCTAAGAGTGGACTGCACTAAATGTAACTTTTTAGAACAGAAGCTTCATGTGAGGTGGAGAGTTTGAAAGTTGTTTGTGCTGTTTTAGTGAATTTGGTGTTAATTTACTTGGTTAGTGTTGTTATATTGTTAGAGATGATGCCTGATTTCCAAGTGCCCACTCACACATATATGGAAATACTGGCAAGCGACGATTAGGAATCTTTTCCAAGTTCTTTCAGGAAAATAACTGCATAGGCAACCAGCTTGGATGTCTGGATAAGCATGCTATTCAGTAATCTGTTTTCTCTTTCTATGATGTTTGACAACATCTCTTATGTTCTTATTTAAAGCTAATGCATGTTCTACTTTCATCTTTCAAGATGCACTCATTATTGATCTGGAGTAAATAGGATTAAACCTGATATTAGACCATACCTGCTGTTACATCACAGCAATCATTAAGTCCAACACTGTTAGGCTTCTCAGGGTAATTTGTCTTTGTTTCAGTGATGCAAATAAACACTTGGATAAGAAAACAGAAATACATAATTCTCTAATGTTGAAATGTGTAGGCTTTTCACAGGTTCATAAGATTTTGATTATTTTTACACAATGTACATGATTAACACATTATTAGGTCTTTTTGTATTGTTTTGTGGGGTCTTTTAAGGTTAAATTGTTTCTATTGTCTGCAGTGAAACACAGAAATATCAGGACACACATTTTCAATTGCCAGGTTCAGCTGTGAAGATCACATTCCCTTGAATCAGCATCAGCAAAGATGGTCACATTAGCAAACTGTCTCACACCACAAACTACACATTCCCTCACCTGGGATTCATTCACAACTTCTTACACCTAAAGCATGCTTACATCTCTTGGAGGCCAAGTCCAGTTAAACTGCAGCATTGGTAGCTTCTCCACATGCAAAACCCATACTCAATAGCTCTGTGCAGTAAAAATGCAGAAACCATGAGGTCTACATTGAAAAACATCCCTTTGTCCCCAGTATAAATGCCAGACGATCGTTTTTTTCCTGGCAGAGGAAAAGAATGAATATCCTTTGAAGGTTGAAAACTAAGAAACCACAGCCATGAAGTTTGATGGGACCAGAGGTTGAAAAAACATGCATAATTCATTGTCTCTAGTTGCAAAACCTCACCAAGGCACATATTTCTGCTTCCTGACCGCTATCTCTTAAAAAAGGGCACATATGAACTGTTTCATCACTACAGCCAGCGACACAGCATTCTGTAGCCCTTGCATCCGAACATGATGTGCAATGGGAGCTAAAGAGAGACAATTCTGGGCTGTGCTGAGTATATATCTACAACTTGCATTAGAAAAGGGCATATGGTGTGTTTTCAAGGAATAGTAAGGCAGACACTTCTGAATCCAGATCTTCACAATAACACCTCCCATCACTTTCATCGATCTCTTAATAACTCTGTTTTCTCGTTCTTTTATATAATATGGTACAACTTGTATAATAATAATAATTACCTCACAAGAAAGATATGAAGCTTAATTAAATAAAGGCTGATTATCAGAAACTCAGAGCATGTGCAGAGCCTGTTTGCTATAGCTTTTCTGCTGTTAAGCTTTTCTGCAGATCAAGCCTGGGCTGTACTAGAAGTGATGCGATATGAATCATCTGTATCAAAAGAAATATGAGTCATTCAAGGCAGAGCCATCCAAGACCACAAATGAGGCATTATTTTGATAATGAGAGATTTATAGAGGAGACACAGGGAGAAGGAACTCCTGGTTCTTTAAACCTAGCCCCTATTCTAGGCCCCTACACAATCTCCTTAAAAATGTACATAATCTTCACTTGAACATCTTGACTGAAAAAGACTAGCCAGCAATTCATAAAAGATAGAAAGCAGATGAGCTTCAGTCATTTTTACACCTAAACTCAAACCAGACTTCATCAAGTTCCTCTAATGTTCCTTTACTGCTGGTTGCAAGCTGGGACTGGAAGTGGAAATGCCAAAGTATCCCAAAGACAGGCGGCGTTTGTGACAGGATGAGAAGCAGATGTTGAAGAAATCTCTGAAGAAATGATCTTCTCACAGAAATATCAGACCTTTTTTTTCACAAAGCCCAAGACTTCAACAAACAGGTGCCTGCAGCCTCCACTCCAAAAGAGCTCTGTTTATAATGGGTTTTGCACCATATCCAACAGTTCCATAGTCATTTGAAATATCCTGGAGCATCTCAAACGGATCAAGACCAACACAGAAGTCACTAACTCAAGTCCTCAGCATACCTTGATTTCACCTGCCCAACTGAAGATAGATTAAATGAGACCTGTAGTTTAAAGTACTGGTGCCCAGCATTTCTTTGAAAATCATGACCCTTTAATTAGTTGCGCCACTATTAAGGTGTTGAAAAAGAAATCTGAAGGATCCTCAAAAAAGTAGGAGATGTAGTTTTTCAAGGAAAGGTGATGGGCTTTTGCAGCCTTCTGAAAATCACACTATTCATCCAGAGTATAACTCATGACAGGGGCATTTTGCTACCCCACTGGATTTCGGCATGATTTAATTGATGCTCAGCAACTTTGAAAAGCTCCTCAGACAGTAGGGAGAGTGGTAGCAATAATACAGTGAGTGGAGTTGAAAAGAGACGAAGATCCATCTCTCTCCTGTATCAGTGCCTTTCTCTTCAATCTTAAATAGGATATTGGGACTGAATTCTCAATATCCCTGAATTTCTATGGACTTTGTGTGTCAGCAACATCTAGTTGTGAGGATAACTACACTGTAGATTGTCCAGCTTCTCTGTTGAGAAGTTATATGTAACCATATGGTCAATCAGAGAAATCCATTGTATTGCCTCATTAAAAAAAAAAAACCCTGAAATTTCCTCAGTGTGTTTAAAGTCTTGATGACTTAAGTCATACTGACACACTTAAAGGTATAGTGATCACCTGCAACAGTAACTGCAAGATCCCTGGCTCATAGACAAAGGGCAGTTCCAGAGAACTGTTTATCTCAGATATGTTGAATTCTTATTTTAGGTCTGTTTATCTCAGGAATTACCTCTCTTCTCCACTGCATACTCAGAGAATCCAAAACAAGCTCCTTAGATTTAGACTTCTAACTTGTAGACACGTAAATTCCACCTTACAAAAACACTGAGGCATAATTTAAGGTTTTTAACTCTAACCCAATAGCTGGATGCCAACATCTTCTGGCAGAATATTTACAATTAGATTTTTGTTCATTTAAAATTTTTGGAGAATGCATTACATTTTACGTTTTATGGGTATACAAGGAGCTAACAGAATGTAACATTTTGACTAAAGATGTTTTTTAAGGGCAATCAAACCAAATGGATATTAAATGAGGATATTGTAAACACACGCATAAAATATTATTTCTTTTTACATGTGCACTATCATTATTGTTGTCATATACCTGAGTATTAGCATTTTTGCCTCTAACTCTTACAAAATCTCTGAGTGCTTTAGAGTGATTAATTAATTAATTATAGCTCAAACTCGTTCTCTTGGATAGAAAACTACCTGATGGGTTCCCTGAGGCACAGAGTCCCTTATGGTTAGAGAACAAGTGGGTGGAAAAATTAAATATTTTTGCCTCCTGCTTTATTCCCAAGAAGATACCATGGGGCTCAGGCTACAGTTTTTCATCCCAACCCATTTGACCAGTTACCTGTGGATGTCTGAGGCTGCATATCATCGTGGCTGCTGATGGAAAGGTTCCTGAAATGGAAGAGCAGCTTCATACTCCATCAAGCACATGGTTTTAAAATAAATAGATGATTCAGTCCTGTTTATTAAAGCCAAAAGCAATTTGAAGACAAATTTCGTTTCTTAAAGAACTGGAGATTTCTCAATAGATTTGAGGTACTTGTATGTCTGAAGCACACATAAAGCTCATGTCACACCTATTAATAGTGGCACCAAGCACACCAAAGTCTGTGTTAAGCACTTAAACCAAACCACTCATCTACCTTCCATGTGTGTTCTCAGTGCAGGAAAGGTAGGAACCTCCAGACAGTGATTCATTCAGTTCTAAAACATGTTGGTGGTTGATTTACTAGGACTAGTTGTCTAATCTATAGACAACCAACATGAAGTGAGCTTAATTCCTTCATAAACAGTCAGCTACTGCTATAATGCAAGTCTTACCCAAATTAAATCAGTCTCTTTTAGTACCACATCGACCAGACTATTTGTTTCAAGCCCAAATAAACATCTCCTGTAACAACAAAAAACAAATGTGAGAATTACCAATATAAACGCTCATTTCAATGAAAAAAAAAAAAATAAATCCCTGTTTTCTAAGGCTGTTTGACTTAAATCAAACACCCAGCTAACCTTTGAACTAGCATTGGGAAGTTTCCATTCCAATGAGGGCTTTAGGAACTCGTGCCAACAACCTACACTCTATCCCCAGTTGGCAGGAGGTTGGCAGGGATACAAAAAAACATGTTAACAATGATGCTTTTTTTCTATATATACAGTAAACCTTATGTGTATCAACACACTTGTTTAAACAGCCTTTTGAATCTGAGTCACAATCTTCATGAATACATAAAAAGTTCCAGATGTTAAAATGTCCCAGGACGTGCATTTTAACTGACTTTGTTCTGCATTTGTAGCCTGACATGCAAAGGGGGCATATTGATTAGAATTACTGGCAACACTTACTGCTTCAGTTTGCCTGCTTCCTACTGAGTGGCATTTGCTGTGGTACGACTAGTCTTTGTGCTATTTATTCCTCGCACGGTGCTCTTGGGATCCTGGATGCTTTGGAAACTCCCTTTTCATGGGTAGCAGGAGAGTTCAAAAAGGAAGAAAGAAAAGGAGTGGAAGAGGGGGGAAATCAGCCTGAGACTTCACAGGTGCAGTAAAGGAGAGGTCGGGAAGAGGAAGGGGGTGAGAGAGAAAATCTGTTTTCCCTTCTCTAGCAGTACAGGTACCAATCAGATAGCACACAGGTCTGTACTCAGCTGCAGTTCACCATTGGCATGTCCATTGCAAAGCCCTTCGCGCTGGTGCAAAGTCACTGTTTACTTTAACTCTTACCCGTTATTAAATTTAAGACTCAGAATCCCCTGTAGCCATTTGCTTTTATTAACAGTGAGCATGTGTGCACCGCCAGAAAATCCAAGGCCTGGGAGAAACAGACTGCAGAATGTTACAGCTTCAGAGAAAGCCCGTTAGAAGCAAGGTATCCTGTTTGATTTGCATGGGAATTATCACAAAGGCTTAGTCGAGCCTAAAAACCTGATTTTGTGACTGTTCCTGACCTTCTTTGCATTGACTTTATATATACCAGTGCCACTGTGCTGATTTCAGTTTATCTTCTTCTGAATATGAATAAATAAAGTTTAAGTGCATTATCCTAAAATGTCCTCATTATTCTGTTTTTAAAAATGATGAATCACTTAGCTCCAGGTCCATAAAGGTTTGATGGAGTCTGTGCTACTCTGTAGTTAGATCAAGATCTTAGAACGTTATCCAGATCATTTACTACAAGCACCCAAAACAGGCATCACAGAAAGAAGCAGGTACTCACTCGATGGGGCAATCCAAATGATGACATTTAGGCTACCTGACAAATCAGCAGGCACCATCAGGACCAACAAAATGCTCTCCAGGGACTGTGCACATGTTTTACCCTATGACTTTTCAGGAGTCTTCCATCCCACCACACAAGTCAACTGCAGAGACTTTTTTCCTCTTTTCCCCTGAGCCCATCAATTTTCCACTCCTCCCCACAGAACAGACTATTCCTGACAGGAATGGAGGGAAAATCCCTGTTTCCTTCCTTTTCCTCCTTTGCACCAAATCCCAGGCTATAGAATAGTTCTTTATATGGAAAATGCCCTCTGTGCAGGGGGATAAATGTCTTTTTCAGGGCCATGACGTTTTAGCAGAACTCATTCTGGCAGTGTTAGGAACAGTCTGTGTAAGTCTGACTTTCATGGGCCTGACCTTACCATGGATCAGGCACAGCAACAGTTGGCTCAACAGAGACATACACAACTTCATGTATCATTTAGAGGTAAATGAGAGGCAGTGGGAAGGTGGTGGGAGCTATACAAACCCAGCTACAACTTGGAGTGCACGGCATTTTTAGGGGTCAGGGTGGGGCAAAATAACTTACATTTGGCCTCTTAAATTTATAGGATGTCAGATTATAATCATATGTGTGAGCCAGCACACTCTCTATGCTGCACTGACATTGCTGACTACTTGCCATAGTAGGATGTTTAATAAATGCAGAGCACATAAGTACTTGCATGTTGTGCCTTAACTTCTAACTTAATGCCACCTCTCTTTATCTCTGATGTATCTGCATGCTTGGTTTCATCTGGCACTGGATTGTAGGCAGTGACTAAATATAGGCATAGGATTTAGATATTATCCAAGTGGTGGGAATGTGGACTCATGCCCCATGAATTTGGCTAGTAGTGGCAAAGAAAAGACAACGAAGGACAAATGAAGGAGAATACTGCAGCAACGCAACTAATGCTTAAAGACGGGATGTGTACAAAAGCTTGAGGAGTTCAAAGCCTTTGGCTTTCTAATATTTAGATTAGCAATCCAACCTAATGCATCTCAAACACTAAAGTAATTATTTGGATTGGAGGTGTTAACGTGGAAAGACAGGAAGATGGAATTCACCTCACCTAACTTTGGCCATCAGAAAGTTAGACATGTGTCTGCGCTGTTTAATCAGTTCCTCTTGTAGTCAGTAAAGAAAGATGCAAACCTCTAGAAATGGTCTAATCCATCCTGATATAAGTGAGATGAACTGCTCTCTGGAGGATCCTGTCTGCTTCCATTGACTATTGAGAGATGATCAACAGCTTAGACAACTAGCGTAGATTACGTACCTACCGTCTAGACATTTAACATTACATGAGACTAATCTACCCCCCAGATATTCAGTATCTCTTTAGAAATCTCATGAGTGTTGTTGCAGTAACAAATACTGCTTTTTCATATTTATGCTTCCCAGAAGCAAGTTTTGATTTGCTGGTGTATCTCTTTTTCTTCAACGATGATTCATTGTCATTCTCCTCTTCCCCTGTTTAAACACATGTATATGTGTATGTATATGCATATACATCTACATAGTATACATATGAATTATTTGTATCTGCATATGGAGGGCAACATGCACGTATTTTATAGCATTTGAGTTTGTTTGGTTTCTTATGAACAGAAAGCTGGGTAATCTGACAAAGCCTCCAAGTTTCTGCATCTAAATCCTAGGCACGCTGTACATTTTGGTGTTAACTATTGACCATGAGAAACTTCTGGAACTTAAAAGCCTTACCAAATTATTATTAATTTTATATGCTTAAGCATGCTTTTTAAACCACAGTCTCCCAGATGCTGTAGTTAGCTTGTACTGGGAAACTTAAGTAATGTTAACCTTTGAACCTGCCTCATCTTTTCAGCCAAACGTAGTCAGCTGAGGCTTTTAAAGTTCACACTTAAAATTAACCTTTGTCTGTTGTGTCTTATAAAATTCCTAATCTATAGCTTGTGGTTCTGACCTACAGTCAGTGACTGTCAGCTGCGCAGATGAAATAATCAGCTTTTTTCAGCATTTGAAACCAGAAGAAGAAAAAAAATGAAAAGGGAAAGGCAAAAAAAACCCCAACCCTAACAGTACATATACAGTCTCTTTATATCCTAATAATATCAGATGGACTTTTTTGCAGGAAAATAAATTACCAGATAAATAGCTTGCTTGGATACTAAACAGATTAGCCCTTCATGCCATTTAAAGGAAGAAAACTACTTTGTAACAGGAAAATTATTTTTCTATCTCCTATCTCACCTGGTGCATTTCCCTTCCATTCTACTGATAATTTCAACATACTTTTTATGAAGAGCAATTCCAGACCCCATTATTGTTCCAAGCTCTGACATTCACATAGGAAATGAAAAACTGCCCTAACCTTCCTTCCTGCTCATAAAGTCCTGGAAGAGGTGGATAAGACCACAGAATCTTTTGACTTAGGGTACAATTTTTTCTGCATTTGCATAAATCCCCCAGGCAGGCAGGAAGAGACAATATTTCAAACCCAATCCCAAATATTTCATTTGGAGCGGTTATCTCATAATTACAGAGCTGCTGCCAATTAGCAAAAAGAGAAACCTGTAGAATAATTTTGTGCTGTTAGACATGGAGGAAGGGATGGGGCTGATGCTTTAACATGTATTGTATGGAGACATACAGTCCTGAACTAAAATAGGCAGTACCTCAGAGTGACCAATGATTTCTCTGCCTGGAGGGTACACATACCCTATACACATTGATCGAAGCACCTTTTCCTCCTGAAGATGTTTTCTGTTGTGGGACAACCATTGCTGCCACAGTGATTTAATAGAATAATACAATGTTATAGACAATCTGAAGCACAGGCTTTATTCACCCACCAAAAATGCGCTGAGAATTTAGAGATAATATAATTGTCTTTGGCAGGGGATTAGTAGCCACATGCAGAACTTCTCTGGAAGCCTGATGGCTGCAGAGAAAAAAACAAGGCTTTCCTTTAAAGTCATTTGAAACACAGTGTCTCCGATAGCAGGCACTGACAACGTCATGTGGATCCAGAATACAGTGTGGTGAAGAGGACTACCCTTGGGCCATCTGTGGCTCCTGCTGGGAAACCTCCTCTTACATCTCAGCCTTTCCATTCCCTCATCAGCAGACCAAACATTGTGGTTTAAGGTCATTGCTACCTTATGTCCTATTCTTGAAGGTTTCTAGCACACTTTTAACTTGCTTGTCTGCACACACGCCACTGAGGTTCATAGAACTGGCCAGAGTACAGGCCACTCGAGTCTTTTACAGATGAACACACGAGGCTATGGTAAGAAGAGGGTGGGACAGAAGGCAAAACTGAAGACTTCTTCTACCTTCACGATATATTTACCATTTATGAACCAGACCTGTCCTGCCATATGTCTCTAAATAAAGAATCTCTGTGGCATTTTTTGCAAGTGAAAAAACTGGGTGTGGTTTTCCTCACTTCAACATCGGACCCTGTCCCTGGATATGGGGTCAGGGTTCCCTTTGAAAAAGTAATTACTGGCCTTTCTGGTCAAAATAAAAAGTGTAAAGGATTATCTCACCCGGTATAAAAGGTCCACTCATGACTTCTGAGGCTCAGGGATGAAGAAGACACCTCTCAAAGCATGACTATCTCTACAGCAGGTTACAAGTGGAGCAGCCGTAAGTATGGGATGCTTCCTGTCCTCTCCTTGAAGACCACATACATGTTCTTGTACCACGTGTTTGCAACCACATTGCCTCTAGCTTGCCATGGAGATTCAGTGTCAGAAGGATGAGCAAATGTAACCTTCAGTGTCACCTCAAGGCCAACATGAACGAGCAATACAAATTACAACTGTTACTGTACAAGATCCCTAATGTAGAAGAAATACCATGTCACTGCAGCTTGACAGTCAAATCACTTATGTGTCAGTCCCAGAGTGCTTGAAATGAGCTGGATCCCTGGATGTGATTGGATAGGAAATGGGAAAACTGTAGTATCCTGGATACTACAGAGGATAAGACTAAGTTCATTCCTGCAGTGGGTTGAGGATGTTCAAGATCGTATCCAGTACAGATTTGAAGAATACAAATATGTCAAAGCAAGGAGGATAAAAGACTCCAGCCCATCAGCCCTTTCTATCTAAAGAAAGTCCATCTGTGAGTGCTTCCAGTCCTACTCACAGTGGTGGGGTTTCTGCCTACTAATCCAGTGGCCTTATGCAGCTGTAATCAGAATTTGACTTGGTTACTTCCAAAAAGA
Organism: Gallinula chloropus; assembly: GCF_964237585.1. Classification (NCBI taxonomy): domain Eukaryota; kingdom Metazoa; phylum Chordata; class Aves; order Gruiformes; family Rallidae; genus Gallinula; species Gallinula chloropus. Next base: position 118,546,710 of record NC_140087.1, on the reverse strand, counting down.
AAAAATCCTCATTTTTCTATATATATTCAACAAGAAAAGTTATTTACATATGAGGATAAAAAAAAATCACATCCTTGAAAGAGATCCTATGACACACTGATTCCGACTCATCCCAAATGACAAGGTCCTTCTCTATGAATATTTAAGGAGCATGCTGTGTTTCTTTAAGAGGGCAGGAACGTGAATCAACCACTTTACAGTGGACAGGACTGAAGAAAATAAGGTCAGGCCCTGTTCCTACTGAAATCAATTAGAATTTTGCTAGTGATTGAAATGAAAGCTGAATCAGACTTCATAACTACTTTTCTGAGTACTTTAATAGCCAACTCTGTTTTTATAATGTCTGTATTTAAATGGCTTATTCGTTTAACAACATCCTTTCTCCTTCATTTGTGCTACAAATAAACAGAAGTTGTTGAGCTGATGCTTAAAAAGGAAAAAAAAATAAGTAAATATTTGCTACAGTAACAACTAAAAAATAGGATGCACCTCTGGCTCTGCATTTGTTAAGGACAAATTGGGTCCAGTAATTTTTATTGCACTCACTATAAAACCGACCACACACTAGTTTTACTTTAGAAATGTTTAATCAGGGCTTTAAAAACGTTTGCATGGCTCCTAGGATCCATAGCACCTTGGGATGTACGGAGGGTATCTACTGAAGAGGGCAACCACCTTCCCTCCTGAGGTGTTCAATAAAAGACAATAGCCCGTATGATTATGGAGAGGTGGGCACTGGAGGCGTTGCCTACTGCCAGCCTGACACCAGAAGGTGTGATATTGTCTGCTTCTGCATCAGTCACCCAAATGAAGAATAATCTGCCCCATATGGATACTGATATGACTAGATTGTACCATTTGGGCCTGGTGCCAAGTAAGTGGGGCCTGATAGCTCCAAGCTGTCTGCTGTAGAGGGTGGACTTGTAACTCCTTATGTTAGAAATACCATTTGATTTTCCTAATGTTTGGGTGTTTTGCAGTGGATTTGGGATTTTTTTGGGATGCCCAGAAAGGATTGACAGAATGGACACAACCTGGAATACTTTTCTTCTTTCTTGTGAAGCTTTTCCAATGTGCTTTCCACATCTCCAACCAAAGTGACAGTTGGCTACGTGCCATGGTGCATTTTATTAAAAAGACTATGCAAGCAAAGAAAAGAAAGAAGATAAATGAAAAATATTAAAATAATATAGAAAAATATACTTAACAAACAGGAAGGAGATTAGGAAACTACTGGGATGGCCTGTAATTTTTTCACATGTCATTTCAAGTCAGTAGAAAGAACAGAGGAATCAATATGGAAAGACCAAGAAATTCCTACAGCTGACCTTACTATTGCTTTTCCTCAGATCCAAGCCACAATTAACCTCTTCTTTGTGCGCTGCATTGTAATATTGTGTTACCTGACAAAGCAGTGAGTTAATTAATGTTGGAAAGCAAGCCAAATATGTCTTGTTCTATACAAATGCCAAATGTTGCTGTTATCATGTGAAAGCTGCTGGTCCGTCGATCTTACAGGATGAAAAGGGAGCCTGGCATGGCTCTGACTGAGGACATAAGCTGAGTGGTCAGGCTGAACTCACACACATACTGTTGCATAGGTGCTTACAGACCCTGCCAAAGCAGGGTCTATAAATGCAAGGCATGGTTTCAAACCACGGGTCGTGGCCAGCCTGTGGAAAACTTGCTCGTGTTTCAGCCTGCAGGTTAACCAGAGAAATTTGAGGGAAGGAGGGAATCCTGTTCCTGTTTCTAGTGCAGCTGCCAAAAGCTTCTGCTGCAGTTTACACCTCCAGAGACCATGGGGGGAAAAAACACCTCACAAATTTTCAGCTGGTGAGTGCATCAGGAAGGCCTCTCTCTGTCTCACTGCCACCATTCACACCCAGAGATATGGTCTCTAATAACCCTTCACGTGGCCTTAGAAAGGCCTGGCCAGTTCCTCTCTTTTCCCTATAACAAGAAAGAGCAGAAGAAACTTTGCAGTTTATGGACACAATAATCTCATTAAAGCTTCACCGTGGCTTCCAGAAGTTTTAATAAACCAGCTGGTTAATCACAATAATATCCCTCCCCCTTCACTTTATGGAAAGATCCTGCGGTCAGGAAATATAAAACTCTCAACACGTTGACCACAGCAAGGATTACAGCCTCATGCAGTGACACTTTTCCAACTGTAGATCTTGTGTGCTGCACAAACCTCAAACAACCTCATAAACAAGTTTGAAGCAGACCTAACGCCAGGCTTGCCAAGGAGAACATCAAGAGTGATTCTGTTAATGAGGTCTGGCTGGAGCTGAAACACCTCTCCTAAGTGTGTTATTTTTAATCAAGTCATTTCCAGCAGGAACCTTTATAGAAGTGTGCAGTGATTCATTCCTTAAAATTTACACTTGAAGGCCTCAGTCTTGGGCCACTGATGTCACTGAAAACTTTAGCAGTGACGGATGGGTGTCAAATCCAGCACCAGTGTCTTGACACTCGATGACTTAACACCCACAGATCAGACTAGAATCCATGTCCTTGGACTCTCATACCTGAAAGAAAAGGCTGGGAGCACAATCCAAGAGCTCACCTCTACAACAGACAAGGCAGTTAATAACAAATCAGAGAATTATTCTTGTGTTGCATCACCAACTGTCCTGAGATGATCTAAAAGGCTACCTGCATGAGGCTTACATGTGGCGTGCTCCTGAGCACTCCAAGGGACCCACTCCAACAAGCATACTCTGATCTAAGCAGGGTGGGTGAATAACAAGTGGTGTCACTTCCAGTTCCTGACCACTTTTATTCAAAGTGTAGCTGATGTAGGGTTAGTGTCCTGATCCTCTTAAAAGATTTCAGGGCCTTGTCTCCGAGCAAAGTCTCTTAAACCACCAGGCTACTTTATAAAAAGAGACTCTCACTCCTCCATGCTGCAATTAAGCCTATATGAAACCAGGAGTGAGGCAACAGGAGGAATAGGTTACCCAGAGATATTGTAGGTGCCCCCTCCTGGCAGTGTTCAAGGCCAGGTTGGATGAAGCTTTGGGCACCCTGGGCTAGTGGAGGGGGTCTCTGCCCATGGAAGGGAGTGGGAACTAGATGGGCTTTGGGGTCCTTTCCAACCAAAACCACTCTATGATTCTATGGCAAATATTATTTCCTTGTGGATAGCTATTTTTTATCCTAGATGTGCCTCTGTATTAAAAATAAGATGAGAGGAAATGGTCCCAAGTGGTGTCGGGGGGCGGGGGGGGGGGGGCTAGGTTGGATATATAGGAAAAATATCTTCACTGAAATTGGAACAGGCTACCCAGGGAGGTGGTGGAGTCACCATTCCTGGAGAAGTTCATAACACATGTAGACAAGGCACCCCCGGACATGGTTTAGTTGCCATGGTGGTATTGGATGAATGGTTGGACTTGATGATCTCAGTGGTCTTTTCCAACCTTAAAGATCCTATGATTCTAGGAAATAGTGGTGTTAAATGTGAAGCCTACATTCAAAGATCCTCTGTTAATGAGTAAAAAATATGTGCTGTCCCTGTCAAAGCCTAGAAATGAAACCAGAGCAACACCAAGCAGCTGAGAAGGCATCAGAGCAAACCGGATGTGGTGAGCACACCCTGTAACTATAAAGATACTGTGAAAGTTGAACTTAGGTCTTACCTATTAGGCCACAGAAGCTGAATCCTCCTAGCTCAAACTGAGGGGATCTCCCCTATGTGTTGCAAGTTAAATTCACTTACCTAGAGAAGCACAGGACAACAAAGGAGAATAGTCTATGGTAGCAATGAGACTGCTGGGGAAGTGCTGTTCTTGGTATCAGAAGCCTTCAAAGTGCTTCTTAGCATGAAATAAGTAGCATTGGTCATATTTTCACCACTTACCTGTCCCTAATTTAGCAGCTGTGTCAGATGTGGCTTCTTAGTTCATTAGGTGTATCACTAAGCATAAAAGATGACTCATAGGATCTGCTTTGAGTCCTGTGAAGATGTATAGATGATGTTCATCCAGCCTATCTGGATACCTGTGTTAGGATAGCATAGCACAAGCCAGACACTGGAAGAAGCTCTTTCTATCCATATAGAGGGACCTCTGCAACTTAAACAGGTGTCTACCTTACAGACAACTAAAATCTAGTGAGATTAACTTCAGTCCCTTAATAAACAAGCAGAATATGGCTCCCTATCCACATTGATGGATATCATAAACGAGGGATAAAACAGCTGTTCCAGCAGAGCTGAAAAAAGGCTGTGTTTTTCCTCCCTCCCATGCCATGCCTCTACTCACTGAGTCTCACATTGTTTCTCTAAAGGTTTTCTACTCCTGGAAATTTACTATTTCTGGATAATGGTTCCCAAGTAGTTGCTTAATTAAAGCCCCCATGTAGCCAATTTTATTCCAGAATTCTGGAATAGCTATTCTGGTAAATTCTGAAGTGTCAAGAAGCCCTAAGGCATGTGAAGAGAAGTGTGTGCCTGTCTCAATGAGAAGCTGTTAAAAGGAAGGTGAAAATAATAGGAAACTTGCTTATATTGGTAAATGGCAATGAGAGCGTTGCTGGTAGCATCATTTTAAATCATTCTGGCACACAAACAACTAGAGCTGCACAACTAGTTTGGAGGGGAAAAGAAGGATTGAATTAATTCAACTTCTTTTTAGATTCACACATGGACTCCAAGGTTACAATTTAGTCATTATTTCAATTCACATTCCAAATAGTTTCTTTGAGGCATCTTGGTCTCAAGTCTATGAGCTGTTCATTGTATATGTTTGATATATGAAAATCAAGCTGGGCTAATTAGTTTTGATTAGATGCATAGTTTATGATGTGTTAGCTCTTTGCCTTGATTGGGTTAATTTACTTCTTAGAAACATGTGTTACATGTGAAAAAAGGTATTTGAAAATACCTCTGCCACAAATAACCTCAAACAGTTATTGGAAATTCCTTGTTTTTAAAAACTTTCCTGCAGTAAACTTATAGGTTAAACTGTGCATTAAAAAAAAAATACACTGGGAGCATGAATACAGCAAAAAATATGTATAGGATTTTATTTGGGCAAGGAGTCAGTGTTTTGTAGACTAGCCCAGCACCATTCACTAATTACATCCACTAATTTTGTAGTCCTTGTTCTTGGTACTGAGCATGTTCATGTTCAGCTCCAGTAGAGTCGATGAGATTGCCTGTGACTTCGAGCACACCAGCAGAAAGGGCTGTCCCAGCTAACTCCACAATTTAGAAAACCCAGGCTGCACTTTCATTACACCCACTGCACTCACCTCACACACCCCTCAGTCTAGAAACACGGTCTTGAAGATGGTCTCCTGTGGCCTTTCTGTTGCAAGCCCAGTTTCTGAGAGTCCTTCAATGGCATGCCAGCCCCGGTGCATACACACTCACCCACACTCACCTTCAGCTTCAATCATACCCTCTTCCCTCCACTAACATGTACTCACTCAGACACTTTCACATTTGGTTATATACCCAACTCCTGGCACTCACATCCAGTTATGTTCAGAGTGCTACACCCACACTTAATTACAATCACACCCTCACACTCCCCATTCAGTTACACCACCAGCGCTGCCCACCTCCCCCCACACTCAATTATAATCACATGTGATTAAACCTGCGATTCTGCACCTACGGTATAATCCCTCACTGGCATTCGCATCCACTTATGCTCAACAGCCTTCACTGGGATGCACGTCTGCTCGTCACATTCATGCACGCATGGAAACACCAGATTTCTTCTTTCATCCTGACAGCAGAGTGGTTTTGAATGTGTTTTTTTTTCCTTTCAGAAACACAAAGAGCACCCGCTTCTTACCAAGGAGGAGAAAGACCTGCTGTTCCTGTGGCACGCTGCCTTCCCAGGAAACCACCTTGGATCCTTATTTTATACCTCCTGAAGAACGTTGGCTGCGGTTGGTTTTATTTCAGGACCTCAAAAACAAGGTCCCAGTTCACAAAATGCTGAGTGCTTGAAACAAAGCACCGTTCCTACCCTGAAGAAACCAGGGACGTATCTTCCTTTCAACTGGAGAAAGGGATGGAGTTTCTTATGGAGGAATGTTAAGGTCACATACTCAACCCCCTGTTGCACCTCTGGAAATGTTATAAAAGCAAATTACTGATGTTCCCTAACACATGGCCAACCACTCAGCGCTGCAGTCATCTGACACGACCTGTATGCGTGGTCCCTTCTGCATGACCACACGGTCATCTCATGCAGTGATATGCAGGTGAAATCCTTCTCCTGAAGTCAGCAAACAGGTTGTTTCAGTGATCCTGGACTTCCTGGAGGTCTTCCTGATGATAAGACCCATTTGGGAGGTGTGTGCAGCCTACAAAAACGCTAACAAGAAATCTGGACTGCTATGGGACTGTTTTCACTGGATACATTTAATTCCAGGAACACTAATCGTAGTCATGAATATTAATGAAATATCAGAAAGAAAAGAGGGTAGAAAAAAGATTGAGTATAGACACTTCAGAGGCATAAACAGACTGAGCATCCCCTACACTAACCCAAGTGCACCCACGTGCACAGACATCTTCTTTTTTCCCATATTTAGAACCCACAGTCGGTCTGAACCAGACTTAAGAGGAAGCTCTGATAATCTGAAGCGATTTCTAAAGCAGGTTTTGATTTAGAAAAAGAAGACAAAGCTCTGACTAAAAAGCCAAATCTCCCATCACATATTCCTGTCAGAGATTTGGACTTTTTGGTTTGTTTTTTTTTTAATCAAGACATAAAATCCCAATGAAATTCATTCTGTTTCTTCTAGAAGTAACAGCAGGTGAAGGGGGGGGAGAGGAAAAAGAAAAAAAAAATAAAAATAACAAACCCAACACACACAAACCCCCCAAACCCAATAAAAACCCTGCAGGATGAGACAGTGTCTATGGATAAGTGCCTGCTGCCACAATAGGATACACATGGCCCGTTCAAAGATGCCTTTGCAGGGAGCCAGGCCACAAATAAAACAAGACATGTGGTGTGGGGCTGATTTGGCCACTTTTTTTTATTAAATAAACAATTGATCCAAATCAAGTAACTCTAAATCATTTAGGAAGTCTTTGTTGACCCTGACCAGAACTAATATGTGCAGATAACCTGCACTTGGTCTTATAATTATCATTCCCTGCACGACTACCACCCGTCAGAAATCCCACTTCTGTGTGTCACAGGGCAGCAGAAGAGGAGATGAGAGAGAAGATAGGAAGGGACACAAACAGGAGTGATCTCTTTTTGCCGTCTGAGTGTCTTAAGCAGTGTCTCAGCCTGAGCAGAAACAAATGGCAAAGGAGAGAGGGGGGATGTCCAGTCTCAGCATTATGGGTATCGCACCCAGCATTAAACGCAGGGAGGACTAAAGTGCCATGACAGCTTCTAACATGATTCCCAGTGAAGTCAACAGAAGGGGGTTAGAAAAGCAAGAAGGGCAAAATGCATCTTGCCATTTGCTCACAGACAGATTAAAAGCCAGATCCGTGCCACACCTGATGACATTCAATATGTTATTCCTAGTGGAAATCGTAAGGCAGAGTAAGAGAATTGGAAGGCATTACACCAAGTCGTTGTCATAACCAAAAAAAAGATCAAAAGGGCAACACAGAAAGCATAGCTTGACCAAAACTCTTGCAAAAGTCTCCTATTATAAGAGGGTGAGATCAGGAGTGGGCTGCTGTGTCATTATTGTGTGTTATTATTGTGGTTGCAGATAAGTTATTTTTCTCTGCTGTTCTTGGATGACTTTTTTAAGTCAGAGACCTTTTTGTTGATGTTTTTCAAAGCTGTTGCTGACCACTTGCTCCTCACTCTTTTTCAGGACACTATATTTTAGCCACCAGAAAAACCTCTTTTTTAAAAAAAAAAAAAAAACAAAAAAAAGACATGCTAAATGGGAACCACTCCATATGTCTTATGTGTCCTACAAAAGTTGAAGCTTTTTGAAAAATGCAATTTGGTCCTGCTGTTACTCTGCTAACACCTGTGAATTTCTGCCACAGAGAAAGCGAGGACTAGGGCCAAAAAAGCAAAGAGCTGCATTCAGAAGAGGGAAAAGCGTGATGATGGCTATAAAGATTACTATTAGATTGTTTGCTACTGACATGATAAAAGTTTTAAATGGTGCCACCATGTAAGAGATTCACTTTTCGGTTGGTAATTGGTCAGTGCCTAAAGATGAAAGTGGTGTCAAAATATGAAAACTGCCTTCAGAGTGGTAGTTTTTGGGAGACTTGATCCTGATGGACTAGTCTCAGCCCTGAGGGTCCTTAAGGATCTCAACAGAGTTCATGTGGCACCAATGGCATCCCAGTGCCCAGTTAACCTTCTCAGAATCAGTTACAAGGTTAGAAAAGACCTTTGAAATCCAGTCCAACCATTCCCATCCTATGCTAAACCATATCCCTAAGTACCTCATCTACCCTTTTTTTAAACACATCCAGGGATGGTGACTCAACCCTCTCCTTGGACAGTCTGTTCCAGTGCCAAACAACCCTTTCTCTTGTGTTTTTGTGGATTTATACCCAAAATGATCCAGACCGGATCTTTGCAGTGGGCTCATTTCCTATGGAGTAAAGGAGAGGAGAAAAAGCAAGCAGCACAATCTGTGTCATTATTAAACAAAAAATGCTAATCAGGACAGAGCAGAGAGAAACTTTGCGATATAAAGATCCCAAATAAGATTTTGGGGGGTTACACCTCTTAAATGGCTTGTGGGAAAACAACCATAACGACAACAATAAACACAGGAGCAACAAAAAAATGTGGGATCCCGATGCCCGGGCCCACAGTGAGAATAAAAAATGCAAAGCCTGGGCCACCTCGCCTTTAATTTCCTAACTGCTGTTTTGTAAGGCTGTGTCATGCTTCTCAGTTCAAACACGCTTTGGCTCTTTATTATTCATGGGCCTTTTTCTCAGTCAGTGGTGTTGAATAATAAAACAGCCCAGGATCAAATGGGCCAATTCTCCACGCCTGACACCAACTGCTACTGTTCGCTGGGCTCTGCCAAGCGTTGCCTCTGATAATGAGTGGGATTTGGTTAAACAGTAAATTAATGAATAATGAAATATCCAGGTTGATCAGTTAGAGAGCACGCTTGCTTTGCCCCCGGCCAAACGCTCGGGGCAGAAATTACTCTCAAACGGCACTTGCCTGTGTGCTGGGCTGGATAACTATTTTACAGCCTATTGCTTGACAGGATGTTGGGAAGGGGGCGAGGGGAAAGGGAGGGGGTGAGGGGGAGAAGCAAAGCGGGCAGGGCAATCTCCTTATCGCCCCGCACGGAGGGGAGAAAGGGGTGATTTGGGGCCGTGCAGACCTGACTTAGGAGGAGGAAGGGGGTTGCAAAGCTGAAAGGAGCTCGGTATGAGGTTTGGGAGAAGGATGAGCTCTCTCCCAAGTCTTCCTCTCCCAACTTTAGCAGGGTATTACCTCGACCCTGGCTGTCGCTGGGGATAACCCAACTTTTCTTCCACCCCCTCCCACATCATCTGTCAACTCTCGCCTTGTCCGGGCGTGTTTCTGAGCGGGGGGCCGTCCCTCCTGGCAGGGCTTGGAGCCAGGACAACAGGAAGAGCCTCCCGGAGCCGTGTGTCGGGTGTTTTGGGTAAATAAAAGAGAAGCTGAAAGGCTGCCTGCACGGGATGGGGCAACCGCGTATAAACAGGGAGAGACGGAGAGAGCAATGCAGCAAGGAGAAAACAACCCTGTAGCTTTCATTTTCTGCACCGGGAGAGATAAGTAGCTGTAAAATATTTCCCGCAGGTCAGTAACACAAGTACACGGATGTACACAAACACACGCACGACTTCTGCAGCTGGGGAGTGGGAAGAAGGGGGTACAGCCCCACTTGACTCTTCACACCCATCTTCCTGAACTGCACAACGCTCCAGCCCAGTGTGTGGTTTTGGGGCGGGGGCATTGCTCCACATTGAAGAAAAAACTGCTATAATTATCACCTCCTATCCAGAAAGGGAACTCTCTGCGACAAATTCCCCCTCTCCCCCCCCCCCTTTTTTTTTCCTTTTCTTTTTCAATTTTTACCTTTTCTTTTTTAAATTTTTAATTATTCTTCCTTCCAAACTTTCCAAACAAGCCCAAACTTCCCAAACCAAACCAGAGCAGAAACGTGGGGAGCAGAGGAAAGGGGGAAGGGATCCACCCCCCTGTTTCCAAACCGCGAATTTACAGGTCGGGGCTGAGTTTACTTTCTCTCGTCTCATGTCACTCCTAAGTTAAAGTTTAAAGAAACCTTTGAAGCGTAAGGCAGAAGGAGGTTCCCGCTACGCCTCGGCCATCACCCCCGTCCTCCCCCGGCAGCTGCCGGGCGCAGGGAAAGCCTCCGGGCTCCGGCTGCCGTGGCAAGGTCCCAGGAAAGCAAGACTGGAGGGGTTTAAACGATAGTCTCCTTCACTTTCTCAGTCTTTTTTTTTTCCACTCATCGGTCTGCACCGTGTTTTGCTAGCGTAAGGATGAGCAGCGGATGAACCGGCAGCTCCGCGGGGCAAGTTAAAGCCGGTGTGTATTTTACTCGTCCAACAAAAGCATCTCCCACATTCACCACCAAATGTTAATGTTAAAATCCGGGTTTTTTCGTTTTAAAATGTTTCACCCCCGTCTTTCCTGCTTGCGTTATTCCAGTTTTAAATAGATTTTTTTAAAATCCAGCCTATTTCCGCGAAAACCATTTATCCAAAAATGCTTTCTATCCCTATTTACAGTTCTTCCACCCCTGCCTCTTCCCAATGTTACCAGTTATTGTGCTCTGATTTTTTTCTATACATTGATGAAAACTGCCTCCCTTTTTCCCTAGCCAAAGCAGGATCCATTCTGCCCTGAAATAAAGAGTATAGGGGACACCGGGGGTTACAGTCGTCCTGGTCGTTACTCAGAGTTTTTGGAAAGAGCTGCTCCTGAAGTTTTTTGGGTGTTTTAGGGGGAGGGGTTTTTTGTGGAATTTTTATTATTATTATTATTATTATTATTATTATTATTATTATTATTATTATTATTATTATTATTATTATTATTATCCTTTGCAGGCAACAGCGGCTTTCTGTTAAGTCACTGGTAGTTTTAAAGGAGCGAATGCTGTCAGGTGATGCTCTGTGCAGAGAGTGCGAGTTGAAGTATTGTTACCGCTGGTTTCACGAGGCAAAAGATATTCCCCCCACCCCCCCATATTTGAATGGGTTTTTACAAGAGAAATCTCCACACGTGTTTCATTCACCTTAACGTTTTAGGGGGGGTAAAACTATGGATATACCTGTGATTACACCCGCTGCTCTTTGTAAACCTCAACACGTAGGTAATTTATCAACTGGAAAGAATCAAACGCTTCTGCTCCAAAGGAAATGTTTCTCTAGACCTGGGGAGAGCGTCGTCCTCGCACACGTTGTCGGAAGATGACGGCTATTCCGCGCACGCCTCTGTTTAATTAATAGCACTAATAATCACCGGCTCTGCACCTCCCCACGCTGGGGATCTGGGAGGTCACACCGCACCGGGCAGAGCTCAGGGTAACGCTTGGCTTTGTTTTAAAGATACATTGCCAAGAGTTGAACCGTTTATTTTGTGTTGGTTTGGGATTTGAGTGGATTGGGTTTTTAATGGATTTGGCTTTTTTTTGTTGGCGGTGGTTGGTTGGGGTTGTTTTTTTCTTTAGGTGGGGGTTTTTTATTTTGCCCCATCCAGAGTGGCAGAAGGATTGTTGCCTCTGAATATTCGGGTGAGAAACACACACGCAAGCACACACTCCTTTAATTTTAGTGTTGTTTGAACGAAGCTCCAAAGTAATTGCGGTGATTTTGTAATCGCGTGCGCTTCTTTTCCCAGCTTCGCATTAAGGGAGAGAGGATAGAGACGCTCCTAACTCGTAAATCCCCAGAGATTTCCTTCTCCCTCCCCATAAAGCATCTACAGGCAGGGATGGCACTTGCTGGGAGGGAAATCAGGGCAGCCCTTCCTCCGTTGCCCCGGGGCGCCGGATCAGGCCCGAGGCCAGGCTGTGGGGTCCCCACGCTCCTTTGGATGTGCCCCGAGCTGCGGGGGCGGGGGGAGCTCCGGGGAGGACCGGCCCCTTCGCACCGGCCGGAGTCTATTGCAAGGGATTCATCCCGAAAGCAAAAAAGAGAAGCGTTTTGTTGTTTTGGGTTGGGTTGGAGGGGTTTTTTTTCCCCCTTAATTCATAAAAGTCAGCAGTGATGTGCGACTCGGGACCGAATCCGCAGGACGAAGCTGAGCTACGCGCAGTTGTGACGCGACATGTAACACAATGTCCTGGTACAGCTGTGCACATACACAGGCACACGTCCTGCTACGGGGGGGAAATACGTGTGGATGCCTGTTTATGAGAGGGGCAGAGAAAACAAAGGAATTCAGTGAATATATTGGTACTGGGGATTATTTAAGACATTTGACTTGTTCCATCATAGGGACACCAGATGTTATTTATGAGGTCTCATATAAATGTGGGCCATACCATGCAGGTGGGGAAGGGAAAAGAAAATAACCAAGGGGGGGTGGGAAAGAGGCAAAACGAAAAGAAAAAAACAAAAAAAAAAAAAAGAAAAGAATGGAGTTCACCCCAAAGGGATGAAAGACAAAAATGATCTTTATGACTATATAAATCAAGGTGAAGTTTTGTAATGGAAACTGGAACTACATAGAGTTTAAGAGACTGGTGCAGGGCAGGAGAGAAGGAGAGAAGGTCCCCGCTGGTCATGACTGGGAAGGCAGATTATAACATCAGACCGGTGGGGAGGGGAAGTTTTGATGAGCTAGGTTACTGCTGCTAGTCATTTATTTTTAACTGTAGCTCGGGGAAAAGCTAGAAAAGGAGGGAAAAAAAGAGTCAGAAGGAGAGAGAAAGAAAGAGGAAGGGAAGGGACGGGAAGGGAAGGGAAGGGAAGGGAAGGGAAGGGAAGGGAAGGGAAGGGAAGGGAAGGGAAGGGAAGGGAAGGGAAGGGAAGGGAAGGGAAGGGAAGGGAAGGGAAGGGAAGGGAAGGGGGGAGGAAGAAGGAAAAGGAAAAAGAAGGAAAAGCTGTTCTCAACTTGTTGAAGACCTTTGGGAAAATGCAGTGGAGCAGAGATCAGCGAGAATATTTCTTGTTCCCTAACACTTCCATACTCGCTCGCGCGTGTGAGCCCACCCCAAGCACCGCCGGTTGCACGCCGGGGGGAGGAGCGGGACCGGGGGGAGTGGGACCCGGCCCCGGGGGAGGCAGGGCACACCGGCAGCCTCCCGCAGCAGCTAACTGCGCTGTATTATGAATATATACATAGATGTGCCTTGAATGTGCAACCTTGACACTGTCGCCGGGAGCCTGGGAAACTCGGGGTGAGCCCTTCCTCGTCTCGTCGGATCCCATTTGAAAGGGAGCTCTCGGTTTCCACGACCGGGTGCTTCTGCTGAGTTAGAAAAGAGTTTTCCCTGGTGCTTGGGTTGGGTCTTGGGGTTTTTTTTCTTTTTTTTTTTTTTAATCCCCTTTTTACATAACTGTTGCACAGTTCTTGGACAAGAGAGAAACTTCCTTGTGTCCCCTCGCCCTCGTCCCCCAAACAACCCTCCCAGACTCCGCTGGGAACCGCGAGAGCTGTTTTGAAAGGTTTCATGCAAAACATATGCTCTACTAAAAATAATATCGCCGGCGCGATTAAAACAAAAGACAACAAAACATGCTAAAAAAGCATGGCATGCAGCCTGGCTTTTGGAAATCAGCTCCAGTGTCGCTCGTCTTCCCAGCACTCCCTGCCCGCGGGCATCCCGCACCCCACACACCTGCCCGCAGTTGGGTCAAAGCGGCTGGAGGGGGGGAGGTTTGGGGGGGTTCCCCACTCCTTGCTCTGCAAAGCCCCGGTAAAAAAGGAGGAACGGTGGTGTTGGGGATTCCCTTGACTCTTTTGCTCGCAGCTTCGCTGCTCCCCCCACCTCGTTTTCCCTATGCTCGTACCGCAGGCGCTGCTGCCTCCGTCCCCCCACTCACCACCCACCAGCTCCCTCTATCCCGGACCCCCCAAATTCCCTCCGGGCGTTTTTGCCATCACACCACGGAGAGAAAGTAGGTCACGGCTGAGTCCAAGCCTGACTGAAGCCGAGGCAGCCGAGCCTCGAAAGCTTCCCCATACAACACACTTTGGGGTCGTCGTTTGCAACGCTGGTTTTTGGATTGGTTTGGGTTTTTTTTTTAACTGATGAAGATGATGATTTACTTTGGACACCTTGGCGTTCAGCTGAGTCGGATCCTGTAGTCCAAGCTGGAAGGAGAGGGAGAAGGGAGGTAGTTTGGGAGATGGAGGTGGGGATGAATTTTATTTTTTGCTATTCCTCCACCCCCTCCCTCCTCCTCCGAGAGAAACACCAAGTAACAAACACCCATCCACCGCCTGTTTCGGCTCCTGCATCTCTCCGGCTGCCCCTCTCAAGCTACCGCTCTCTCCAAATAAAAAAAAAAACCCACAGACAAAACCCAACTCAGACAAGTCTTCAGAGCGGGTATTTAGCTAAAACGGTTCACCGCAGTAAAAGCGATGCTTTAAACCGGTTTCCACCCTAGGGGCTCCGTTTTGAGCACACGCACGTGTTTGTTTTCAGGGTGACTGTGCGGAGGGTTAAATTGACAGTCCTTTCCAGCCTCTGATTTACAGGCAAAAACGTAGTGCTGAGGGGAAAATAATAATAATCCTGAGGCCCTAATCTGCCCCCCTTCTCCTCCTTCACTCAGCCGCAGGGTAAACCCTGAGTCACTCCGGAGTGGCTCCGGGTTAGCCCCGGAGATCCGGATCTACCCTCGGCTCTTCTTCGTGTTACAAATCTAAATAAAGGCGATTTAAGAACTGGGCAGGGGGCTGGGGTGAAAGGGGATGATGGGGGGGTGGGGGGGGGGGTATGAAGGAAGAAGTTGGTTCGAGTATTTCCTTTTGCTAATTACTGGTGTTGCAACTGTGGTAGCAAATATTCCTGCTTTGTGAATACGAACATCACTCCCCATCTGTATATAAGAGTATATATATATATATATATACACACACACATACATATACACACTCAAATCCACATATACATAAGTGAAGCGTACAATAAGGTTAACACAGAGGTGGGGAAAAGAAAAAAGGAAGAAGTTTTCTGGTACTGAAGGCTCACCTAAAATTTTCTCTCAGTGGCTAAATACTTTGAAAGGAAAAAATAAAAAGAATGTCTAGTCCTAATTCAGCTGGTAAAAGCAAAATGAAACGAAAGCTCACGTTAACATGACATGAGGTTTATTACAGGTCTGCTTAAAATGAAGAGGTAAGAGTGGTAAAAATATGGACACTTTTGAGTCAGACAGAAATAAAATACCAACATTTCTGAGAAGCAATATTTATTGTCCTTTTTTTTTTCTTTTTTTTTTCTTTTTTTTTTTTTAATGTAGAGACATGTCCTGAATTTCCCCAAAGCCTAGACTGGGAAAATAAAGACTTCTTGGCGTTATAAGTAAATCCGTCTGCAGAATCGAAGCAGCACCAACATTCAAAAAAACTGAAGAGGAAAATACAACAAAACACAACAATCTCTTTTTTTTTTATTCTTATTATTTATGTAAATCAGGTCATCACTGGACAAGAAACCAATTTCTACCCATTACCATAACAGCTTGTCTATAAAGAACAGAAAAGATTCAGATAGGATACTATCTAGTCAAGCGGGATTTATATTTTTTTTTTGTTGGTTTTGTTTTTTTCTTTCTTTTTTGTTTCTTTTTTTTTTTGCTTTTTGTTTTTAAATTCCCCCACCCATTCACAGAGGTATAGAGTCACAGATAAATAACCCAAAAACTACTTGCTCGCCATATTTACACATTCCCGTTAAATTAAGCATAAATAAATATATACAAACTCAATACTGAATGCCTCTCCGCATTTCTTCTCAGGAAGAGTCGATAAACTGATATTTCTCACTGCATGGTCAGATTTTTCAAGAAGAAGAGGTGAAAGGGATCGTCTGGGGCATAAAAGGAGAATTTTTATTTTCTTTTTCTTTCATCTTTCCAGTTTCCCACTCGGGTTTTTTTGTTGGTTTTTATTTGTTTTTTTTTTTTTCTCAGAGCTTTGCATTTGTTTGTTGTTTGCTTTGGGTTTTGGTTGGGTTTTTATTGGGGTTTGGGTGGTTTTTTTCCCCTTTATATCTCGCCGGCACACAATGTTTCGTCTCTCTCGAACTGTTCAGGCGTTTGCCAGTGCGTTTGGGGGATATTTTTACTTTTTTTTTTCCCTTTTGTATAAGAAAATATACTATTTGTAAAAAGCCTACGGTCTCTCTCACACAGGGAAGCCGGAGGGGAGGGGGAGTTTGGCCGGATCGATCTGGCAATGCTTAACGGCAGCTGAAACGAGCACCAAATTCTCCGAGAAACGTATTAAAACAGAGCCGAACAAGGTCTATGCGATTAAACCGGTCAGAAAGAGATGAGCAGGGGAAGGGAATAAGCCCTTTGGGCACAGCTAAAGGTCTTAAAACCATCCTCACACCCCCCCACATACACACACACCACCATCACCCCCGCCTCCCTCCCAGCCCCAAATGCAAATTTGGGGATTTTTGGGGAAGGTTGGTCTGGGATGCAAAGGGACTTGAAACAGCTTCTCACAGAGAATTTCTATTAGGTGGGACAAGACACGACCCGATTTTAAAGAAATCATCGGGTTGTAAAAGGATTCCCATAAAATTGGCTTCTTGTTTCCTTCACACTTTGTGTGAATAACAACCCGGGGGGAGGAAGAGGAGGGGAGGGGGGGGAAAGTCAAGGAGCATACAAAACCAAAGATCTTTCCAATGGAGAATAGAGAATTGTTATTTAAAAATTAAAAAATAGAAGAAGAGGGAAAAAAAAAAGTGGGACTAAGAATGAAATAAAATTTACAGCAACCCACCTGTTTGGTTTGAAAACAAACTTTTCACCGTCTCTCCTCAAACTTTTCCCTTGAGTTAAAAAGCAAAGCTGCCGTGTTAATCCTCCTGTTTATTGATTTATGATCCCGAGGAAACCAAATCTTTTAATAACTCAATTATCAGATAAACGTCTGAGGTGCCCCGCCAACACAAGGAGTCGGGCTGGGAAAGTGCAGGGGAGCAGGGAAAAAGCCTTTCAGCTGGAGGTTGAGTTTAGATTTTGGGGAACCTCAGTCCTCAGCACTGATAAGAGCCACAGAGCAACGGATGCTTCCCTCAGGTACCAGCACTAGACTTAGGGGGAAGAACAGAGATGGGTATATTCCTGTGCCATGTTTTTCTCACTGTTTGCATTTAACTCAGAAACCTTGTGGATTTTGTCTCCATACTTTGGGGAGCAAATGGGGAACATTCCACTGAAATCAATAGGATTTTTACATTTGGCTTTATTTCACCTGAGCGAAGCACAGCCTGGCACTTGCAGTCTGTCTCTTCCATGTAGAAGGCACAAGGGGCTGATCCGAAGTTGCCAGGAGTCAACTGAAACCCTTCCCTCAACCTTTTCATGGTTTAGGTCCTGGTCCAGGTGACCAAACCTGTGCCTAGAGGAGATTTCAACAGCAGCAGGATCAGGCCCTCACACATGCACATGCACATGTGCGTGCAGATCTTTCTCCAAGAAGTTGCAAGTGGTTCCCTCTCCTCATTAACTCACAGTGGTGGTGGGATATTGTCTTCTGCAGTGACAAGGGACATCCTGAACATGTCCCCCCTAAAGACAAGAAAGGGCCATGCCCAACACCCCCTGACAAAGCCTTCAGCTGGAAGCTCTAGGGTGGCAAGGAGCAGGTCCCCACATCCCTACGTGTGCATCTGGGGACGTGGAAGACCGAGAGTTAACATTTGGTGTCCCCACACCCAGGAGCCATGCTGAGGTGGGTGATGCTAGAGAGTTAGGTCCATGGGCTCCTCACAAAGGCTTTTTTCAGAGGGCAGGCAAAGCAGTGTTCAGCACTTTGCGCTCTGCTTCCGTTAACAGGATGTTCTTGCCAGGCAGAGAAGGGACACGTGCTTTCAGGTGGTGCCATTCATTCCTCCCCAGATACACACACACATCTCCTCTTCCCTTCCTGGCACATCACTGTTGGGGTATACCCTGTACTGGAGATCGGTCAGTCCTTCTCCAGGGCCTGCTGAAATTGGGAGTGGTTGCCTGGGGCCTCCTCTTCAATCTGGGAGTCCCCAGCCTACCAGTGGGAGATCCACATGATCTATATCCCCCAGGGATCCACACCTCCTCTGGTGACATCTGCAGGGGTGTGCCAATTGCCAAACCCACTGCCAGTGACCTGCCAGGGTTGAAGACTACCTCCAACTCATCCCAGCAGCCCGTGGAGAAGGCTGTGTTACTCAGTTTCCCCTTTTTCTCATGTGAGATTCCCCAGCTCTCTTCCCCAGAAGAACCAAAGGTACATGACTAAGGAGCAGCTCCAGAGGGGCCAGTGCTCCTTGGGACTGGATGATTCCTGGGTTTCTACTTCCACACACCTATCCAACTCACAGGTAGGGGACAAAAGCCAAGACCTTTGCTTGCCACATGAAGATCTGAGAAGCAGAGCAAGCTCTCAGCCGTAGCCATTCCTCAGATATCTAAGGACACTAAGGGTGACAAGAGGCTCATTTGCTTTTTTTTTCCTTTAAGAAAACTTTGTTGGGGGATGTGGAGAGTATTGCTGAATTATTTCTCCCCCACCATCCTCTTCAGAAGGTATCTAGAAAGTAAAGCAAGGCTAAGGCTTCTCTCCCTCCTCATTCTGAGTTTATGTGTGTCTGCTTGAGTGGGTGGGATTGAGTGCTGCTGCTTGAACAGAGCTCCCAAGGCAGGGGGAGACTGACCCCACTGGAGTTTTGCCAGCGACTCCACACCCAGTAACTGTTCTGGCATAAGCAAAAAGATGTGTTAGTGCAGGAAGCCTACCCCACTGTGAAACACAATGCAATTAACCCAGTATGGCAGAATCCAAACTCACATCCTTACACTTCAGCATTATTTTTACCATAGAAGACAAAGAAATGTATGTAAAACAAAAAAGAAAAAGGATAGAAACCGGACTTCCCCTCCACACACCACACCCCCCCCCAATCATATGCATAAGACATCCTGTCACACACCAAACCACCGAGAAAAACATTGGAGTTAAGAAGGTTTTTTCCCCCCCTACCACACCGACTTGTTCTAAAGCAAGAGTCACAAGACTTTTTCTTTTAAAGCTTTCTAAGAGAAACAGATTTCCTCAGACTGAGCTCAGAAATCAGGATATTCCCTGGCAAGCCCTCCCCACTCCCATCACGAGGAGCCAGCTCACATGGCAACCCTTTCCTCCCTGGGTACAAAACCCTAGTGCCAAGCAAGCGCGGTGACATTCAAACACAGCTCTTATTTTCTTTGCAATATTACACCTCGATTTCAGCCTATATTATTTTTTTTTCTCATTCAAATTATTCCCTTTGAGCTTCTTTAAAGAAGTGCACCTACAGAATTCGGAAACAACCGGCTTTGATTTGAAAAAGCAAAAAAATAAAAAAAAAGCAAAAAATAATAAAAAAATAAGTATCAGAATATCAGAATTGTGGATTTTTTTTCTCTGTACCTGATATATTGTGTAGGGATCTCTAGTCCTCTTTGAAGAAGCTCATAAGCCAAGCGGGCAAAGCTTTAGGAAACAGAAGAAAATAAAATAGTGCATACTCCTGAGAAAGAGTTACATACTCATATCACTCATTTTTGTTGTTGTTGTTGCTGTTAACAGTTCTTTAAAAATGGGGGGGAGATAGCTCTCACACACACACACTACTCAAGGAAATTAAGGACTGAAACGTTGGCATAGTTAGGAATATAAAACTTCCCTAGAGAAAAAGAGGAGATCTCAGAAAAATTAAGGAATCGGATAGCGCTGACGTTTTACCAGACCTTACTTCCAAATTTTGCACCCCATTATAGACAAGGCATTTTACCATCAAAGGCAAGTACTAAATTACAAAGGTATGTTTGCATGCATGAATATGTGCGGCTATCTATCCACACATATTAAATATATATGTATATATTCACATATATATACATATATATATACAAACATACATAGGATACACACACACACACGCCCCTATCAGGTTATGTGTGCACATACATGTATGTACACACATAGGCATACACGCCCACATACACACCTGTAAACGCTGGTAATCTAAACAGAGAGTCTGTCTAGACCAGGAAACACACACAAAAAAAGTAGTTCTTAAAAAATTAGAGTTAGTTAATTCAGCTGAGCTACGACAGCTTGAAATTTCCCATCTAATGACACCTGCCACGAACGCGGCTCGAAGTGGCTGGCGTCGATGAATTGGTGAGAGGTCTGTTGTGCTCACCCCTCCTTTCCTAGTCTAGACAGAACCAGGGTGGTGAGATGAGATGGGAAGAGGTGGGGCTGGGGTGGTGGCGGTGTAGGGGAATGAGGTGATGGGGCTGCTCAGAAAGGAACGCTCTGGAAGATCGATTTAGCTAAGGTGGAGACAGGACATCATTCATAAAAAGTAAAAGAAAAAAAATAAAAATAATAGCAAGACAGACCGTGCAGCTCAAGAAATCAAAGCACTGACACCAAAAATGTTTCTCCGATTTCTTCCAATAAGTTATTCATTTCTTTCTTTTATTATTATTATTCTTAATTATTATTATATTCCCCTCCCCCCACCCCGCCCCCCCAATCATTATTTAAAAAATGTGAAAGAACAGAAGTGGGAAAAAAATCCTGGTGGTTGTCTTCACATGTTCCTGGCAAGAGACTCTGAACCACTGGTCTTGCGCCATTGTGCTCCTCTGATCTTAAATTATTGTCTTTCTTTTATTATTATTAATTTTTTATTATCATCGTTATTATTTTGTCCTACCTAATAGAATTCTTCCAAAGCCCAATCCGGTATTTTTAAAGCTAAAATTAAGACGGTTTTGTTTTAAAAGGTTATCTCTCTCTTTTCTCCTTTTATTTATTTAATTTTTTTCTTTTCCTTTCTCTCTCTCTCTTTTTTATTTTTTTCCTCTTTCCTCTCTCTCACTCTCTCTCATTTTCTGTGTTTCTCTTCCTTGTCTCCAGTTTTACTACCTGGTCCTTCGCCAGATGTGTGCCTGTTAGCAGTGTTGTTGTTCAAGAACATCTTGTCCATGCCTTTGAGAGCTTCAGTCAGGTAGTTTTGAAGGGCCGTGAGGGCAGCGCAGATAGCTGGGGCCCCAAAGCCGTGAGTGATGAGGCTGAAGTGAGTCAAGCAGCTCTGAATGCCCGGTTCCAAAATAGGTGTGGGCCGGCTGTTTCCAATGGGTGTCCTGTCCTGGGCCAAGAGATCTGTAAATTCTTTACAAAGTTGCCTGCATGGAAGAGAGAAAGGCAGAGAGGAAGAGAAAAAAGTGGTGGTTAGGTTCATCCCAATAATTGTCCAAGACAACCAAGGTTGAAGGAAGGGGCAGGTTCCAGGCAAAGCTGATCCTGACCCTCGGACCTTTTTGACACCTTTCTTTCCCACAGAGTGCTTGGGGGGTGGCCACGGTGAGCCAGCAGCTCCCTGCTCAGGATGATGTTCTTCAGGAGAGAAGTTTCTGCAGTTGCAGGATAACACCAAGTCTGGAGATAGAAATCTCTCCAGCAGCCACAAGGATGCTTCTGAAGCACTTTGGATACCCAGCCTTCCTTGGTGGCTCTAGAAATAACTAGTCTGAAAGGGAGATGCACTATGGGTTTGCCAGCTCCCTGTCTTCCTGGAAGCCTGACCCTTGCCTGAAGCAGCACACAGTAATCCTATTCCTGGAGAAAAGCACAATCACGCACTGATGACTACTTGGGTGGCACAGGGACACGATGCAGGGAAGGGCCAAAATGGACCTTCCTCTGAGTCTTCTTAGGCTGGGCCACCTTGTCAAGAAAGATCAGGATTTTAGGGCTCCATAGTGGCTTATTTATAGCATGAGGAGCAAAGCTGGCATTTCTTATTTTATTTTGGGGGGTGGCATCCCAATTAACACATCAGAGTTGACATCTGGCTCTTGTTTGTTTGCCCAAGCTTTGAAAGAAATCAGATTTGATTTTCATAATTAATTCCCCCTACACGCTTTGTTGTTTTGCATTGCTCTGGTCCAAAAGGCCTTCAAGTCAACAGGTGCCTGGGCAACGTAGAAACCCTGGGGGGCTGGTGGGGTTCCCAAAGGAAATAGCTTCTTTGAGACAGACGTCTGACTACTGAGGGACTGGAGGGGGAAAAAAAAAAAAAAGGCCAGAATTTAAAGAAAAAGAAAGAAAGGGGGGGAAAAAAGCCCTTAAAAAAAAAGTCATTCTGCTCTCATCCTCTGAAATTCTCTGAAATTCCCGGTGGGTTAAAGGTTTCAGAGGGTGGAGAAAGATAAAGGTCTACTTCTATGTGTATTATCCATTAAGAAAGTGCAAGAGAGGAAACTTTGAATTTGGAGAACAAACAGTAATGAGTCCAACATTTTACATCTTCAAAGAGCAAAGCAGGGTCTGCGAGCAATTAAAGTTCTGGGACATTAATATCTTCTGACCCTGCGGAAAAGGGCAATCAAATTCCAATCACGTCTAAAAAACATCTGGACAAATTTGAGCAAATGATTTTTCAACCCTCCATATATTTCTTTAAATTACACTGTCATCGGAGGCGAGCCACGTCCCAGAGCATGAAATAAATGAGAGCTGTTTGGGCTAGTATGTTTTTTTTCCTTTTTCTTTCTTATTTTTCTTTTTTTTTCCCCTCTTTTCCCCCTCTTTTTTTTTTAGTGCCAGATAGACAGAGGTACGTGGAGAAACACAGCACCCACCTCCCAGGACCCAAGGAAACTACGAAACACCCAGTTAAGCAGCCTAGGAGGTACAACCAAGTGTGAATTATCCCATAGAGCACATCCACCGACCAAATCCCAAGGGAGAGAGATGGGCTGGGCGGGACCAAACTAAGGATCATTAATAGTACGGGGGTGGGTGGGTGTCTTTTTTTGTATTTATTTATTTTTATTATTTTCTTTTAATTAACCCATAAGGCAAAGACATTGCGAGTTAGCAGACAAACAGGTGCGTGTGAGCAGCAGGAGGGACAGACAGACATGCTGTCGAAGCTAAATGTCGAATTTTGGTCCCCTTTCCGCACGGATGTTGTTTTTTTTTAGCTGGGGGTGGCTTAGAATCGCCGCACAGCAGCTAGGGGACAGTCACCTACATCCTCGATAGGGACGGCGGACACCCAGCTGCAGGGGGACGCGAAGACTATAGGGTCCACCCTGCCCGTAAGGCGACAGGAGCATCCTTCCTCCCTGCGGGGCCCTTGCAATTTAGGGACTGGAAATCCCGTCTGCTTTCAAAAAGGAGCTCAGAGGAAGGGTTTAAAGAGGGAGGGGGTGGTGGTGGAGATTTTCTCAAGGAAAGACAGAAAAAGGGGTAGTTAACTTCGCACTCACTTTGTAGCAAGCAGCATGTTTTTCCTGGAGTGGAGGTCGCTGGGGTCCGTGTGCTGTCTGTTCAGGTACTCAGAAACAGCTTTGGCTGGGAACTCCGTTTCGCAGATGTACCCAAAATCCCGAGCTAAATGAACGGCCTCACCTGGAGGGAATGAGAAGGGGCATTAACACCGCCGGGCACGGCTGAGGCACCGGGCTGCGGTTCATCGCTCCCCCCGGGAGACACCGGCTCGTCCAGGCCGGTGTTTAGAAACCTTCTAACATCCCTTACACCTTAGGGACAAGCTTCAGGGGTACATTTCCCCTCTACAAGCGCTATTTTGAAGGGCAGAAGTTAGTTGACGGGACAGATTTTCAGTTGGCGTGATTTGTCTTTGCTACAGTGCACTAGTGATGGTACGTACCCATGCAGCTGATGGTGCAGAGCAGTGGGAAAAGTACACACACAGACAGACACACACACACATAACACACACACACTTCCAAATTAACTGGGCCATATTAAAAAAAAAAAAAAAAGAAATAAAATAATAAAAAAGTGGAATTAAATCCCGAAAGGCAGAAAGGATCCAAATTTCCCTTTGGAGCAGAGAAACCATTCCTGTTGCAACACATCAGATCATCGTCCACATTTTTACAGATGTGGACAAAGCGTTAATACTAATGTCAATTATTTGTGGGACGTTATGTACACACTCGTTTACACACGCGCACAGAGCATTTGCATCATTATCGCCACATCTGCAAAAGGATGGAGATAACCGCATGTCATCTGACGCCAACAATGAATCCGCTTTCACCACGCAACAGGAACACCTCTCTGCCCGGTGGAAGGACAGCAACTAATGGCAACCGTTTCTGTGAAAAACAATAATTATTCTAACTCTAATTCTAATTGCCACTTCTCCTGCCTGCCTGGTCTCGGGTTTCTTGCCTCCAGAGGTTTGTGTCATCCAACTCCTACTGATGTACTTCGTGCCACAAGAAGCAGACAGTAGCTGCAGAAAGGAGGAAAAGAGGAGCGGAAGGAAAAAAAAAACCCAAACCCCAAAAAAACCCCAACCCAAACCCTCAGACTCTAGCGGGATTACACTAGATTATAGCTCAGCCCCTCTAGAATAAAGCATTAAACCCTTTAAAGCACCGCCTGAGGGACCAGGGGGGAAGATTTCCAACACGCAAACCAGCTATGCCTAATAACGCCGGGACCACGTTTTCTTTAACGATCAGGAATTGCTTTCCAACGTCATCTTCTGTTTTCCAAGGCATCTCGCTAATCACAGAGGTGGTTAATGAAAGCGAGAGAACCAGGCGGAGCCCGGGGAGTCCCGGCCGCGGTGACCCCGCGCCGGGCAGGTTTCCCCCGGGCGCCCTTCAGGTGATCCCGGCCGGGGCTGGCCGGAGCGGTTCTGTTGTGGGCGATACAACAGGAGCAACACTAAAGCCTCGCTGATGGCAGAAAAGAAGATAAATCTCCAGCAGATGTGGTTTCTTCCAAAAGCAGGGAGGTCTCTCTCCCATCTCTTTCAATAGGTAAACTGTTGATTTGTAAGGAAATCAGGGGAGAGGGGAGTAATTTACACCTTACTGTACACTTGACATGGTTTTTAGCATCACTATACAACCGCACAGGCTTTTGAACCTCAAACCAGCTTGGGAGGAGGGGCTGATTTAGCTGTGAGTAGGGTGCACGGGTTTTTCACGCAGGAGCTGCACTAACCCCGGTGTTAAAGGGCAGTTGTCACCCTCGAAATGCTTCACGTCTCCTACAGCGCGACCCTAGGTCCCGTAACCTACGTTGTGTTTTGCAAGCCCGACATAACCTATATGCGGGTTACCAAGAAGAGCTGGTGTATAAGAAGAGCCCCCGTCTTTCTGCGAGCCTGCCTTCAGCTCTGCATGCGGCAAAGGTCTTATCGCTCGCATAACGCAATCAAGAGAGTTGAAAAGTTAATATCTAGCACAAATGTTTATGCATGCTTGTATGCAGAAGAGATAAGTGGATTATTTATACGCCTCTCGGTGTGTATGTGTAATGTAGATACATATAATTCATAATTGCATCCATACTACTCCGGTTATGTTTTTTGGAGGAGGTCCAGCTTCTCTCAGCATAAACACGCACATATCCCAAACATACCAGTGGTTCTAAATTTGTCCTTTTTTTTTTTTTTTCAATACAGTAACAATAAAACAACGAAACACACCGAACACCAAAATGCCCTTGGCTGACTTGGTGAAACTTCGGGCTCCCCTTCCCTCTCTCCTTCCTCCAGGAACAGCTTTGTCCCTTTGCTCAGCCCTAGCCACCATAAGGTAAACTATGCACCGCGACTCTTAAATAGCTCCGGGTTTTGTTATTTTTTAAATAAAAATAAATAAATAAGTTCTGTTGGGGTTTTTTTCTCCTCTTTGAGCATCTTGTCGTGACCATAAATAAGCTCGGGAGGAGCGAATTCACTGGAGGATGGAGTAAGAGGTGGAGTTGGAGAGCACAGGCTGGCAGATACCAGCAATGAGGAGCGGGGCTGCGCTGCAGAATCACACACACACACACACACACACAAGAACATGCCACGCAAGGGAATCGATGTCCCTCCGGCCGGTGACTTCATTTTTGGGCATGGGATCCACAAGCGTGCCGGTGGTCGTGCTAACCCACCCTTAATTTCCCCTTGGAGAGTTTTTCCCACCTGAACCCGAAAGTTGTTTGGGTTTGGTTGGGGTTTTTTTTGAGGGGGTAGGGAGGATGGGGAGGGGGCGAAACTGTCAGACACGAGTTCAGAGCAGTCAGGGGGTGTGAAGGGAGCTGCGACCCTCGGCTTACCTTCCACCAGGGAGGTGAGTAAAGTGACATTTGCGGCCTTACGCCTGCCGGCTGGTAAATTCAAACCGATTTTTTCTAGCCTTTCTCGCAAAGATCTCCCCCCGTTTTTCGATTTGGCTCTAGAATTGCAAAGAAATTAACATCGTGATTAACCCCGCAGTGTTCCTGGAAGAAACGTTTAGTCTGTGCAGCCACTGGAGCCTGGGAGTGTTTCGCTCGACGTTAAGGGCTTTGGGTGTGTTGATTTCTGCTCGGGTTGGCTGTGATTTGCTTAATTTCTCCCAGGGGTGGGAGTGGGGATGAACCCACTTTTCTCCCTGTTTTATCCAGGGAAATCAAATAATGCCAGATAGCAATAATTAATGTACGGAGTTCTGATCTAGAAAGTAAATGGGTTCCTACTGTGTGACACACAGCTCCTGTTAAGATGGAGTGAGGAGATGGGCAGAAAGGTAGAGAAGGAGAATTCAATCTTCAGTTATTACAGGAAAAAGGCAGAATGAGAAGAAGGGGGTGGGGGGGGGAAGGGGAGGGACACAACCAAAAGTGAAAGACTTGAAGGGACGATGTGTGTATCTGTGGATAAATGGGGAAAAAGAAAAGAAGGAGGGTGGCAAAAAAGGAGGAAAATATTCAGGAAACTTCAGGAACCATTTCGTGCGTGTGTGAGTGTGTGTGTGTTCTTGTGCAGAAAGGCGATGCTGAGGGGAAGAGCTCACCTGAAGGCAGGGTGCGTTATAGAGAGGGAATTGATTGCCTGAAGGAAGATGTGAATATCTGTCGGAGGTTACTGATAAGGACAATAAAAGGATGAGTGAGCTATAGGTGGGAAATACAGAGCTATTGTTCGGACGTCTATACATATGTAAACCCCCAGGGATGAAATCTTGCCACCTGCGAAATCAGGGAGAGTTTTGGCACCTAAGAAGAGAGTCTATCCCAAATATCTCTTAGGTCTTATTTAAAATTTGTTTAAGAACTAACAGTCACGCTTAGAGAAAGGAATCCAGAAATGAGGGAGAAGCGGGGCTGGCTTCCCACTATTTTTTATCAGGTACAAAGGGCTAGATGGCAGAACTGCAAAAGTGCAGCTTTCTATATATATCAGCTGCTCTGAACCAAAAGCACGTCTAAAATTTAGATGCAAGATAGGAACTGAAGTCAGCAGCAGCCACTGATTATGGCTTGGGCCATCTCCAGAAATCCACTGAAGTTCAATAATGATGTTTCTTTACCTTGGTAATTGTATTTTCTACAGTGCCTGTCTCAGATGTTCTCCCTGCTCCATTTGTAGCTGTACAGACCGAGCAGGCAGGTTAGCATCTGTAAGTCCACATCTCTGCTGCTCTCACTGGCAAGGATCACGGCTAAACATTGATTACAGACATTCACGTGGAACAGCATCTATTTTAGGTGACCCTAATTCTCACGTGTATTTTTGGGTGAGTGACTACATGTAGCAGGACTTTTCCCTTCCTCTCCCTGACATCATCACAGAATTTTTTGCATGTATCAAAGAGGAACTTCATTTTAAAGTGCCTTTGACTCAACGGTGGCAAATGCTGCTGCAGGAGTTGGCAACATATTTTATCCTCTAAGATTAACAACTTTTAAACATGGTCTGAAATTTATTCAGGGGTAAAATCACTGAGTATGTTTTCATCTCTAGGTTTTGCTTTATCTTCCAGTCTGGTGTGTACCTCACATGTAGAAAATGAAGTCTTGTCCTCTCTTAGAAACTGGAGTAAAATATTACCTCACACAATATTGTGAGTTCTACCCAGCCTTAGCTCACCTTCTTACAGACAAGTCAGACTGACAACACACAGCAGTGCAGTCAGTGGCAAGAAGATCAAGGTCTTTCTCCTGTTAGTCTTTCCATCTGATGACCTCTGATCCTAAATTCTTGTTGCTGGTACCTAAACTGACAATTTCTCTCTTGATATGATGGAGTGGCAACCACGCCACAGGGCTATGCCTCTCTTTTTCCTCAGTATCAATAGTACCAACCTGTTGGAGGTCTTATCTACCAGGACTTTAGTGGGTAATTTGCACAAATGTTAAACAGCAAAGGCCTCAAGCCCAGCAGTGAGTAATTCATCTAGCAACTTTCTCTAGATAAAGCACTACGTTTTTGGCTTTCAAAGCTATCTGCTGATGGCTTGTCTTTAAGTCAGGTACTTACTTGTCTTACAGGTTGCCTATTAATTCCCTGCCAAGTCCAATAAGGTCCTTTGTGGCACCATGTTAGTTGCCTTATCAAGGAACCTCACAGACTTCTCTAGGAAATCCCTAGAAATATGACAGGTCCTGAACTACATCAGGTTCGTCCTGTAATGCTCTAACTGCCACATGCTCATCATCTATTTGCTAAGAAAGGAGTGTGAGGAGAAGAAAAGCTGCAAGGTGTGTGCATGTAGAAGAGTGAAAAAAAAAAACATCTCCCAGTTCCAATATCTTGGGATTCTTTGATAGAAATTGCACAAGGCCAAACCTTTCTCTAGTCTCCATACGTGCATCTTAGTGTCTGCAATACAGCATATTTTCACCTCACCCTGAGCATTACCCACACATGGTATGACACAAAGAACAATGCATATTTGGAAACATCTTTACCACTGACCAGATATTTCTGGTGCACATGTGGACACCCACATATGGCATGTTCACACACTTGCCCCAGCCTCTTACCTTCTAAGTACTCCTCCTAGGAGGGATGCATTCAGACACTCTGGAGGAGAAAGGCGTCTTTGAACTTCTCCCACAGTTACTTTGTACTTTGAAGTTGAACTAAGCAAAGACAAGCGGCCAGGTACAGAGCAAAACACCTCTCCGGTATTGACTGAAATTCCACCCAGGAAGCCATCTTTATTCATCATCAAAGAAGTAACAGATTTTGGAGGAACCGGAACTGGAGAAAGAAAAGGGGAAGAAGGGAAAGAGAAACCATCACACCATGAAGGAGTATGGGACAACCACAGTCTCTCCGACATGCACAGAACAGCAAAATGAAAGGGAATTTTGAATCTCTGGCTACCTCCAGCAACCTAAAGGGTGCTGCTCCCCCAACCTCTAGGAAACTGCTCCATGAATGATGGATGGAGAGACGGGTGGTGCAGTACAGCCTCTATGCGGGGTTTGATCATTGGGAAATAAAATAGGTATTTGGCAAGCACCTGGCAACTTTCGGGTTTGAGCCTGTGTCTCACCCAGAGCCCCCCGATGCCTTTTGTACAACGGACAGCGCCTTTCTGGAGGGGAGAAAAAAGGAGAATTTACTTTTTTTTGGCTAATGTTTCCATTACAGCTAAGCTGAGCCAGGAATAAATTCACTAGACAAAGGGAGTTGCTGTCTTAAATAAGTATCAAGGCTGGAGGATACAGCAACTAGAAGACAGCTCTGTTATTGCTTTGTGTTTTTATTAAGTCTGGTTTATGAAATAAAATGAGTCTTTTCCTTCAGAAAAAAAAAAAAAAGAACACCAGGAAAAATAAAAAATAAAATAAAAAAAATCTGGTCTAACCCTGACGTTCACCACTTTGATCATATTGTGCTGTCCGTGAAGTGGTGGGAACTCTCCCAACCCCTACATAAAGCTGATCTAGTTACTGTATTACATATTTAAAGGATGTTGGAGTGGGGGAGGGGATATATATATATATATCAAAACACAACAATAAAGTGCAATTAAACAAAATAAAAACATGTTATTCTGTCCACCACAAAACAAAATATTTCCTTTCTCTGAGAAACTCGTGAGGTTATTTTAAGAGTAACCAAGGGGATTATTGAGAACAAATTCCTATAATAGCAACCAGACACACTCAGAAATAAACAAACAAACCCCAAAAACGTAAACCCTGGCTAAACTAAAAAAAAAATGAGAGCAACTCCCCCGTGACATGAATTTTGTTTACAAATGAACTTAAACAGCTCTCTCATAATTGTGTGTAACTGTTATGATTTACAGCAGGTGCTCTAATCAATCACCCAATCACTTTAATTTATAGGGAGCCTCGCTGCATTTTCCCAGTTGTTTCATTTCTGCAAGTAATTGATAACAAACCATACTTAAGGTATGTTTTATGCAGGAGTTAATAAGAGCTGACAGCTGCTACTGCTGCTTCCTCTCGGAATCGCGGCAAAAACGTGGTTCCATACAGAAAATACACTCCGAAATTGCGGGGGGGGGTTGTTGGTGGTAGAGCCCTGGCAGTCCAGCGGGCATGTTTCAGAGGAGAAGACTAATTGATTACACACCCTCGTGGAGCAGATACTACTTCACAGTCTCCCATTTCCACTCAATCAATTGCAAAACCAATTCGGCAAATAATAGGGTTCTATTATGCACATATGCCAGCTATTTAGGTAGTTATAATACATGTCAGTTAAGCCATAAAAACCCTGTTTATTTGCAACATATCTGGAGAATCAAACCATTAGGGTTGAGGGGATATTTAAGTCGTCTGTAGCTGCTAAACAATAAGATCGGGTATCCTAATATATTACCAAGTGCTAACTACTGGGCAATTGCCAATTTTATAACCTCAGTGTATGGGATAGACACAACCGTGTTTCACTGTTTTTATTACAGATCATTTCCTACTGCCAGACCAGACCCCCACAATAAAAGCTCTATAACGGCTAAAAACCAAAAGGCATGTCGATTTTAGATATACATATTGCTTCGTATGCCTTGTATATAGTCTCCAGTATAAACAAATTATTTTGAGTGGCTTTACTTCAGGGAATCGGAAAGTGAAATAGATTCCTAGTTCTCTATTATTTTTAGTTAGGCACTTTATGCAGCTCATAAAGGCGGTTTCAAATAGTTTGAGAACGGCACAGAAACTGTTA
This sequence comes from Gallinula chloropus, assembly GCF_964237585.1. Lineage (NCBI taxonomy): Eukaryota > Metazoa > Chordata > Aves > Gruiformes > Rallidae > Gallinula > Gallinula chloropus. The sequence continues at coordinate 118,515,579 of NC_140087.1, read as the reverse complement.
TAAAAGAGTTAGGGGCCCGCTCCTGCTTTTGTTACTATTAATAGGATTTTTTTTTTTAATATTTTTTCCCTCATTGGTTCTATAGGAAAAGACTCACTTGGGGTCTCAGAGGTTGTACTGGCAGCCAAAAAAAAAAATTGTCTCTTCCCCCCATTATGCTTATTTTATGCACTAAGTTCTGCAACGTCATTCGAATGAAGCATCAAGGGAAAAAAAATAGGAAAAAAAATTTAGATAGATTAAAGTAATGCCACTAATGCCACCAGACAGATTTTCAAGACTGGCATTTTGTTCTCGGGACAAACACATGGGCTCAGTGGTTCGAGTACACCTTTGCAGTGGCTATATTTAGTGACCGGTTTATCAGGTCACTGTCCAGTGAACTGAGAAATTAAACAAGAGGCAGCAATTCCACGAACATCTGATCTTAGTCCAAACTCACTAAAGAGAGAGAGGGACCCGTGCAATGCTTAAATATACCTCACCCCCGCTCGCTTTGGCCTTTTGGAGCACTCATTACATTAGTTAACCTTTGAAATACGGATTTTCACGTGCTCTGTACTTCTTTTTTTTTCCTTGCAAATTGCTTTTGGGAAGCAGGCTGGCTCCTTTCCCAGCTCTGCTGAGAGCTCCTCAGCTTTTGTTTCTACCCCTGCCTCCCTGAAAAGGACCGTATGAACATACCCATCAGTTGGAGACTAATAACTCCAAGCCCATTTTAGAAGCTTACCAGGCGGTGTAAGCATATCTATTGCGATTTCATAGCTTCAGAGAGATGTATTCTATCTAGACTCTATATCTTCTGTAAATTACCTAATGCTGCCTCAAAAAAAGTGTTTGCCATGGAATGAATTATCTCTATCTATATCATATCTATATGTTTATCATGGCTATAGCTTTTCAGATATAGCCCAGGCATTACCAGAGATAATGTAACGTGGAGGTTTTAGTCGGGGAAGAGTGTGTGCAGCTGCATGTGTCAAATCCCTCCGTGTATGTAAATAAACTGTAATGCGGAGTATATTTTTAGTCGATGACAACTTTCCCAGTTGGTTAGGGGTTGCCATAACTGCTGAACTGTACAGAACAACACAGCGTCCCCGGCACTTCTGCTTTAACTTTATCCCATCTAGACCCTTTTATCTCCAGCAGAAACCAGTCGATTTTCTTTCATTTCCCAAACTCTGATTGCTGTGTGCCTGTGAGCACTCTCAAATACATCATTCCCCTTTCCAAAATCTCTGCCCTCTCTCTTAATTTCTCTCTCCATTCTCTCTCTCCTTCCCCTCCCTCTACTTCTTTCCTTTTTTCCACCTCTTTCTTCCTCTCTTTCTCTCCCTATGGTTACTTCCAACCTCTTTGTCATTTCTCCCCCTTCCATTTCTCTTCAGCTTATCAATAAACCGGGAGAGCAACAGTAGCCGCTTGATTTGTTAGTAATTATAAGCATACTGTTCCTGCAAACGGGATCTCTAGATGAGTGAGATCGCTTTAAAACGACAGCAGGAAATGGTGGGGAAATGGAGCATGGCGAAACTCAGCGTGAAGCTTTCAGTTCTTTACATGTTTACAATTTTCTGTGCATACATTAAGTCTTAGGGTTTTGGTTTTTTTTTTTGTTGGGTTTTTTAGGTTTTTGGTTGGGTTTTTTCTTTCTTTCGTGGGGATGGAGGCTCACTGTTGGGTTGCTCTCCACAAACGCGTGAAAAGGCACAGAAATGCACACCGACAAGAAGAAATGGAAATAAAAAGGCGTTGGAGCAACACCGTCAAAAGAAAATTATACAAATAAAAATATATCCTGAAAGAAGCTGGATAACGAGGTTCCAAGCTATGGATACCGTTGCAATAACCCTGGAGAATAATATGATAGTCAATCGGTCAATTAAACAATCAATCAGGATAAGCATTTATTTTATTTCTTCCTAACAGACGTCATGGTCAAGCTCATTACTAATCAGCTATCAAACTGCCTTCAAATCTTTTTATCTGCCTACGGGGCCAGAAATGAGTAAAAAGTTCTTTGTCCATTGTGACACCTGGACTTCGTTGTTACTAGAGGTTTGGTGTGATTTAGTAGCCAAACCTAGAAAATCCGGGCACCAGTGGCCGCTAAAAGACCTGATTCTTATTTTAATTTTAATGAACAAATACAGCGTGTGTTCATGTCCCCTTCCCTCCTGTCCCTCTTGTCTCCTCCTCCCTCCCCCACACCCCTTTTCCTCCCCACCCCCCTTCCATCGCAGTCCCTTTCCCCTGAAAGCCGGAACTAAATTTCAAAGTGAAATGTATTCCCTCGAAATTGTTTTGCATTCAATTAAAAGGGATCATAAGGTTCAGTGGGTAATCCAGGAAAAAGCACGAAACTTGAGTGGCAACGAAGCACCATCTCCGATTCCCAGACCTATCACCTGAAAAACTGAGGCCAGAGTGGTTCTCAGTTAATCATTTATCCGGATACTTCAAGAAAGGCTGAGGAGGAATCTCACGGTGTATTATTAAGAGTGTTTGTTCATTGGGTGTTTTTTTTTTCTTTATAAAGAAATGTTAAGACACCCCCTTTCACATGCTGCTTTAAAAGATCGTGAGCAATAAAGCGTCTTTGCAAGGAGACAATGAACTAAGGTGTTCGGGGCAAACCGGCGTTTTCGTGTTAAATCAGATGTGAGTGTGCAGGCGATCGTCAGAAACAGCTGAAAGTAAATAAACACATCAGAACAATTTTAAGGTCACTGACTGTGCCCCAGAGTCATAAAAAATTAGCTCGGGACTCGGGCCACCAAGATTTTGCAAGGCGACAACTTCTTACGCCATAGACGGTGCCAAGCAAATTTCAGGGGAGCAGTTTGACAGGGGGACCTGATCTTGTCTTGCTCCTGACACACGGAAAACCTGCCCTTCGCTTCAGCAGAAATCGAAGGAAAGGCCTCAAAACGTGCAGCCGGTAAGCTCTTAAAGCCGAGTTAAATCTGGTATTAATGCTCTTGGTGATTATTATCATCCTCATGATTTATCTGGCTCCCTCCCTCCCACTTCCAGCACCCAAATCTTAATGGAAGTAGGAGTTAACGATGATTTTTTAATGTCTCGTTGGATTTTTAGACTGTTAATGTACCGCATCCTTCTCATTATTAGTTTATTGATTGTTCATTGACCAGCCCCCTTCAAATCGTATTAACCACCCTCTGCCACTTTAGATTAGGAGAGTTTAAAAAGCACCTTTCATTATTTCACCGCCACCACCACCACCACAGTAGAGTTCAGGCTTGGTAGCTTAATGCTCGCTCTAATGGGGCAGCTAAGAGACGAGGGGCCACGGTCCCTGCCTATTGCATTAATAGCTCAAAGGGGGCTAATACAGAAAATTAGCCTTAAACGAGCTCTGGAGATCTCCAAATGAAAGAGCCATTTATCACGCTGGCTACCTTCACTCCACTCGTTTGCTCTCTCTACTGGGAACAACTCATTTCCTCTTAACTAAATTACTTCAGAAATGTCAAGTAAGCTCAGATAGCAAACATAACAAGAGCCTGAGTATATGTAATCTATTGTGCGGGATCGATACGCGAGATAAATCGATAGTCCTGTATGAATCCCTATATAATTTCCTTAATATTTTTGGCAAACCTTTTGCATAGAGAGATAATTCCCTCTGCAGGCCTCAGAGACCATAAAGAAACAGACACTTACAGTCTGGATGATATAATTAAGTTTAGGCTTCCAAGTCCACATCATGGGTTTTTTCCACTACATTGGAATTAAAAGCATTTTAGGCACTAAACTAGGTTTTGGTGAAACAGACCCCCTCCAAACCTCGTCTAGCAAATATGTATCGCGTGGAGTGCTCCCCTGCACAAAAAAAATCAGTCATTGCCTATCTGTCTGCCTGTCCATCTATGCCATCTGCCTGCAATGACGACTTGTGGAGTTTAAATAACTTATTCTTACTTCAAAGTACATCCTTACAGCTACAAACTGCGGGGAACAAAGCGAAATTGATGCTGAGCCCTCTCTGTGTCGCTCCTTCCCTCGCCCTGATTAAATATTGTCTGCCACAAATGTGACCTACTATTTATTACCCATTTCTCTCCCCTCCGCACCCAGGAAACTCGCTGTGCAAAAGGAAACCGAGCTCACAATATCCCTTTAAGCTGGAAAGTTCCTTAGAGCTCAGCATTACCTCTAAGGAAGAAAATACCGCTCACAGGGACTCTGAAACAGCTGCGGACGAAGCTCGGGATCGGTTTTAGTAACCTAATTTCCAAAACGGGTACGTGACCGGTTCATTATGGATAAACACAGAGCATCTCTCCTTAGGGCTGCAAGCAGGGACGCCTAATCCCACCTATATGGGGCTGTGTCTCTTTACGTGGCAGATGCTCGACCTGGGACCGTTGCAATGCCCTCAGACAATAAGCGCTCCTAAATCTACACCTAGTAAACGTAATTCTTATTAACGTTCACATTTTACTGTTACTCGGTATCTAACTCAGCCTGGACCTTAAATCTGCTGTCCTCGTCATCTGAAGGAGGGAGAGACACAGAGGGAAGGGTTAAATAGAGTATTTTGGACTGGGTGATCAACAGAAAGTCTTCTGGCAAAGCAAGCAAGCAACCAACCTACAAAGAAATAAACAAAAACATTGCGAAAGGACAATGCGAACACGGAACAACGCTGGAAAGAAATCTCTCCACCACAAATCAAGGACCAATTAATCAAATACACCCAAGAGAAAACATCTTGGATGAGGTGTCAAGCGGGGGTGGGGAGGGGAGGGAGGGAGGGAAGGAAGGAAGGGGGAGGAGAGTGAGAAAAGGAGACAAAAAAAAGGGGGGAAAAAAAAAAAAAACCCAAACAAGCAGAAGCCATCAGGTTACAGACCCTGAGCACAAAACCAACTAAACATTCAAAATTCACTAAAACAGGAAAAACTTCTTGTCTCCCCACCCCCCACCCCCCGGTAAATGATTTTCTGTTTCTCAAAACCGCGTTTCCCTTTTCAACCGCTGGTCATAAACGATGCTGCCAAATGGTCAAGTTTTCGTCTGTCCTCCCTCAAATAACTCGAACTTGATGGTGGGGTGTGTGTGTGTGTGAGAGAGAGAGAGAGAGGCAGAGACTGTACACGAGGATTTAAATTAAAAAACAATAAATAGACGGAAGGACCTCATGCTGCCTTGAACACGTTTTAAACAAACACCCTCCCTGTTATTTTCCTTTATACATTCTAGAAGAGCATCTCTGTTAAAAACATTTGTGCGCATTTGACAAATAATAAGGTCCCGGAGATAAGTGCTGTTGATAGTAAGCATAAGGGACAGCATTTCTAAACCCCATCTCTGGTACTTAAAATTGAATCTAGAAATAGAAACTCCTTAGATAATTAAAGATAGCTTTCCCTACATTTGCAGTGTGTGATCTGTTTAATGTCTATCAGCATAACACAACACTAATCGCCAAGCATCTTCGAGTGACTGTCAGAGAAATGTAAAAAAATTAAGCAGCTGCAATACGCCCAAAATGAGTTATTGTAATTATATTTAATTAGTTTAATTAGTTAATTATTTTGCTTACAGCTGTACAAGAGACTGCAAACATTTGTTAATATCACATTCCCTTTAACAGTATGGGGTGATTCTGCAGTTACACTAAATCATTGCGCATATGTAGAAAGATTTTTAAAATGGGGATGGGGAAAGGGGGGATTCTTGGAGGAAGAGGGGAAGGAGGCCGGGGCTGCCTTTCCATCGGCATTTGCTTCTCTCCCCTTCACGTTTGATTCGCCTGGGAAATACATTTAAGCCCCAAGGGGAATCAACCCCCTTCCCCCATTAAAAGCCGAGGGGTCCCCTTCGAGGACTACGGGGGGTAGGAGGGGGGGTGGGCCGTGGAAACTGCAGTTGAGCACGGGGTGCTCCATTTGAGAGCGTTTGTGTAATTAAACCCTTTGAAGGACAGGGAGGGGGTGGGAAGGAGGGGATATCAACTCTTACTTTCACATATCTTTCTTTCCCTTCCCTCTATCTGCCGATCCAATCAACTATTCATCTTGCTGCCATGTACGACTGCTCCCCGGATAAATTAATTGCCCCAAAGTAAAAAATATATCATGAAGATATTGCTACACAGTAAAAGTTTGTCTAGCTCGTTGGAATAATCCATACCTTTTTTAATGACAGACTGGTCCAATAAGTTCATACCGCTGTTATTGGCATCTTCAACTGACTGTGGATATAAAAACATCACTATTCAAATTGACTGGATATTAAAGAATCGCGTACATAAATCATGTCATTCCAAACTGGAGTTTCTGTTATTTCCATTTATATTAATTCACTAGGGGAGGAGGACGGTTGTTTTGTTTGGGTTTGGGTTTGTTGGGGGTTTTTTACTGTTATTATTGTTATTATTATTCCCCCAAATCGACAAGGAAATGAAATTCTTACAAATTATATAGTCGTCTAATAATAAAAATAATAATAATAAAAAGAGGTGTGAAGCATATGGGATGCAATACTGGTTTTGTTATCTTATAAAACATAGATATCACATAGACTTCTTTGCATTCGAGAAAGCTTTATATTTCTTCCTTTGAAAATCTGGCAATTTGGCAACATCTGCAAGATCTATTGCATGACATAAATGAACACGATTAAGGACAACTTTAATTCTCCCTCCCCTTTCCTCCCCCTCCTCCTTCCTCCCTCCCCCCCCCCCTTTTTTTTTTTGTTTGTTTGTTTAACCCTGCTACATCTTAATAATTCAAGGGCCATTTACTTTTTATATATAATAGTTTACATTATGGACTTTTAATTAAAGCCTGAGCAATTCGGAGTGCAGCGCGACGCCCACATCGTATAGGGTACAAGCAGAAAGATTTACAGCTCCCGAGGTTGCTTCCATATCCTGAATTAGGGGGAACAGGGGGGAGCAGAGATATACATTATCAAAAGTATGAACTATTTAATTGATTGCCTAGGAAAAAAAAAAAGTCTCCAGACCTCCTTTTCAAAGCTTTATTTCTTTCTTTTCCCTCTTGCTTCCTTCCTAGCCCGCTTAGGAGCACACCTGTTATTGTGGCATCAACTCCTTTAGCAGGGGAGAGAACAAAGACGGGCACAGAGGACACAGCAAATGGTGCGTTTCATTTCTCAGCACCCAAGTGGGGTGCACAAAACAAGCCAACAACCAACCCCAAATTACGGCTGAACTTGCGGTCGGCACAGCAAAATCATCTCCCAAAGGGAAGAGGTGTCATGGGTGCGATTTATTGTAGGATTACGACAGGTTCCAGTTCGGGGTAAATTCTGGGTTTCGGGGAGAAAGAAAAAATAGAGGATCTGTGGGGTGGTTTGGTTTAGTGTTTTTTATTATTATTTAGAGTTTGGGGTTTTCCGGATTGTTGCATATTTGGGGACTTGTCACTTCCCCCCCCCCCTTTTTTTTTTCTTTTTCTTTTCCCTGATAAGGAAAACATCTTTACAGCAAAGCAGTGATTTCCCTCTCTATTATTTTAACTTTATCTTCGGTACAGCGAGAGGCTGAGCTTATCCGGATCCAGCCCTTATCTTCTTCTCTCTCTCTCTCTCTGTCTGCTCAGCAGACATTCAAGATGGAATATGATTTAGGAGAAAATTACATCTCCCAAAACTGGGACGGAACAATATTTTCTAGGAGATCTTTCCTTTCATTTTCCTTGAATCCGCACTACAAACGAGCGCGCAGGCACACACGGTGCTTCTTTATGCTGTGTGTTTGTGCGTGGCTGTGTCTCTCCCTCCTAATCAATAGGCTACATACCTAAAGGGCACAAAATAAAATTACAAAGTCTTCCCTCCTCTCCCTGAGCAGCTCCCCGAAAGAGGGATGATGAGCAAATCCTGCAGCCTGCTGGAGTGCATCGTGGTGCACCTCGGTGGCACAGGACTGGAGGTAACTATCAAACGCCATCTTTCCCTGTCTTTTTTTTTCCCTATTTTCCCTCCTTATCTCACCTTATCTCTGGAGTCTGCGGCTGTGCACACGCTTTATGCGTGTGCGTGCACTCCGCTCGTTCCATCAGCAACGTGGGTTAGTTGTTGTAGTTAATGAGAAGACTCCTGTCTGATTTTCTATCTAATTACGCCCTCCTGCTGGGTTTTTGTACAGGATATTCGCTCAGCATGCTGGCAGTTAATAGTCACAGAGAGGATCGTAAAGATTTAATTAGGACTGCATGCGGAAACGTGGAAAAACAACTCAGACTTTTAATTACTAGACTTCTTTAGTTAAAAGTGATACCAGGGGTTACTTTATAAGAGACTTGGGTGTTTTGGTGCAACTTAACTTTCCGTGTCTCTAGCCTAGCACACAGGAGCGGGGACGGCCGTGAGAGTGAGGAGGAGGAGTGAAGGTGTTTGTGTAGGGAGGGGAAAGGTGATGAGTTTCCAGATATACATAGAAAAAACTAGGGAGGAAGATTCCCCTCCCTCTCCTCCTCCAATAGTCTGATAGCACGGAGTTTCCTGTATGCCATATATATATATATATATACACACACACATACACCTTATTCAGCAGCTAGGGAGGTATCTGAGAAAAAGGGGAAAAAAAAACCCTTAAGTTCGATTTTTAAGTTTTACTTTAAAGAATCTGGCTTCTCCTCTGTATATTGTCTTTATCCTATCTTTTACTAGTAAAACTCTCCTTTTGCTTAGTCTTTGGGGAGAAAAAACAATAACCTGGGGTTGTAACGGTGGTTTTCTGAGTCCCTGTTAGATGCTGCCAACTTGCTCTCAGTAAGTAGGTCTCCGTTTCTCTGTTCCCTATCTGAGGGCTGTTAATCGCAGATTGAAAATTCCTCTCGAAAGGGGCAGCAATAGCAATACAATACGTCCTGTTTACAATAACAGAGAGCTATCGTGTTACAATCACCTAATTCTACCCCCGGACAATGGCTCACACATGGCCTGGATTTGGTGTTTATAAAATAAGCAGTGTTTCTTTCTGTCACGCACTCTCTGTCTCATTCTCCCTTGTCAGCCCAACCCATTCTCATGGCACGTTATTTCGTCAGACATGCATAAGCTGGAGGAAAGAGACACATCTTTACCCAACTGTACACCTAGATATCGGTTCAACTTTTTGGACTAATGAAAACTAATAGTAATAATTAAAACCCTCAACAAAACAGCAAACAAACTGCTGGAGACCCTTTCTCTAGTGTTTCTGGACAGTAAGTAGATGCCACCTAAACAGGAGTCCCTGCAGACAGAGCGGATTCCTGCCATCTAGTATAAAGCCATATTAAAAATTCAGGTGGAAAACTGCCCAGCTTCGTCTGTTACGGGTGGGGGGACAAGAATAGAAAATGCTGAACGGTGTGAGCGAGTACTGGGCTGCTTTCCCTCCTGCCTGTGCTAACTTGCAGTTGGACGCTTCTTCCTTCACGTGTTTCTCCTTGGAATACCCTCCTCTCCCTCCTTGCCCTCCTCCCCCAGCCTGCGACCAAAGTTTTAGAAAAAATAAATGGGCCTGTTTCCTTCCCCGTGGCCTCAGCACCCCAAAACAAAGAATCCTAGCCCTGCCGGCCCACAGCCTCGGCTGTCCCGGCTCGTCCCTACCCTGGCTCCGGCCCCGGCCCCAGTCCCAGCCGAGGGGGTCGCGGGTGGCCGCGGGGAGCCCGGCTGCGCCCGGAGCCGTCGGAGTGCTGGGCTCTGCCCGCAGAAGGGATGTTTTATTGGAAAAGGGAGGAAGAACTGCTTTATTTGAGCTGAAGAGGTCTTTCTCTCCTCTTTCTTTTCGCTTTTTCTTTTCTCTCCTCTCTTTTCTCTCTCTTTCTTTCTCTCTCCTTCTTCTGTCTCTCTCCTTTTCCTCTCCTTCTCTCTTTCTTTCTTTCTCTGTCTCTTTCTTTCTCTCTCTCTCTCCTTTTTGCTTTCCTCCGTCTCTTCTGTCTTTCCTTTCTCTTCCTCTCTCCTTTCACTCTTTCTCCCTTTTCTCTATCTTATCTTTCCCTTTCCTTCCCTCTTCTCCCTCTTTCTCACAAAAGCACAACAATTACCGGCTTTTCTTTGAGGAAAGTGTAAATATCAAAGCACAACCAGTACTTAACGTCTACCGATTGTGGAGAGAAAGGAGAGCGATCCCCTTTCTGCATTCACAGAGGTAAAACTCGCCTTGACCTGCAAGCCAGTTTGCCTGAGACAGGAATGCGAGGCGAGACCAGCACGTCGTGCCCGTGGGGGTCAGGTCTCAAAACCAGCTTGGAAACCCGCAGAAACCGGCGACCCCACGGCCACTCAGCTCGGAGGCAGGAGCAAATCCAACCAGAAAAAAAACCAAAACCAAAAAACCCCCAACCCCTTCTATTTCTGAAGCAACTGGCCCCAGCAAAGCCAGATTTCCCCGTGAAGCCCTAAGACAAGCCTCAAGCCAACGCAATGCAGCCCCACATCCGCCCCGCTTCTCTGCCGCTGATGGATCCTTTTTCCACGACTCTTCTCCCCTCCCACCCAGCCCCCCTTTTAAACCACCTCCTTTCTTTTTTTTTCCTCTCTATAACTTTGAAGTCTGTATCTCATCCAGTGGTCCATGTCTTTATTTATCGCAAGTCTAAGTGTGTCTGGCATATATACTTAAAAAAGAAAAAGAGAAGAAAAGGAATTGAGAGGAACCCCTACATCCCGACTAATAAAACCTATTTTAAGATCTGGCCCCTGGAGGCTCCAGCCTCCGGCTCGGGGGTCCCCACAGGTTGGCCATGCTCCAGCAAGGTGTAAACCTCCCCAGCAGCGAAACTGTTAAGGGCCTTCCTGGTTTTTAGGAAATAACACATGATGATGAGTTTCGCATGGGATGGAAGAAGGCTGGGAAATACTGTGAGTCCGGTGAAACTCCTTTGTTAGCCGAAAGAGGGAATAAAACTATTTAAAATCTGCGCTAACTACACTTAAGGGAAAAAAAGGGGACACACAACTTATACCTAATCACCGGTTATTGCTTTTGGTTTGGGTTTTGTTTATATTTTGCCCCTCTCCCGGATGAAAAATGTCGTAATTTGACAGTTTCATCAAACCCCCTGAACTGCAGGAAATTGGTTGGGGGGGAAGGGAGGGGGAAAAGGGGAGGGGGGGTGGCAGGGAGCTGAAATAGCCGGAATTTGAAAAGCCAGGTTTAAACTCTGCCAGCTTTAGAAACACGTGGAATATTTAGAGCAGCATGTCTGCCTTCCCCTCGCACTCTGCTGGCTTGCCATGTAGGGGAGGGTTTACAAAGCTGAGCCTGTGAGTGACAGTGATGAAATAAATTCTGGGGGAAAATAGAATTTTAAAAAATATTAAAAATTTTTAAAAAATGGCAAAGGAGGGGTAGTATCACAGTTATAATCCCAGTGCGGAAAAAGGATGGTAAACCCCACCAATATCGCTGCAAAACCCTCACTGATCATTTCTAGTCGAGGGATAGAAGGTCCAGCCTGCAAGGCATCTGCATTGCCCAGGAGAAAGAAACGCGGTGCCTTACCTGGACCTCCTCCATCCCTGGGTGTCCGATGCCATGCAGAGAAAGGCTGTCCCCCATGCCGGAGTCAAGGCCATGGTGAGCTGAGTGCAGAAGGACATCTGGCCTCCTTACTGAGTGGTAGTCCCGCCTGGGGTCCAGTCCCGAGAGCTGGGGCAGGGCTGCCCGAGGCTGTGGCAGCAGTGACCCGGTTTCTGATCCCACCTCTTGCCTCTGCCTCTGTCCCCAGGGGTGCTGCTGGGGTTGATGCAAGGGGTTTAGGGAGTAGGGGTCATTGACATGGGAGTAAGGGTCCTGGCTTTGGTGGTAAGGAAGAGGCTGGTAGGGGGGTGGGAAATAAGGCGGCTGGAAATCCGAGGATGGGGTATGAGAGAGCGGAGGAGCGCTGGAGTAGGGTCCCTGGGAGACGGATCCCAGCTGGGACAGCCTGGAACTGTGGCTGGGCACGCCATCATGCCGGTCCTACAAGCGGGGTGAAAAAAGAACAACAAAAAAAGAGAACCTTTAAAATCATAAAGTAAAAGGATCACAAACCCCTTATAAAACAAAATGAAAACGCGAACAGTTGTAAACTAGTGTTCACATGTCCCCCCCCCCCCCTCCCCCGCCAATCCCCCCACCCCCCGGGAATTAGAAATGTCCCAGCGTTTCGCACCCACATCGTGACTATTCCCAGTAACTACCAAGAAAGGGGAAAGGAGGGGGCGGTGGCGAGGGAGAAATACTAAATGTCATAATAAAAAATGTAGGACTGGTGCTCCATATGCATGTATGATCTGTGACTTCAGTCCAGTAATGCGATTCCTCCTCCTGCAGCCTCCCCTCCTCCCCCCCCACCCCTCCCCAAATAAAAGCAAGGGTTAAAATAAAAAAAGAACCCCGAACAACCCACCCCTTGTCCTGCCTAAACTTTCCAAACATCTGTTTGTTCCCTCTGGTGAAGTTCTGAAACTGAAAATCACCAACCCATCTTCAAGTGGAAAAGACCAAAAGGAAAGTTGCACTTCTCGGAGGAATCCGAGGTAAGAAGGTGTCCGAGAAAGGACTTGAGGAAAAAAACCCCAAACCAACAACAAAAACCCCAAACCAACAAAACAAAACCAAAATCACGGGGGCTCTTTGAATGGAGAGAGTCCACCTTTATTTAAAAAAAATTAAAAAATCGAATTAAATGAAAAGGAAACATCGGGATTGAACAAATCCAGTCGCTGTGATTTCCCGCAGCAACTTCCAGTGTCTTTTGTTTCCTTTCCCAATATTATATTCCGGAGAATGGGGTGGGGGTTAATCGTAATGAAAAGTCTTTGGGGTGTGTGGGGGACGTGGTGGTGGTGGGGTGTGTGTGTGTGTGTAGGCTCCAGAGAAAAGGTGGGAGAGGAGTTTTGTCCAACTCCATCGCTCTGAAGCTGCGAGGCTAAAGTAAACAAGAAGAAAAAAAAAATAGCTATTCCACAAAGTGGAGCTCAAACCCCCACAAGCAATGGCACACATGGTTTTTTAAAAAAAAAAAAGAAAGAAAAGGGAAAAAAAAAAAGTTTATTTTTTCCCCCTGCTCTCCCCCCCAAGCTCCCCTAGCTCAAATCGAGAACACACAATGCAAAAAGGGAGAAGCAGCTGCAAGCCTCCTCCAATTATTGTGCTAAATTACCAAGCCAAAGGCGTTTAAAAAGAGAGAGAGAGGGAGAGAGAGAGACAACAGATCGAGAGAGAGAGAGAGAGAACATGCAATTCTAGTACAACATGGATCCAAACTCACCATGGCGGAATAGGTGTGGACTAACATCTGGAAATAAAAAAAGTCTTGTAATAGCTAAAAAAATAAAATAATGGTGATAATACTAATAATTGGAGGGAAAAAAAAATATATCAAGGAGATCTGCAAAGGGACGTGTTGGACACAGGAGAACAGCTTGAGATATTTCGAAGTCTATCCATCAAAAAAAAAAAAAAAAAAAGACCAAAAAAAAAAAAAAAAAAAAGACCAATGCCCCCAAAACCGAGCCTGGAAACCTCTATCTACATATACGATTTACCCCTCCCTCTCTGGGTTTTTTTTTTTTCCTTTTTTTTTTCTCCCCCCCCCTTTTTTTTTTCTTTCCCTTTGAGCTCCCAAATACAATCCTCTTCAACCCAAGGCTAGGCTCAGACTGCTCCGCTACCCCTTCCTCCCTTTCCTTCTCTACACCGCCTCATAATAATTGATATTCATGACTATTAATATTACACGACTACTTTAAAGGGAGAATGCAGGACCAAATGGAGCGTGAAGCTGGCAGCCAGCTCGAGAGCTCCCCTACTATTGTAAATGACGTTCATTCAGTGGAGAATTACTAGATGTAATCAGACGAGGGGGGCTGGCAGAGGCAGAGTTTGGGGAGAGGGAGGGGGGGAGAGAAAAAAGTTTAGCGAGGAAGAGGCATAACTTCAATTAACTCGAGCGGAGGAAGATGCGGAAAGTAGACACTGCTGAGCTGGAGCAAGGAAGTGAGATGAAGCAATGCTAGAGGCGAAGAAGAAGAAGAAAAAGAACATATTTGCCTTTTTTTTTTAACATTTAATTATACATTACTAATACGAGGAATTGATTGCCTTTGGTGCTTTTGTTCTTGTAGTTTTTGTTGTTTTGCTTTCTTTTTTTAAACAAATAATGAGGAAAAAGAGGCTTTCCTAATCCTTTTTTTTTCTTTTCTTTTTTGGGTGTTTTTTTTTTTTTTTAAAGAAATGTGCAGTCACTATAATATATGTCTATTTACAGCGAAGATTAAGCCCTTCTGGTGCACGTTACACATCGTATTTATTCACAACAGCCAAATAAATACTTGAATCCGCGTTAAGTTGGGCTCCACTACTTTTTTTTTCCTAAATCTTGTTCCTCCCGCCCGATATGAAAAAAAACCCCAACCAACCCAACCCAAAACCCAACCCCACAAACCCAAACCCCCCAAATATATGTACATATATCTCCCAATTTTCACCCAAATGTAAAATCTATGCAGGGAATTTTAAAGGATAGTAAATTTATAGTTTTGAGGCAAAGCCAGGGGCGATGTAAAACCTTTTTGATGTTGCAGGAACCCGTTCAACTGGACTGTCTGCCATTTCTGTTAAAGTTCAACTTACGTTCCTTCCTAAATAGACTCACACTTCTCAGAGCAGCCTCCCCCCCTCTCCACTCACACACACACACACACACACACACACACTTTTGTTTTAAGAACAGATTCAATTTAAGTGGCTGAGACGCCCTTACCATCGTGTTGTTAATTATAAATCGGCGAAAAAAGCGCTTTTTCTTTTTCTTTCTTTTTTTTTTTTTTAAAGATAAATCTAGAGGGCTTCAGCTCTTGTTCAACAACTTTTAAAAATTTTTAAAAATGTTCTTTTTTAAGGGTACATGTTCCAAACCGACTTGGAGCGCACCCCCATGTTCGGGTAGACCCTGCCCGCAGCCAAACCCCACGCAACCGCTCCCCCAACTCCTGCGTCTCTCCCACCGGCAATCTAAATCCACGAGTGTCCGTAAAATGAGGAGAGGTTTAAAAATCCCTTTCCAAAAGAAGATGGAAAACCAAAAGTCCCCGATATCCCCCCACCCCTACTTCGCTGGGCAGGGAGGGGAGATGTTTTGTCGCCTGCTGCTGCTGGCAGAGACAATGGCCGGGCTGTGCCTGGGGACGGGGAGGGAAAAGCAGCGAGGGCTCAGCGGGCTGGGGATCGCCGGCGGGACACACGCAGACACGCAGACACACAGACACACACACGCCGGGTTGTGCTCGTTCTGCATACGCTGGGGTTTGCCAGTTGATAATTAGCCTGACGGCAGCTTTGGGGAGAGGAGACATTTCTCCAGTGCGGCCGGCGGATTCCCTCCCCGCTTCCCTCCATCCCGTCCTTTCTCCGGCCGCGAAAAGCCGGAGCTGTGCCCTCCCTCTCTGCCTCTTCCTGCGCTTTTCTCGGGAGTTTCCCCGCTGTAAGTGCGAACTCGTTCCCGGAGGGGAGGGCTGCGGGCGGCGCGACGGGGCTGGGACCGGCGCAGCCCCGACGGCGTTTCCCCGGGCTGTGCTCCTGGCCGCCCCGGTTCCTGTCCGGTACCCGGTCCCTGTCCGATTCCTGCCCGGTACCCAGCCCCGGCTCGGCACCCATCTGCTGCCGGCACCCATCTCCTGCCCGGTACCAATCTCCTGCTTGGCACTCAGCTCCTGGCCGTTACTCTGCCCCTGCCCGGTAGCCATCTCCCACGCAGTACCCATCTCCCTCCCGCCTGGTACTCATCTCCCGCCCGGTACTCAGCCCCTGCCCGGTACGCAGCCCCTGCCCAGCCGCCTCCCCACGGCTCAGCCCCCCGCCTTGGAGCTGCCTGATTGCGCCCTTCTGAAAATCTCGCCCCGCGATCGCCGTGCAGATGCCTTCCCCAAATTACAAAATAAAAAATAATTAAAACTATAAGGTAATTTTTGCAAGAACGCCTTGCCTTCCACGGTTGTGGGGTTTTTGTTTTGTTTTGGGTTTTTTTTCTGTTTTGTTTCCCCTTTCGGAGCGAATCCAGCACGCTGGGTAACTTAGAAGAAATGAATTCGCGGAGCCCGTTTGGGAAAGATCCGGGTCTGGAAACCGTGCAAAATGAAGAAGGATTTCCCGGTGTTTACGCTCTGATTTTTCCCCCCTCTCCCTTCTTTTTCTTACTCTGCTTTTTAACCTCGAAAATAACGAGGAGCATTCAATAAAGCGCACAACTTTTCGTGTCCGCCGACTGCGCGGAGCTGCCTTTCAATGTATCTATTCGGGTGTATGTATTCACTCACATACGTGCAAGGATGTATGTGTCGTTTAATTAATGCTAGTATATGTATACACGCACATCTTATCTATTGGTGTATAGCTATAAAAAGTCATAAACACGAATCCGGTTGGGAAAAGAAGGGAAAGGGGGGGAAAAAATCAAAATTCAGGTTGATCTTGGCTTCGAATTGCAAAATAAAATTAAAAAAAAAAAAGAAATAAGAAAGAAAGAAAATAAAGAATCGCATCCAGTCCCTGAATACCAGATTGTGTTTCCCTTCTATTTTCACCTTTTTTTCCTCCTCGACATTTGTCCATATTTAATCGAATTATATTTAAGTCGAGGTCTAAACAATCAAACTCTTGCCTTTAAGTTGCCTGATTCCAACCCCCAGATCATTTCTTTGATGTTTTAAATCGCATCAAACAGCTTTTCCATGGGAAAAAAAAAAAAAAGAAAAAGAGAAAGAAAAAAGTTTAGGACTTGGCATGCTGAATACAAATATGCAAATAAATAAGCATTTAAGCATTTAGTCTTGGTTTCCCGTCTCTATACTTGTATGTGTTGGTGTATGCATCTCTATATATCTGCCTATGCGTATATGTAGAGCTATATATGTATTATATAGTCATGCCCTATATCTATGTGCTAGATGTATATTTAAATATACATATAATCTCTTACTCATATGCGTATTATATACTCACCTCATAGATATCTTCATACTTGACATTTTCAACCAGTTTCCAGAGCATGATGGCAGGCTGTTCTCTAGGAGGTGAGTGCATTCATGTGAAGAGCAGATGTCTGGATTCTCAGTACTTCTCTGTCTGTAATGATCCATCTATAATTGGAAATGGGGGACAGACACCAAATCCGACGTTCCTCTTCCATCGCAACTTATATCTGTTGTCTGAAACAATAGGCTGCAGAAGTCTACCTCGATCCGATAGTAAAAAACATTATCTGTTACATAGTTACATATATCCAGACACATATATGTGACTATATATATACATATACACATATATATAGACTTAGACTTATGTGCAGGCGTATAAAGATATATACACATACACAGTTGCACATACACAGGCATACATATACATGCACATATACACCCATATATCTCCAAATATACAACTTTTCCCATGTATATATAAATTGACACCACGTATATATAAATTGACGCCTTTATATATGTAAATTATATATATTCTTGCGTATGTAGGCACATGTATACTACACGCTACACATGCATTTATACAAACAGACCTGGTCATTTTATATAGGAGTGTATATAAAGGGATATTTGTGTATATATTTATACACCTACACATATATACGTGGATATACAGTGATTAAATGTATGTGTTATATAGTGCATATATCGCTGTTTTAGTAGATGGATGGATAGATAGATAGATAGATAGATAGATAGATAGATAGATAAATAGATAGATAGATGCATACATACATAGAATGGAGAAATTAATGAATATTTTTTCGATCCCATTTCTATTAAAATAAAGAATAGGTTGCCTCTGCACTATGCGATTCATCATTTACAACGAGATATTATGCTTTTCCCCCACATGCAATATGCTTTTATTTACATGTCCAGAAATTATCCTCTCATATGCAGTAAACCACCAAAACAGCGTCTCATCAAGCACATTCAAGCAAATCTAAAAGGAGGAAATTTAGATCAATGATATCCATTTGCAAGCTTTACACTTCAGACTTAGACTGTACATTTTCTAACTTGGAAACATTTTATCTGGAAATAAAGAGGGGGGGAAAATAGTTTTTATCAAACCCTTCTCCCCACACATGTAAATAATGATTAGCTACTTTCTAAAAACGATTAAAAACAGAGTTGGGTTTGTGCGTTTCTCGGGTAGCCCTCGGTTTGGAAAGGGAGAGGAGGAGTTGGACCATTTTTAACCTTTATTTATTTTTTTTTCTTTCCCCAGGCGAACCTTCCTTCACATTGTCCGGGTGGTTTTTTTTGTTCTTTCCTTTTTTTTTTTTTTCTCTTGTCTTTTTTTTTTAAACATGTAGTACCGCAAAGAGACGACCTATTCTGCAGGCGAGCAGAGCCCATCTCTGCCTTTGAAAGTGAACAATTGAGCTTTGCAGTGGGCTGGTGCACTGGAAGGGAGGGGAGGGGTAGTGGGATGGGGTGGGGGGGAGAAGAGGGAAAAAAAGAGACACACGGAGGAAGAGAGACAGAGAGAAAGAAGGTGTTTCTAAATTCAAGGTCCTGTCTCTGGAAATTTCAAGCTCTGTCTATAAGGTTCCTACAAATCTTTGTTATCCTGCATGGGATCCTATGGGAAAGTGCATCGTGTCCTTTGTACTTTCAAAGGTCCTACAGGTAAAGACGTTTATATATATATATATAATCTCGAAAACGAAGAGAACTTATCAGGAGACACTTCTGGTGGTGTTTGGTTGGCTGATGCGAAGGGTGGGCTTTCCTTTTTTTTTTTTTTTTTTTTTTTGTTCGCTTTGGCCTCAAATTAAAGCAGAAAGTATAAATTCATCCCTTTTTCCCTCAGCCTTTACAGTCTTCCCCTCCCCGCCCGCCTCTTCCCTTTTCAAAGTGTGCATCTTCTAAAAAAACTCATCCCTCAAAAGGCAAGAGACGAGTAACAGCCACGTCTTTTACCAGGAGCTGGACAACGGTCTTGCTGGAAGTTGTTAAAGCAGATAGAAGGGTGGGTTTGGGTTGGGTTGTGGTGGGGTGTTTTTTTCTTCTCAGCACAGCTACCGCTGCGCAGAGGAGGAGGAGAAAGGGGCACATCTTTGAGTGGGTTGGACAGACCCATTTCAACCGAAGCAATGGTGTAAAAAATGCTGGGGAAAAAAAAAAAAAAAAGAAAAAGAGAACCACGCTGTTTGCATGTGGATGTGAGAAATACCCATGCCCACACACCATCCTCATGCGCTTCTAGATCTGGGTGGCCCTCTTAGAAAAAATACCAGGTTCATAAAGGAACAGTTTGTCATCACTTTTTGTTAAGTCTTTTGAGTCATGTCCTGGGAAGGCTGGAGCAGGGCAGGGAGAATGGGCTTCGTGACATCTTAGGCTTGGGGGACTCCGCATTAAATATGTTGTACGAGCCGGGGGAGCAGAGAGGAGGGGAGAAGAGAAGCTAAACCAGATTTGACGACCACTGGCTCTCTGCTAGCAGCGTAGTGTGGACAATAAATACTCACTTCCAGGTCCCGCTATTACTACATTTCACCTGCGCTTGCAAAACGCGACAAATAAGCCTCAGAGAATCGTTTAGAAAATGAAATGGAACAAAAGTTCTTCGCATTTTGTGGTGTCCGCTTTGCGCTCCCCACCCGCGCAGCCTCCTTAGAGTCTAATCGCAGCAGTTTTAAACAAGGGAGACTTGCACCATTTTAGACCCCAAACATACAATAAACCCTGGGTCCAAAATGCGAGGCACGCACTCAGAACTGGCCATTGCAAGCTATACTTTCAAACATTTATTTAAGAAAAAAGAAATAAAATAAATCAATGCGGAAAACACGTTTCTCAGCAGTTTTGGGACATGATTTTACAACCTCTTCCAGAGAAAGCCCCGGTGAGCTGGGCAGGGGCACTGCAGCCTCAGTCCGCTGGCTGAGAATACAAAGGAATATTTTACATTTATAATCTTCTTTTAATTTTTTTGGCTTTAAAAAGGAAAAGAAGATACTCTCACTCATAGCCCTGCCTATGCCGGGGGAAGCCCACCCCACCGTTCCAGCCGCAGCAGCCCCGGCAGTGGCTCCGCGACCGCGGGGAGCCGGGAGCGCCGGAGCGGCGTTGAGCGGGGCAGCGGCGCCCTCTGATGGGGGTTCCCTTCCGAAAGCTGCTGCCTTCCCCCTCCTCCTCGGTTATACCCACGGCTGGGAGATACAAACAGCCAAACATTTCATCTGCTGGAAAGGGATGCTGATATTACTGGAGGGTTTTTTTTACTCCGTCGGAATAAAACTGTGGGGTCTTATTTTCACCGACTTCGTTGGAACGTCGACCTTATAATTAGAATAAATCTTTTATTCTCCACTTTTAAATGTGGTCTGTACCCTAGGTCAAATATCCTAATCATCTCAACGAGGTCTCTGTTAGTAGCCCTGGGAGGGCGAGGACCTGACACACCGCGATGGCCAGTTGGGTGAGAAGGAAGAAATAATAATAAAATAAAATTAAAAAACTAAAAATCGATCTTAATTCAACCAGTTACTCCCTTCTTACCTGTTTTGGGGATTTGTGGTTTTATTTATTTATTTTTTTAACTTTGTACCTAGTCAATGTCCTGCTTCAGAAACGGACTTTCTGTCCCTCTCTGGCTTTTAAATCCAGCCTGCATTTCTACAATAAAGTGTGTGCCCCTCTATATCCAACTCCTAGTAAATCAGCGCTGGTGGCAGAGTTTAAAATAAATCAGTTTATCCCAGCGCCCTCTGCTGCTCGCTGCAGGCTGCTGTGCCCAGGCAGGTTGCTGACAGCTCTAGCTAAAAATCCAGTGGTTTGGGATGCGTTTGGCACCTTTTCTTGCAAACTAGCTCTTTCCCTCCCGATGCTTTTCTTCCATGTGTTCTCACGTGTATTTCAGAATTCAGTGTTTTATATTAAAGTTTCATGGAATTATAGAATGGTTTGGGCTGGAAACGGTCTTAAAAATCATTTAGTTCCAAACCCCTGCCATGGGCAGGGACACCCTCCATGAGCCTAGGGTGCCCAAAGCATCATCCAACCTGGTCTTCAACCCTGCCAGAGATCCAGGGGCAGCCACAGCTTCTCTGGGCAACTTGTGCCAGGGCATCACCAGCCTCAGAGTGAAGAGTTTCTTCCTTACATCTAATCTACATCAGTTTAAAGCCAGTACTTTTCATCCTATCACTCTCTGCCCTTGTAACCTGTCCCTCCCCAGCTTTTCTGTAGCCTCTTTGGATACTGAAAGGCTGCAATAAGGTCTGCCTGGAGCCTTCTCTTGTCCAGGCTGAACAAGCCCAACTCTCTCAGCCTGTCTTCACAAGAGAAGTGTTCCAACACTCTCATCTTTGTGGCCTCCTCTGGATGCTCTCCAACAGCTCCATGTCCTTCTTGTCCAAGGGAGCCCAGAGCTGGATACAGTATTATAGGTGGGGTCTGACAAGAGCCAAGAGGAGGGGGAAAATCCCCTCCTTTGATCTGCTGGTTACCCTGGTTTTGTTAACACAGAGGATGTGGTTGGCTCTCAAGGTTGCACGCATGCATTGATAGGTCATGATGAGCTTCTTGTCCATCAATACCCCAAAGTCCTTCTCCTCAGGGCTGCTCTCAAGCCATTCTCTGCCCAGACTGTACTTTGCGCTTGGGATTGTGATGCCCCATGTGCAGGACCTTGCACATGAACTTCATGCAGTTCACATGGCCTCACCTCTCAAGCCTGTCAAGGTCCCTCTGGATGACATCCCATCCTTCTAGCATGTTAATTGCACCACACAGAAGGGTGTCATTGTTAAACTTGCTGAGAGTGCATGCAATCCTGTTGTCCATGTCACTGACAAAGATGTTAAACAGTCCCAGTACCAACCCCTGCAGAATGCCACTCAGCACTGGTGCCCACTTGGACACTGAACTTTTGACTGCAACTCTTTGAATGCAACCATCCAGCCAATTCCTGTAGCCCACCTGTCAAATACATGTTTTTCCAATTTAGAGACAAGGATGGCATGCAGGATATTATCAAATGCTTTGCACAAGCCAGGTAGATGACGTCAGTTTCTCTTTCCTTATCCACCAATGCTGTTCACCCCATCATAGAATGCCACCAAATTTGTTAGGTATGATTTGTCCTTAGTGAAGCCATGTTGGCTATCACCAATTACCTCCTTATTTTCCATGTGACTTAGCATAGTCTCCAGGAGGATTTGTTCCATGATCCATGATCTTTCTGGGTACAGAGGTGTGACTGACTGGCCAGTAGTACTCTGGATGTTCCCTTTTTAAAGATGTGGGTTATGTTTCCCCTTTTCCAGCCAGTGGGAACTTCACCAGACTGCCACAACTTCTCAAATAGGATGGAGAGTGGCTTAGCAACTTCATCCACCAGTTCCTTCATCACCTGGGGATGCACCTCATGCGGTCTCATGGAGTTGTGCACCTTCAGGTTCCTTAGATGGTCTCAAACCTGATCTACTCCTACAGTGTGAGGTTCTTCATTCTACCAGGTTTTGCATTCTGTGACTTGGGTGCTGTGGCTAGAGCACTTGCCTATGAAAACTGAGGCAAAAAATTAATTTAGTACTTTGGTCTCCTCCATATCCTGGGTAACCAAGTCTCGTGTTTCATTCAAGAGGGGGCTCACATTTTTCCTAGTCTTCATTTTATCACTGATGTTCCTACAGAAACTTCTTGTTGCCCTTTACGTCCCTGGCCAGATTTAATTCTATCAAGGTTTTAGCTTTCTTAGTATGATCTCTTGCTGCTCAGTTTCTCAGTTTTTCCTTGTTGGTAAATTAACTGTATTGTGTATCAACAGTTTTGGATATTTTGTTATGAGTTTTCTTATTTCCCCCTCCCCTTTCTGTCCCAGTAAACTGTTTTTATCTCAAACCATGAGTTCTCTCACTTTCACTTTTCCTATTTTCTACCCCCACCTTCCTCTCCCGTTCTGAGAGGACTGTAAGTGAGCAGCTGGGTGTGCTTAAATTGCTGGCCAGGGCTAAACCACAACAATGAGAACATAACAGGAGACTCCTCTCCTCATTGGCTTGTCTATCACCTGGAGGAGGAAGTTATCATCAGCACATTCCAGGAAGTTTGGTGGGGTCTGCCCACCTCCTTGTACCACTGGTTGCAGCCAGGGAAGACAGGGCAGAAATAGTAGCTCAATCTGAAGTCTTCCCTGAAAAGGGCTCTGAAACATCCTAATAAACATATGTAGGAGCAAGCAAGCTAGAAAGGGCTGGTGTGTCCATTTCAACCATCAATACTAACCAACTATGAAAAGAAGGGACAGAAACTAGCAGAGACTTCCCTGTGATCCTGACCTTTTGTACCAGAGGAAGAGAGTAAAAAAGCTCTACACAAGGCAGACTCAGTAATGAATGA
Organism: Gallinula chloropus; assembly: GCF_964237585.1. Taxonomy (NCBI): domain Eukaryota; kingdom Metazoa; phylum Chordata; class Aves; order Gruiformes; family Rallidae; genus Gallinula; species Gallinula chloropus. Next base: position 118,492,200 of record NC_140087.1, on the reverse strand, counting down.
TCAACCAAAGAGTCACAAGGCAGAAACCCCACCTGGCTTGTGTCCTCTGCCTCTCTCTCTCAGGTTTAAGGGCATGTTTATAATGGTGTTTGGCAAACTCAAAGAATGCTTAGCACTCCTTTTTGTTAGTAAGACAAGAGACCTGTTAGTAAATAGTTCATAGTATGCTTGAGGACATTTAATCAGTTTTCAGGAAGACATTTCTTCCACCTTTGCCTTGAGGTTTTCCCTTTGTCTTTCCTCTCTGCACCTGTGTCTCTTGAGAGAATGAATGACAGCAAGGAGTTTAGGACAATCCTAGACAACTCCATGGAAATCCCAGTCCCTACCACAAGGAGACACTGAAGGTGCTCTCAGTAAATATTTCCAGCTGCGAGAGAGGACACTGCTATTTATTTTTGGCAGCAACTGTAAAATCATCAATTTTCTGAGAGGAGACAACAAAGTAAGAGAGGAGGTGGGCAGAAAAGAAATTTTAAAACAGCATCTTAGCAATTTGAGTATTCTCAAATATGAAGAAGCAGATAGGTACAAACTAAATAGCATGATGCAAAACATCAAAGTTTGTTTTGAGCTTGTATTAAATATCCACTCAGCCAGTTAGGCCATGCTGATACAGTCTGAAAGATAGTTGGGTTGAGCAGAACACTATTGTCTACCTGGAGAAACAAATTTTTGAATTTCATGGAATCATTGAATCACTTAGGTTGGAAAGGGCCTTTAAGGTTATCAAAGTCAAGCATAAACATAGCAATGCCAAGTCCACCACTAAACCATGTCCCTAAGTGCCACATGTACACATCCTTTAAATACCTCCAGGGATGGTGACTCAACCATTGGGTAGCCTTTTCCAGTGGTTGACTTTTCATAAAGAATTTTTTCCTATCTAAACCTCCCCTGGTACAACTTGAGGCTGTTTCCTTTTGTCTTATCACTTGTTCATTGGCAAAAAAGACTGACCCACACCTGACTGCAACCTCCTTTTGGGTAGTTGTAGAGAGCAATAAAGTCTCCCCTCAATCTCCTTTTTCTCCAGGTTAAACCACCCCAAAACTGAACCCACTGATTTGTCTAATTATGATAAAAAATGAACTCTGATGTCACTCATCTATCTGTGGTACTCACCTGGCCACTGTTTTTGATAGCAGGTGTCCTAACTTATGCAGCACAGGATATTATTTGCTTTCTGGGCTGTGAGGACACTTTTCTAGGTCATGTCCACTTTTTTCCCAATCTAGTTCTCTTAGGCCAAGCCTTGCACACCCTGTGGGATACTTGGAGAACAGACCTCTGTAATTAAAGACAGTAATGTTGTCTGTGTTACTATACTGAGAAGTCTGTTGTCCAAGTTTAATGATGTACCCTACTCATGTCTTGGTGTTTTATCTGTCTGTACTACCTGTGTTGGTCTTTTTTTTCCCCACAAGAAACCTGGATACATGATGACAACAAGGACCTGGACTTGGAGGCAATGTGATAGGAAGCCTCACCAAACACCCAAATGCAGTTTTGGCATCTCCTCTTCAAAACTGTTCTACATACTCTAAGCTCTCTGGAGCAGGAATGACAATCAGATCTCCCAGGTAAAGAATGAAGAGTGTTTCAGGGCTTTTTTCTCATGACATTGTCTCTTTATCTTTAATTTGATGTGATGTAGGTGCTCAACCTAACACAAGGGTAGTGAGCTTCAAATAAGTGCTTGGCTCCCTAAGGCAGAGAGTGCAAAGCCTTGCTCATATCTTACTATCCTTTCATATGAGCTTGGATTGCTCAATGTTGCCAACTTGTGTCTCCTTGTCTTAGGACCCAAAACACACTTTGCTCTTTGAACAGGAATCCCGAGTGCTAACTCCATGGGTTTCCATGATAGATAGGAAAATCATGAGTTAGTCATGCAACGTTAAACTGAAGACTTAATGTACTATCTACGTCTTGATGATTTATCCTTCATAACACAAAATTGAGTCCCAAGAGCTGCTGTCACATCTGCAGGGTTATCTTTCCTTTGCACATCCACCTTTTGAAAGTGAATGAATCCTTTCTAAAACTGCTTCCTCCTACAAGCCAAACAAAACACAGTGAAAAGTTGCAAAACCTGTTTCCTTAAAACATTTGAACTAAACATATAAGGATATATTTAAATTTCCTCAGCTGGGATATCAACACTTAGATTTGGAACTGGCTTGTTCACCTGAATAAAAGCACCTACTTTCTATTTCTTTATTGTTCCCATTTCCAGACAAAACCCCTGTACTTAAACAGAGTCACATAATCAATGGCAAACTACAGCCATTAAAAGGAGGTCTCTGTTTTATTGAATGTTTAATAAGACAGAAAATTATGAGATTGCATTTTTATTATTTTACTTTAATTCAGCTAAGTTTATGTGGATACAAAACTTTTGCATTTGATTTGGCTGAAAAACCAACTTTAAGTTATATTTATACAACAGAAAATATTCTTTACGTTTTAGGACATGAGCTGTAGAGCAAATTACCCATGCTCAAGATACAGCATTTAAATTTCATGGCTGGAAAGAGTTAATCAGTTTTAAGGAAAGAGAAGACCTGGCTTGCTATTTGATCTGAGAATATATTTTCCCCTGCAGTGTCACCCCATCTTTCTCTTTAATTCCTCCACTTCCTTGTTTTCTGGCAGTAAATGCTCAGATAATAGGACCGTGGGCAATGCTTTAGGGAGTTTAAAGTTATGGGTACAAGAAAGGACACATAGCAAAGTCAGCAAACTGTCTATAAGGGAAACGTCTTTCAGACTCCCAGAACTGTTCATAATATATCCAGAGTCACACCATCCTCTGGATGCTTCCTTCAGTTTGCTCCTATCCTGCACTGGGGTCATCAGGGACCTTAGTCCAAGGACTCGCAGGGTCTTAAGTTAAAATCCTCATTAACTGTGGTTTTAAGGGATTTTAAGTTCCCTTCCCTCCCTAAAAAATTAGACACAAACTTGTTTGAATTAGGTGATTGCATCCTCACTGCCTTCTACACAATATTCATTCTAGTGATAGAATGTGGTATTAATATTAATAGAAACATGCAATTTAGAGTTGTAATCCTAAGGTAATTGTATATAATTGCTTTCATTATTATAAACACACAAACACAATAAAAATCAATGTTTCCTGCCTAAAAGGCATAGGAATGAGCAAGGGTAAATGAATCATTTTAACAGCTCTGAAATCAAACATTTTGTTCTCCAGTATCAAAATGAGAAAGTTGAAAACCCAAAATTTAGCCTTTCTCCCACTCCCAGTTTTGAATTGAACATGTAATGATTCAATTTGGATACCAGATGAGAACCTGTGTTGTAAAAAATTACCGGCACTTCAATAATTAGATTTGTTTATGGAGTTTCAGGACACCTTCCTAAAAACGTAATTGCAGTACTCCATAAAGAAAGTCTCACAAGATCACTAATCCATTTGTCCAGCATTGATCTTCATTGCTGAAGTTCAACATGTTCATTTTTTTCTCCAATGAGAGAATTGAAAGCTTCAGTCCACTTTTCATTCAGGGCCCTCAAACTGGGTTTTATCACATGCTCAAATCACAAGAGCAGTTTCATAGTTCACTGAATGACCAGCCTTGTTTCAATCTTTTTTTCCTTAAACCTCTGATAACTGGAGTTGTTTCTAAGTTTATGATGAATCTGTTAGACTTCAGTGAAAACATAAAAAAAAAATCCTTTCAAACACGTGGGGTATAAAAGAAGGAACCTTAATCACTGTAGTGGAGAGAGGACTGGAATTCAGGAGAACAGTTCCCTCTCCCAGCCCTATTTGTATTGCTCCCATGTACCTGACCCTGGTTCAAACCTGCTTCTTTACTGAAGCTCTATTCTGGCTTGTCTTGCTCCCTTTTAATCATCAGTCCTTATCACACAATTAATTAAAAGGAACCTCATCCCATCAGCTGATGTTCACATCCCAGAGGTGTGAACATCAGGAACATGCTTGACTGACAAAATAAGTTAAAAAAATATCAATATTGCAGCAGCAAGAAAGGCATTGAACAAAGTTCTCCATTACATCAAAACCCCTTTTGCCATGTAGGACCTCTTGTGCAAATGAAGGGCAATGCCTGTTTGGTTAGCTTTTCTTATTCCTGAGGGGTTTCCATTTATGTATTGTCTGAATATGGAATTAGTATGAAGTAGAACAGCCAAGGAATCTTGTGTAAGTCATGAAAATTGCCACAGAGAGATTAGGAAGCAGGGGACAGGAACAGCTTCCTGGAAAAAGAAATAAAGAAATTGCTCAGTTAATCTAACTCCTGCAGAACACAGGCCAGAAAACCTCCACAGAATAACAACTGCAGTGTACCTTGTAAAAGAAACAACAACAACAACAACAACAACAACAACAACAACAACAACAACAATAATAATAATAATAATAATAATAATAATAATAATGTCTTGGGTTTACTTTGTATGGTTATGGATGTAAAATCTTTTCTTATCCCTGATAAAAATCTGTTCTGAGTTTTGTTGAACTTGAATCTTAAACCAGTAAAGTTTCCTATTTGGGTATATCTTTTATGCCATTTCACTTCTCTGTATCACTTTTTTATTAAAGTTTGTAAGTCAAGCTTGTTGTGTCTTTCATTATATGGTAGATTCTCTTATACTTCATCACAGAATGGTTGAGGTTAGAAGGGACTTCTAGATATCATCTGGTCCAACCGCCTTTCTCAAGGAGGGACACTGCAATCTGTGCCAGTGCTTGATCACACAGTAAAAATGTGGTGTCCAATGTTCAGACAGAACTTCCTGTTTCATTTTGTATCTGTTGCTTCTTGTCTTGCCACTGGATGCCACCGAGAAGAGCCTGGCTCTGTCCTCTTTGCACCCTTCATTCACCCTGGGCCTTCTTGTCTCAAACTATTGTAGCTCTTTCATCCTTTCCCTATGAGAGTTGCTCCAAACTCTTAATCATCTCAGTGGCCCTCCACTAGACTCTCCAGTATGCCCATGTTCCTTTTGTATTGAGGAATACAGAACTGGGCACAGTACTCCAAGTGTGGCCTCACCAGTGTGAGTAGAAGGTAATTATCACCTCCTACCTGCTTCCAACACGTCTTCTAATGCAGCCCAGGAGCCCAGGGTACTATTTCACTACCTTTGTGGAAAGGGCATGTTATTTGCTCATGTTCAACTTGATTTCCACCAGGACTTCTAGGTAATTTTCTGCAAAGCTTCAGACAATGTTATGCATGACATCTGTGATGTCACATCCATAACTTTACTCAGTTCACCAACAGCTTTCTTGAAAGGGACATACCAGAAAGGAGCATAACATTCCACACGTCACTGCTTCACATCTAGACAGTTGTAATGTGACTATTATGAATAAGTACATTATGTCCTTTGGTTTATTAGGCACTCTTGTCCTGCTATCACGTTCAAGCTCATACTTAGTGGTTTGTCACCTATGTCCAACCATCATATTTCAGAGTCACTGCTTTCCAGAGCAGAATCCACCATCTCATAGGGAAAAGTGTATGTATTTCCCTCTTGGATATACAAATTCCTTTTCACTCAGTTAATAACCCATTTTCTAGCATCCAGCTTAATGAACAATCCAGATCATGGCACTTTTTTCCCTTTTGTCAGTTTTTCTGTGATCTTTAAGTCACTTAAAAATGTTATCATCAGTGATGTTATATATTTTCATCAATGAGAATATAAACTTATGTCAAGGCAGGAACTGAAACCTGAAAGTCTATTAGGAATTTATATACTGAGTCATTATTTTCTCTTCCTCATCCATTTTAGGTTCTAATAGATAGCTTTAGATCCATTTAATGCATTTAGTATTTTGTCTAATTGTTATAATTGTAATCAACATCCCTGTGGTTACAAGTTAAATTTGCTCTAGAAGTCAATCAAATTTGTAATCTCATTAAGAGGAAGAAAAACAAGTTCATTTGACAGCATCTATTTTCTGTAAACCCATATTGATTAGTATTAATTATATTATCCTCCTTTAATTTTTTTATTAATTGAGTCCTCAGTCAGATAATTCATTAGTGGGAATGGAGCTGGTGCCAGACTGTTAAGCATCTAATTATGTGGATTGTTGTGTTCATATTTTTAAAATTTTAGCAACAAATTAGCTTCTATGCTCCACCAAGTTATAAAAAAGAGAAAAATAATTTTCCAGACAGCTGATCATTTCTTGGATAACTTCTCAAATTGTCATATTCTAAGATATTGAGCAACCATGGGTGAAGTTATTCCTTTATTCTTATTCATAGCACTTCTTGTCTTCTGAGGCATTAGCAGTAGTCTCTGTGAGGTTACTGAACCTGCTGTTCTGGTGTGATATTGTTCTTCTACTGGACTGATAACCTTCATCCATGTACTCATGTATATGAAGCAAAATCTGGACATGCTTTTAGATTAATTCTTACCTCACAAGCAGGACCTTTCTTCCTTGTTCTTGAAGATCTGTGAACCTAGAAGTCAAATGAAAACAGTAGCTTCCCATGATTTCAAACAGGGCATTGAAAACAAACAGGTGGCAGACAGTTGTAAGAAAAATAAACTTCACCTGAAAAAGGCTGTGAGACATTTCCACTCCTTGTGTTGCCATGTCCCCTGAACATAGGTATGAAACTAGAACATCTGCTTATACTATAACCCTAATAAAAACTCAGTGTGGATTGCACATCCATGTCTCAAATTTATGAGTGGTACAAATTGGAATTTTTAGGTCAGTAATTATATATGGAGGGATATAAAACATGGTCTTCCTCCTAGAAGCACGCTGAATGCTGCCCAGTTGTGTAGTGAACATACAGTGTGGTTGTAGGACACGATTTTTGGTCAAACAGGAGATATTTAGGAGCAGTCACTTCTGTTTATAGGGGCTGAAGGCAACCTGGTTTTGTTATAATTTTTGAGAGTGAGAATTTAGGGGGATCATGAAGGAATAGTAAAACTATCAACAGGTTGAGCAGTTCCCCAGTATCTCTACTAATTTCCCACAATCTTACACTGCTAGAGCAGCTCCTGGCAAAGTTTTGATTTGTACTAACTAGCATGGGGTGAAATGATGTAGTGAAGTCAGACATCTTTCCTATTGTGCAGTCTGGATGCAACAAACTCTTTTGAAGGGAAGAAGCCATGCTGGTTCACGCTGCAAACTTCACATTTGTGAGGAGTACAGGAAGAGATCCTACAGAATAAGGTGTAAAAATATTGCTAATAAACAGAGTTGCCTGGAATTAATCCCAGTCCTACTTAAATCCATGGGGATTTTGTTATTGACTCAAGTAAAGGCTGAATAGGGTCCTTAAGATAGCCCCAAGGTACTGAGTACTCGAAGTCAAGGTTGTAGTGTGATATTGGAAAATAAAAGGAATTATCTCTCTTTTGGGGTATTCTGTAACTAGGTGAAAGCTAGAAACTAGGAGGTTTCCTTTGAACTGGCATTTAGAGATGATAAAAGAAAGCATGTTTTTCCCCATTGTAAATAACAGACACACTTTATATAATAATATTTAAATATTATTCAGTGATTCAGGGTTTTGTTTTTTATCCTATTAATTATTAGAGTGCAACTAAAAGTAGAATAAATATGTAGCATTGTGGAATATAAGACAATTGTGATTATGTTTATTTAGATTAGTTTGTTAAATGGGTCAGCTTGCTTGGCAATCATCATCATCACCATCACTTGAATAATATACCTGTTTATTTTGTCTACAAGCTGGGACTCTTTCCTTGATCTTGTAGTCAGTCAGCAGTTAAACTAAATGTAACCTTTCACATGAACTCCTGAGACCCTAGGTATACCCACCCTGTTGTGATTTCCTCTGAAGGAAGGGCCAGAAGGCCAGAAGCTCTGAAGTATGAGACTGGCAGTATGACATAGGACCTACATGAGCTTTGCAGCTCTGTAACACTTATTTTAACGTTATGTAGCTGACATCAAGAGCTAATGACTACACCAAATTGTGTGGGAGTGTCTATCTGCTGAAAGGTAGGATGGCTCTGCAGAGTACCTGGACAGGCTGGATCAATGGGCTTCCTTCCTTCTATAGTTCTGTGATCTTCCTCTGTCTATACTGCACTTTGCACAAAGTCTGTGACCATCCATGTGTCACAGGTGATGGATGAGAATAATTTAGGAATGAAACATAATCATCTATAACAAGGGGCAAGCAGAACAGTGTCAAGAAGCTACTTAGGAAAGCTGAGACCACAGATTCCTGAGAAGATACTTACAGCAGGTGAAATTGGATACTCAAAATCCATCCCCTACCATCTTGATGTACTTAACAGAATCCAGCTAAAATGTTTTGCTTGCAATTAATAAATAAAAGTGCACAAAGCTGCAAATAAATGTACCAATGAACACAGATGAAATATATTTATTGCCCCAAATACGCTTTTTGTATCAAAGGGCATCTAGATCATCTGGTCCCTGCCTGTGTGAAGAAAGGCATCCAGTGTTACCATGAAGACACCACATGACAGGGAATCCATCACTTCCTTGGTTAACTGGTGGAAATGCCTTTTCAGCACAGGCAGGGACTATTCCATGTTTGGTTTCTTGCTGCTGATTTGAATGTGGCTATGATATTTTAGCTATTTAGTTGGCCTTAGAATTGGAGAACAGCTTAGGCACTGTTTAGGAGCACTAATGAAAAAACAGGTCCTGGTTTTGTCTGGCATGGAGCAAATTTTCTTCCTAGTAGCTGATATAGTGCTGCATTTTGTTTTTAGGATGAAAATAATGTTGATAACATATAGATGTTTTAGTTGTTGCTAAGCAATGCCTACACTATATCAAGAACTTTTCATCTTCTTAGTGAGGATGCTGGGGGTGAACAAGAAGCCAGGAGGGGACACAGCCAGGACAGCTGGCCCAAAATGGCCCAAAGTATATTCTCTACCATATGACATCATTCTCAATATAAAAATTGGGGGAAAAATTGGATGAAGAGCCAGTGTGTGTGAATTGGCTGGGCATTGGTTGACAGGTGGTGGGCAATTGCATTGTGCATGACTTGTTTTGTATTTCTATTTCTATTTCTATTTCTATTTCTATTTCTATTTCTATTTCTATTTCTATTTCTATTTCTATTTCTATTTCTATTTCTATTTCTATTTCTATTTCTATTTCTATTTCTATTATTTCTATTTCTATTTCTATTTCTATTTCTATTTCTATTTCTATTTCTATTTCTATTTCTATTTCTATTTCTATTTCTATTTCTATTTCTATTTCTATTATTTCTATTTCTATTTCTATTTCTATTTTTTCTATTTCTATTTCTAATTTTGATTTCTTTATCATTCCTTTTTCTTTCTTATTAAACTGTCTTTGCCTTACTCCACAAATGATCCTTTTTTTTTCTTTTCTGATTCTCTCTGCCATGCCACTGGTAGGGGGAGTGAGCGAACAACTGTGTGATCTTTAGCTGCCTGGTAGGTTAAACCACAACCTTCAACCAACCAACCAACTACAACAAAAAAATAATCTGGATTGTTTGGTTTCCCACTGGTGTAGTTTTGCTGTTAGCCTGTTGGTTATCATGTGCAGACTCTTGCACAAGTCAATGCAGTAGTCATTTTTGAGGTGATCTGATTCTGTTTTTCTCAAGACAACAACCTTGAGTCTAGATAAGCAGGTTAATAATAGTGAAGAATCTGGAGCAGAGGCTGTAATATCAGCTAAGTAACTGCAATCAAAACATTATCCAGTCTGTTGAGTGAATTGAACCTGTAAAGCTGAAGGAGAGGGTGGACTACAGATAAAATTGTTATAGTTCTTTCTTCAAGGGCACAAATTAAATTCTGATCTAAACTAATGGCTATTAAAAGTTTGTCTCATTTAATTTTAACTGAATATACCTTTCCCTGGCTTATTGTGTATTTTTTCCTGGTGAATGAAGTGTTGGTGGTTTGTCTTTCATTTTTATTTTCACATTAAAGGCAATTTTCAAAGGAAAAATTCCCAGATCCAAATTTTGACAAATAAGGTGATAATATCTTGGCAGAATTCCAGCAGTTTATTCTCAGACCATCCAGTTCCAAAAATACACTCTCTGCTGACCATTCCTAATTTGCTGTGTAGTTCTATTACTGGCTTCACACTGTATATTAATTGGCAAAGGCTCAATGCTTTGATAACTCCTTAATTTAGCTGGCCATAATGATGGCCCAAAGTGGTTCATTAGTACTTGTGTTAAATGCATTAAATAATAAAAAAACCCCAACCCAAACCTCCATGAAAACTAGATGTTGCTCAGGGCTGTGTCCTGTCAGCCCTTGAGTATCTTCAAGGATGGAGATTCCACAACCTCTCTGTGAAACCTAGCCCAGAGTTCAAATAAATTCACAGTGAAAAAGTTTTTGTTGTGTTTAATGGCTTCTTATATTTTGATTTGTACCCGTTGCCTCTTGCACTGTCACTGGATATTGTTAGGCAGAGTCTGGTTTAGTCTTGTTTACTCTCTGTCAAGTATTTATGTAGATTTCTAAAATGGATCCACAGGAATCTGTAGGAAGCTCATTATCTTCTGGATTAGTAGATGGACACCAAGCAGAATACTCACGGGCTACTGAAATGGCAGCAGATGCTTATGTGTGGGCAATAGAATCAAAATTGTGCTACTGTGCATTTAGATTGCCTGTGTAGACTGTACTGTTCATGTATGTTTGCTGACAGATGATGTTTAGTACTATTTCAAGTTTCCTAGAGCATCCAAGATATACACAAGGGATTGGCAGATACAGTGAAGCTGTGAGAGACCTTGATCCTTCTTGAGAAGCAGTAGGAAGCCAGGCAGGATAGACAAGGCTGTTGAAAATGTCACTTGATGCTTATATGTGGTGACTGAATCATGCCTCCAGTATGTCTGTTGGTATAAAATGACAGCCAACTATGTCTTTATTGTCTTTCTGTGGGTCTGCCTTGTGTGCTAGCTCCTGGATGAGTAGATCTCTGTCCCATGCTGTGGTTTAATTCAAGTAATCCTTTCTCCAAAAGCTTGACATTTTGAGTTGCTTCAGAAAATCAATTTTGATGCCACCAATTCGAATATCTTTTAATTAAAGAACATCAAAACCAACATAAACTTTTCTTAGAGCATAATGCCCTTTCCATTGAAGCTTGAAGTAGGAACTTCTCACTTGAAGAAATATGATTTCTTGTTCATATCTTTTCTATGGGAAGGTGAGCCTAACTAGGGGTTAAGAGGTTATATATTTTATTAGATTTGGTTTTTTGCTGCCTACCTGGAAACAAAGCTGTATTTTCCAGAAAAATATAAGTGAACACACAGCCTCTTTAACTTAAGTGGCAGTTCTGTTGTTGAACAGGTGGACAAATATTACCATATATCCTTCATTAGTTCTGCTTGTTCTTTGAATTCAGGAAACCCGTAATTTTACAGATTTGGTCCATTGTTTGCCTGATCACTTACTTTGAATGCAAATTTCTCAAACTCTCTATATGCAGTGTACATGTATTGGTTTTACATGGCAAGGTTTTGGTAGCAGGGGGGCTACAGGGGTGGCTTCTGTGAGGAGCTGCTAGAAGTTGCCCCCATGTGTGATTGATGAACAGGACGGACCTGCTGCTGGCCAAGGCCAAGGCCATCAGCGAAGGTGGTAGTGCCACTGGGATAACAGAGTGAAGAAGGAAAATAACCCAAAACAGAACACCAGAAAAAATTGCAGTCAGAGGGAGGAGTGAGAAAATGTGAGAGGAACAGTTCTGCATTCCCCCAGGTCAGTGCAGAAAGGAGGGGAGGAGATGCTCCAGGGACCAGAGCAGAGAAAACCCTGTAGTCCCTGGAGAAGACCTAGACAAGGAAGGCTGTTCCCCTGCAGTCCATGGAGAACCCTATACCTGAGCAGGTGGAGGCACCTGAAGGAGGCTGTGACCTGGTGGGAAGTCCACCCTGGAGCAGGTTTGCTTGGCAGGACTTGTGATCCCATGGGAGACCCACACTGGAGCAGTCTGGTCCTGAGGATCTGTACCATGTAGAAGCAACCCATGTTAGGTGATTTAATGAAGAACTCCAGCCTGTGGGAAGGACTCATGTTGGAGAAGTTCATGGAGGACTGTCTGCCGTGGGAGGGACTCCATGCTGGAGCAGGGGCAGTGTGAGGAGTCCTCCTCTGAGGAAGGAGGAGTGACAGAGACAATGTGCGGTGGACTGATCACAACTCCCTTTCTATGTCTGCTTGCTCAGGGGGAAGAGGTAGAGAAAATCAAGAGTGAAGTTGAGCCTGGGAAGAAGGGCGGGGTGGAGCATGGTGTTTTAAGATTTGTGGTTTGTTTTTGTTTTTATTTTCCTTTACTCAACTCTGATTTAATTGATAATAAATTACTTTTCCTTTGTTGAGTCTGTGTTGCCCATCACCCTGTCCTTATCTCAACCCATGAGCCTTTAATTATATTTCTTCCCCCTCGTTCAGTTGAGGAGGGGTCTTATAGAGCAGCTTTGGTGGGTACCTGATGTCCAGCCAGGGTCAGCTCACCATGTATATAAAATCTAAGGAATGGATGTTTTTCCTGTTACTTTTCCCTTTTCACCTTCTTGTAAGTTGCAGCATCTACAAATCAGAGGCTACTCATGCACACTGACATGTATTTTGGCACTGCACTTCTGCAAATCTCAGCGGGGTTGTCTTCTTTTTGTTTTAATGGAGTGAGTGGAAAATTTACACACCAAAGTGAAGAGAGATAGGAGAGGCAACCTCTCATGTGACTATATTTAAAGTACTGATGAATTTGCTACACTTGTTTCCTCTGACTTTGGAGAAGAGCACATACGGAACTGATCAGAGGAATTCACTATAACACCTGGGAAATTGTATTTCCCAGAAGATTAGAGGGGTAATGTTAATTAGTGAAAGTTCATTTGTTAGGGAACAGAAGTGGGGATTGGATAAACCAAATTTTAACATGTGGAAACTGCCTCCCAAACTGTTTCCTTTTTCACCTGAAATCCTTCTGAAGTTTCTGCCATTGCAGCTTTGCCCTTGGTGTGTCATTGTCTAGAATTACTCATAAAGTCATTTTTTCAAGCACTGAAACAATACAAAAAGAAGAGTTGTCACAAGGCTCCCAAACAGTTTTAAGACAGTATGTCTAGGAAATCTCTTTAAAAATCCTTCTTTTTACTATTCTTTTTTAGTAAACCTTTTCAGATCTGTTTGTTTTGGAAAGTTTGGCTAAACGTTTAAGCTAGAGATTCTTGAAGTCATATGTGTAAAAGGTTATTATTTCCATTTTTTCTTCAATTTTTTTTTTTAATTTTCACCATTTCTGCCTGTCAAAGCACTGGGATCCAAATTTAGGGTGGGAGCATTGACAGTGAACCCAGACCCATGTCTGAAGTAGGACTTGCAAATAAACAGCTGTAAACTCTCAGGGAGTAGATTAAAAAAAAAGCAGTTTGAGTCTGTGGAGATGTAGATTTGATTGCCAGCATTGTCACAGCCCTTTTATGCAACTGTAGGCAGGGCACCTCTGAAAGCATACATCTCAATTTAGTCTGGTCATCTAAATATTAAGTATACAAGGTTAACTAGTTTTCTAGGCTGTGTCCATCGTCAATTGATAGGGACTAGGATTATTGCCACTTTTGTCCTGTGGTCAATTGAGAGAGGCTAATCTGATGTAAATAATCCCATTTATCTTTAATCCCTGCTGTAGGACAGTAATAATTGCCTTCCATTTTATCTCTCTTTTTTTTTTTTGATACAGCAAGAATTAAATCCACTTAGCAGATTCTAAATGAGATAATTATTTAGTATAGCTATAATTAAATGGGATAAATCCCACCTTTAATCTCTACACAAACCAATCTTCTTGCTGTGATATGGGAATAGTATTATTGTTGTTCCTTTGCTTTGTATGTCTTCTCTTCACAATGGAAGTTCTAGGTCCCATAGTGTCATAGATCTGTTTCCTAGCCAGGTTTGGTTGTCCTTATTTATCCAGAGATGGAAATTATTTTCAAGCACCAGACAAATCCAGGTTAAATCAACATAGATTTTATTGCCGTGAAATGTTTGATCAAATGTGGTCATTATCTTCATAGACTCATGTAAAACAGGTAGCTTGTATAGGAAATAGAAATATAAAAGATTATGTTTTTCACCACTAAATTATAAATTAAGTTAAATTAAGTGGAAGGAAAAAACTGAAACAAACCAAAATCCCAAACCAATAAAATAGGACATTGTTGGTGACCAAGTGCGCACTCACATTTAAATACAATCACAACAGCTGCTGTACAGAACAGAATTAATTGTACAAAATAAAGTAAAGAATAGCAATTAAAAAAGATCAGACCTCTCCAAATGACCTTAACCTGGCAAAGGAAAATGACTTTGTCTTCTTCCCCCATTCCCCACACAGCTGAACTTGAAGTCTTGTTGATCCCGTAATGAGGGCAGAGGATATTTCTATAAATACAGGTCCTGTATAAATATGTTTATTGATTCTTCCTTGTGTTGCAGACTTGTGTCTTCTATTAATCCTGTTTTTTCTTGTCCTTAAAAATAAAGAATTAGAGCGGCAGAACTATCTAAAGGATAAACAGGAGTCAAACGACCTTGGAATTCATCAGCAGCCCTTTTGGATACCTAAGACATCTAAGACCAAAATTGCTTGTTGGTATTAGGAAACAAACAACAACAACAAAAAAGGCAGTTTGAGAAACTGGCTTTTAGGACAATAAAGCAGTCCTTCTTGAGCTTTGCTGCAAAATTCTGAGCTGCAGCTGTGCCACTGAGTCACGTTCAAAGAAAGAGATGAGTTGGGGAAAATATTTACACAGAGGTCCAGGATTTGAAGGGCTATACATTGTGCCTGCTTTGTAGCAGATTTTGTTTGTTTGGTTGGTTGGTTTGTTTTGTTTTTAGGAAAAGTTAAAGAGAAGCTTCAAAGAGCAGATTCCTTGTTGATTTGGAGAGCTGAAGTCTTTTCCCAATGAATGTTGGAGTTATCTTTAAAAAAGAAGTAAATTAAAGGTCCAAATTCACCTCTTGTGTTAGTTCTCCAAGGCAACAGAATAACACCCAGAAGGAGTTAAAGTTTGTAATGGCAGCATGAAGGACAGAATTCTTGACAGTCATCAGTTGAAGGTGGCAGGGTCATCACTGCTTATCTGTTGTTCACTCCCCTTTACAGGCCATACATCCTCTACACAAAACTCTCCCTTTGCTCTACTTCTCTGCCATGTAATGATACTAATGGAGGGCTATGAGAACAGATATCCAAATCTCAGAGAAGAGATTGGAGGTGAGAGTATTGCTCCTAGCTCTACCAGAGACTTACCTTCTAAGCTTAGTCAACAGATGAGCTGTTTGTACTTACAGTGAATAGTAACACCTTGCTCTAGAAAGAAAGGCATGTGGTTAGTCAGTGTGTTTACTTCAGGAGTAATTTGCTAATAAATCCAAGTATTGACAGCTGGTCTTTGTGAATCAAATGTGTCAGGCAGGGCTTAGTATAAGAAGTTAGTTCAGAGACCTACTCAAACTGTTTGGAGGTTTGTGGTGTGAAGGGTGTAACACATAAAAAGATAAGCAATGGGCTGAAGTACAACAGGTTCCAAATATTCAGACAGCACTTGAGCTATGAATCTCTTTTTGGGATTTCAAAAATCATAATGATTTATTTCCCTGGCCATGGAAGTGTGGACACTTTTCTGTTGATGTTATCGACCTGAATGGACAAAACAATTCCATGATCACTCAAAGGCAAAACTTCTATTTTGTTTTAGATCAGATTAATTTCGAGGTCATAAAGGTACAAATATACTAGAATTTTCTACCAATGAGCACCCACTAACATCAAAACATGCCTTTCCTCCAGGTTCATCATTCATGAATGTGTTTTGAGATGGCAGCTTTTCCACAGATACAAGGGCTAAGAAAATAAATTTAAAAGACCCAACAACATAGGAACATTGTGCAGGTATAAGCATGTGAGAACTGAGGCTGAGATTTTAATGGGAACATCAGTGAATTCATTGTTAAAACCACACTGAAGGTTCCAATTTAGAAAAGAAAAGCCATTTTGACACCGAATTGCTCTCACAGCTAGTTCAACAATAAAATAATTCAATACAGTTAAAAATAATTAACAGAGAACATTTGAACGTCAACAAACCTCACAGTTACCTTTTAAAAACAATTTTGTTTTTAAAATGTGCTAAGATCCTAAAGGAAGACCCAGAAGGATGGGGATATAAATGCAGGTAATCTCTGAATGGCAAGACTTTATGACAGTTCAATCATGTTGAATAAGACCTGTATTGAACATCACCAAAAATATTTAGGGGTCATGAAGTAAAAAATTGAAAGTTCTGGGGCTTCAGGAGTGCTCAGGTTTATTAATTTTAATAGATCAAATGATAACCCAGGTAAAAATAATTTGTTGTCTGCAAAGCAGAGGCTCTAATAACAAAAGATCCAAGTCTTTAAATGGTTGACCCTGTAACTTAACTTGAGTAGGTAAATATTTCAAAGAATTCTGTATACATATTATTTCCAATATCAGACATTTTTGGATCTGATTATAATAAAATGCTGCTTTCCCAACAGGTTTACAGAATAATCTACATGGCCAGTCATTCCTCCTTCTCCAGGACATTGATATTTTAGTTAAAAAAAATTTCTTCTTGTCCATCCATCAAAGCCTGATTTAAAGTTATTCACATCTTGAAATAGAGGACCACAGTTAAATTCTTTTACAGTACATATTTGTGTGGCAAATCTATGTATCTGTCACAGTCAAACTTTTATTTCCCCCCTCCTCCTTTTCTTTCTCTCAGTTTGGGCAATAGAAAAAGCAGAATGAGTTTCCTTTTCACTTTTAATCATAGTTACGTACTTCCACACGCAAGTATTTCATGTTCTAGAATAGTTTCACAATGTTGCCGTTGAAGACATCTCTGAGGATCATTCATCTGATTTTAGCACTTCTTCAGGAACACTGGAGTGAAAAATTGATTCACTAAAGTTTGAGTTCTGTTAGGCATTTAGCTGATCTTTGTGTGTTAAGGAGCTGGAGTCCCATGGAGATAAATCTATTTCCTTCAATACTTAGGGGTTGCCTAGATAGAACTAAAAGTAGGTACCTAAATTATATACCTACCACGAGCAAGGACAAATGTGGGCAAAATGTTTAGATTTCCCTATGCAAGCAAATAGGAACTCATTATTTCCTAGCTTGCTTCTCACCATGATGGCAATGTCCTCGCTAACCTCAAGAGGAACAGCATCATGCCATAAGTGCTTTATTTCCTTCCATACATTTGGAAAGCAAAGCTGATCTTGTTAACTCAGTTTGACTCCCAACATCAAGGCTGTAAATGCCCTCAGATATTTGTCACAGTCTCGAGTCTAAAGCTGGTCATCCAAGATGTCATACATGCTTAGTAGTTCTAGAAAGCTGTGATGTAGACACGTGTATGAACACTTTTATCCTTGGATTCCCTTATGCCTAGTCAAGAACAGTACACACTTTCAGGGCAAGCTTCATTACTATGTTGAAGTGAGACAAGCTGCATACTGTACATGCCTTGTTCTTTCCACTGATTATAGGAAGAGGGTGATTGATCCAGATGAAGTCATGTACAATGCAAAATGCCAGTGTTAACATTCCAACTATTAACTGTTGAGAATGATACGTGCTTCTAGATCATCCCTTCCACCGGTCCTAGACATTTGGTGTGCAAACCAATTGACCAGCCATAGGTATCTAGTGCTGACTTCCAGGATCCTCCAGCTCGTCCTCCAAATGAGTCCAGTTCTCCTACAGGTTTCATGTTAGATCTGTCAAAACTCTGTGGCTGTCTTAGATATCCTAAAACATCTCAAATGACTCTAAACACACAAGGACAACTATATTATTCGCTACCATAGAAAGAGATTAATTGTCCTTTGTAAGGAAAGGTCTGTTTCTGCTGATCTTTAAAGGAGTTTAGATGGCCAGCATAACCCCATCCTATAATACCTATCCCTCATAGCTTTCCCAATAAAGTGATGTCAGCGAAACAAGAAAAGGAATGAAATAAAAGTCTTGCTGAAGAAGAAGTTAGAATGTGTCTGGAAAAAAGCCTTTTGACTCAAAGAGGCTTGAGCTCAAACTATGCCTCCAATGTTTTCTGTGTGAGGATGGTAAAGTAATATTTCAAAAGTACATTAGCAAGGTTATTACCACTTAGCTGCTGTGAACCAAGCCAATCTGTCTTACTTGTCATTTTGGTTTTGGCTTTTTTTTATTTTTTTTCGTTTTGGTGAGTAGATTCTGTTAGACCTCTGCACCTCAGCTGCATTTGTAAAGACAATAAAGCTGCAGAAACAAGCTGTTGAAGAAAAATAACATCATAAAATCAAGGTAACACAAACGGTGACTCAGATTGCCTGCATTCATCCTGTTGAACAGAGACCCAGGTATGGCAAAATGCAGTGTTGTGGGACCAGGGGCTGAGAAGATAGAGGACAGAAGCCCATGCTATCATTTAATTTGAAGTTCACAGAGGTATCAGGGCTCTTATTGAAACTATCAAGGTTTTCTTTCATTTTAGTCTGCCATGCTCTTGTCGCAAGAGACACTACAGCTGCTGCTTGAATGGTCAGGACAGATTCCTAATGGGCTCTGACCTCATTCCAGAGCAGCTTTATTGTACATTCCCACGTGGGGTTGAGCAGTCCCCAACATCAAATGGTTCATTTGTCCCATGACCCAAGAATTCCTCTTTTGCCAGGTTTCCATATTGTTTTCCCAATGGTGAGTAGATCAGACATTTCCGATGGATCAGAGGAAGCCCTTCTTTCAATCTATCCAGCACGCAAGCAAAGCCAGGATGCTGGAACTGCGTCCCCCACGACCAGTGTGCTGGCCCTAATTGTGCTGCTGGAGAAGAAAGTGCTTCAATTTTCATGTGCCACCTCAGCCAAGTCCAGAAGTGCTTATAAAAAACAGTGTTAGTGTATCATTCAGAACAATCAAATACTACGTGCACGAAAAAGTAGTTTAGAGCAACATAAATTTTAAAAAAGTGACAATTTCATCACACAATTACTGTACACTGCTGTTCTTAGGGTTGAATACTTTCCTCTCTCACGCTCTCTTTCTCTCTGTCTTAATCTTTCTCTTTTTTTCCTTTTTTTTTTGGTGTTTTTTTTCCTTTTCTCTTTTTTTTTTTCCTTTTTCCCCCTTATTTTATTTTTTTTTTTTTTTGGATTCGGTCCACTGGAGATAAATTGCCCTCAATGATATATATATTTAAAAAAAATATCAGCAGCAAGACTCTCTTGAAATAGATTCTGTTTGATGTAGCTAGTCTGTCTTTTCTGTTTTGCCCTCTTTCACAGCAGCCTCTGAAGTTTTCCGCAGGGGGGCTTTCTCCGAGTTGGCGTGTCCTTGGCCGGATTCCGCCGCTCCTCCGTTTTTGTGCGATGTGTGCTTTTCCAAGTAGTTCAGCATTTCACTGAGAACAGTTTGGAAAGTGCTTAGGGCAGCACATATTGCAGGAGTTCCAAAACCATGAGTGATCAAACTACAAATGGGAAGGAGACAGAAAAAGAGAAAGGAAAAAAAATACACACATGCACATAAATATAAATGCACTCGAAGAGTTTACAGTACACTCATTTTGCTATAGTGAAATTCAAGATTTTTTTTTTCCCTAAACTATTTATTACCTATGGGAGAAACAGAGAAGAGAAGAGTGGAGCAGAAGAGCAGACTACATACTGCTTCAAAGGTTGGTTTTGGTAGAGTCTCGGTTTTGAAACACTGTGGGACAGATCCTCAGCTGATGTAGATTGACACAGGGTTGTTGACTTCAGGGAAGCCAAGAGAGGATCCATGCCCTAGGGTCCCCAGCATTGTTACTTTTCCAGTCCCAGAAGGTTTTGCTTCCCCCTTCTCAGGTAAATCAAATCAGTTCTGTGTGGTTTATTCGCCCTCCAACATCAGAGTCTTGAACAAGAAGACCTGGTTATTCTACATCAATGTGTGGCTGCATCTGTACTAGGAAATTAAACAAAGCTGAGGTGCAGCCTCTGACCCCCAGCACAACTGACATGGCTTGGCCATAGTTGTGCTGCTAAGCCCTTTGAGCACCCAACAGAGTGGAATATGAACTGCTTATTGAGTCCCTGGCCAATGCTAATGCACAAATGATGCCCAGGAAATATTTCACACTGGGCTAGTTCAACCAGGATAAATTCACAGATTGTCCTAGCCAATTAATAGTAAAAATAACTAAATTCCAACAACATTGCCTTGTCGGGGTTGAGTTTGTTAGTATAGATTTGCCCTATTTACTAGTATAGATTTATTGCAACTTTCAACCAAATAAGGTGATTTTTTTAGGTAACACTGATTTTTTTCTTGTTTCTTTTCTTTTCTGCACAATATCTGAATTTCAGTGGTGGTCCTCATCCTCATTTAACAGCTACTGAAATGACACATTAATGCAGATGCCAGGCAGAGCTATAGTGGCTTAATCTCATCTCAGTTTAGGGAGTATTTTCATACATGCACGTGTATCTATATTGTCACTTGAGATGTTTTGGGCATCCAGCCTGGCTTCCACCTGCAGATCCAGAAGCAGGCAAGTTTTTCACAGGTCCCATCTCTTTGAGGATATCTCACTTTACCTTAGGATATCAGAAATGGTAATAAAGGTGACTTTTTAGGCAATTGCCTTTTGCCTGATTGGCCTAAACTTCATGTGTACAATATAAGATATTCATGTAAAGGCCAGGGAAACTCAAGTTGTACTAGACACCTTAATATCAGCAAAGTTATTATTATGTTGATGCATACAAGTTATGGTTATAAGGATACATTCCGGTAAGTCCCAAGAGAAAACCAAATGATCCCTCCAGATTTTTAATTTTAATTGAGAAAAAGAAATGAAAAATTATTTCAAAATTTGCATTTTTTTGAAGGACTGATTTCAGTTATCCTAATTCTGCTCAGGGTACAAAGAAGACAAGGAGAGGAACAGGAGTTGATTTCTGAGTTTGCAGACATATTCGAGATATCAATATTTTATATTGCTTTGGGTGAAAAGGACCCCCCCCTCCAGTGATTCTGATAAGAGAATAAGTATTTCCATCTCAGAAATAGGACACTCTGGGTGTTTTAGGCACCACATCAGCAAACACTGCTTTAATGCAGAGAAGCATTCATTGGTCAGAAATCAGAATATTTCATTTCATTGAGACTCCCTCTTCTCTGCACTTTGGCTTTCTGGCTGCTTTGGAAAAATGTGAAAAAAACAGGACCAAGGGAACAGAGGTTATATGGGACGTGGGCAATTAGCAGGGTGCTGGAAGTATCAAGAAAAAACATGGGGAAGTCTCTAAGATATCTTTTAGGGTGATCATTCTGCCTGCTGAACATGGGAACCCTGTTTGTTAGGAAAGCTGGTACCCTGGGAAAGACACCAAACATATGGGAGTCCAAAATGAGAGCTTAATTTGGAAATGCCTATTTCTGATCAGGAGTGGTCTAGTCTTTTATAAGTGGTCTCCCAAAGGCTATTAACAAATAACTCACTTTTAGAATGTTTATCCATCAGTCTCTAGACACTTTTCAAAGCAGGAATTTATGTTTATCCCCAGTTAGTAATGTGAGGAAAATTATAATTAAGTATTTACAAGGACTATTTTGCAGACATCAATTAATAACACTAAATGACTCTTGAGTTTGGACTCTTGAAGTTTGGACTTGTGGTAGATTCTGGATCTTTTTAATTTGGCATTAAAAAGAGCTAAACATGCCTTGTTGAACTTTTTTTGGGTTTGTATTTTTTTTTTTAGATATGCCTGGCATAACAGGAAAATTAAAATCATCATAATTGTCATTGTATGTTTTTAGTAACAGTAAAAACAAGATCATCAATAGCCTACAAATAAGAGTATTTTTAGAAATTTCATGTCCTTTTAGGAGTCAGGTGATTTCACGGTTTTCTGTTGCATTTTATAATAATTTTTAGCCTTCATATGTCCAGAGAAATGAAAATATGATGGAGCTTACAATACCAGAAATCAAGAAAAAGGAAATTCAAATGTATCATTACTGCTTATAATATCTCATGATTTTTACACTGCTTGTGTGATCTTCTGGGTACCAATCTGGGGAACTGACTACAGTGAGACATACATAAATATATTTATGATCTTACATGCAAAAGAAACCAGTTTATTTTAAATGTTGGCAATATGTGCAGTCATTAATTTCCAGTAGATGCAAGTAGTGAGTTTAACAAAGGGTTGAATAGAAAAGAAATCTTCTGGCCTGCTCTCTTTGAACCTCACAACTCCTGAGCAAAAGGAGCAGTGCTGTGTTGGTGTGATAGCTCAATACACCCTGAAGAGTGAAGTGGGAATACCACAGTGAAAACTTTGAGAGATTGTCTCAGAAATGATCTGCAGGGCAAAGAAGTATGGAAAACTTCAATGTTCTGAACATAGAGCATACCAGAATGGGACAAAATCTGATATTAAAATACATAAGTGTAGGTGCCAAATTATAGATGTATACATTAGCAGTGCCTAAACTCCCATTGCTATTGAAGGAGACTCTAAGTGTTTTCCTAGGTATAAGAGTTTACAGTGATTTGAGATGTCCTATGACATCTGAAACATCTGCACTGATTTTTTAGATATGATAGGGGACTTAGTCTATCATGCTCCTAGGTGTTTTGACCCCAGTCAGGTTACCTTGTCTATCTCACTTGGCAGTAGATACCACTGTTTAGGCAACTGAATTAACTCCTGGAGCTTTATTCAATGCCATCAGAGAAGTCTGGAAAATGAGTTAGCACATGAAATGCACATGTCTCCTTTACGGTGAGCTGCACCATTCTTTGGGCTACACTGAGACCTCCATCAAGCTGAATAAAAATGTGTGTCCACACTATTTGAGATGCTCTATGGTAAGAAGACATCTGTGTCAGGTGAAGAGGTAATGCAGAAGCCTTACAGGAGAACACCAGCAAGGGACTGATGGCATACTTAACACCATCTGAGAAGATGCTGCATGCTACTGTTTATTTAGCTATACCTTGTCCTAGATCTTCATTGACTACATGGGAAGCTAAGACATCCAACTTACACTGCAAATCCTACATATGAGTATTTTATCCTGAGCAGAATCTTAAAACATCTGGTCTGAAAACTCATGCTCATAAGAAAAGGATTTTGTGGAGTGAATGAAGGGATCTATTTCCTTTACCATTTAGCCTCTTACATATGACTAATCATCAAATACAACCTTTTTTTTTTTTTGAGATAGCATTGTATTTCCTATAAAAAAACCCAGCCCTTTTTTTTAGTTAAATGGTGCTGCAGAACCTCATGACAACTCTACTTTCAACTCCTGATGAATATATTCTTCTTCACAGTTGGGGGACCCTATTAATTTTCCCATGAAGCTTATTAAGAGAAACCATTTTATGGAAAATTTCTGACTATCCCTCCTTGCCATGCTCCTGTGAGAGTATATTCTTTTAGCCTCACTTTATGTAATGAGCATGAAAAGGCCAAGAGATATTATCTTTATCTTACATTTTTATCAGTAATTCCCCTTGCTCTAATTTTTGTGGACTTTCTTTCTCTACAAGTTAAAGTCTTTGAAAAATCTAAGAAAGTTGTGTAATTTCCCTTTGCCGATGAAAGTAAGTTTCAAGTTGGGGAGAAAATCTGATTTTACATTTAAATCAACCATGACAGACAGAAGATTAATGGCAAAGCATTCAAATGTGTTTCTTGAAAGCCAAATTTAGTCGCCTGATTTTTCAGGCTAACTGAGCTCCCATTGAAACTGATTCATTTTTGGTATGCTCCACACTATGAAACGAGTTGCTTTCATTATAATACTTTCATTTGGGTTCAAAATCCTAAAATTTAACATTGTTGTTTCATAATGGAGTCTTCTGGGTACTCTCAGCTTTCTAGTTCATCTCATTGCAACTCCTATAAACTAAACTTTATTGTTCTAAAAGGCAAAGCTAACATTTCCAATTTTGGTACTGCACATGGAGAGCTGCAGAAAGAAGGCAATGAATATCAGGCCAACATATTATAAATCCTTATGCTTAAGGATATCCAGACCTGCCTGTAATTCTGCCCAGCACTATGATGCAATTATGTCTGCTCATGTTTTAATGATGGCCTTACTTAAAAGTGAAAAGATCCAAGTGTGCCTGAAGGCTTGGACTCTCATTTGGCAACTACCTCAAGGACTCTTCCATACCCCAGGCTGGTGAAACTCCGACATGCAGCAAAAGAAACAGATTCTCTCTCAGTGGGGGGGGGAAGAGACCATCTGCACTGAATGCTTACACCCTCATTTAAAATAAATAAATACTTTAAAACAATAACAATGAAGAAAAAGCAAGCTTGGACTTATTGGTTGGATTTTCTCAGAACTTTGAATGTGAAACCACTTCATGATTATCCAAATTAAACAACACGTGGCAGATAACAAATAACAAGATCTGATAAGACTTTTGATGTCTGTAAAGCAAATGAAAAAGCATTTAATTTCTTCACTGATACAAGTAACATCCTACATTCTGTTGATTTCAAGGTCTATCCTGTGAAGGTTGCTAGAGAATTAAATTCTGATAGCTTTACTTCAGAAGGTCAGGAGGGCTAATCATGGCACAAGTTAGAGTGACAGTCGAGGTAAACACTGAACATGTCCAGTATATGTTACAGGGTTAAGTAGTCTGTAGGATCAGAGTGGCAAAAAGCACATATAAAAGTTGCCTTGTAAAGTTGGCCCTCATGCTTGTTTTCTGTTCATAAACAATGAAGTGTATCAAGAACATGTTCTCCTAAGCAGATGGACCTCCTTTTACCAAATGAAGAAAGTAAAAGGAGAGTGCTAGAGCTGATGCCCCATATTTCAGTTCTCTATATTTTAGACCTTGGGACTAATGGTCCACATTAGCCAAATTACCCAGGGAACATATCTGAAACATCTAAGACTTTATCTATGAATTGTTTCTGAGCTATGGATCAAATATTCACTGTGGTGCTCATGGCTCTGACAGAAGCCCTTGAATGTTTGCCAAGAAATGTTTCCAGCATAACACTTTATATCCTCCAAATAAAACACTGGATAACACTATGACCTGTTGGTTTGGAGTGAGAAAAATGTAGAAGCTTCTGCTTCACTGTGGGTGAAAAGTGGTCTTGTTGCTCTGTACTAACCGTGGAGCCAAACACACCAGTGAGAGACTGTAAACCCAAGATGACTGGATACGGTTGAAAAACAGTAAGCATGTCCCTCACATAGCCATCAGCTCCTTCAGTTTCTCTTTTTGCTTAGTTAACAGTCGCATCTCTACCCTTTGGGGAGGCAGAGAAACAAATGCGATTCACCCAACTTGCTACCACTCACAGTAAGGCATCTACATAGTTGAGAAGCCCCACTGCCCTCCTCAAATGTTAAAGACCAAGAAGTAAGCATTATAAACATGCTGATGACAAGGACAAATCAACTTTGTGACCTAGTAGTTTGGAAATGAGGAGGTAGAATTATTTTATTTTATTTTTGTAGGTAACATGAGAGTGTCTTAAATGTTTAAAGAAATCTTAAGAGATGAATTAAAACATAAATCCGACACCCCAAGATCTTTTTTTCATCTTTGATGAATGTATAATTGCTTTTTCCTTGGTAGTCATGGAACTTACTTGTTCGTGAAGAGGATAAAGACAAGAAAACAGATGAGAATCTGTTTCTCCATAAATCGTGACTCTAAAAGAATATGGTAGAATAAGACTAACGATAAAAATAATTGAAAATATTAGAAGTTCACACTTTTCCAAAAGGATTTTGGTCATCAGCAGAGCAGATGGTGATTGAGCCCTTGCTATGGAAAGATGAAAGGGAGAATCTCTGGGAAAAAGAGTGAGGGAAAAAATCCCAGAGGAAGGAACTCTCATACCTTTCTTAAATAAAGAGCCAAGGAAAACAAAGTAAACCAACCAAAAAAAAAAAAAGAAGAATTTGTTGATTACTAGTACCTCTGTGCTAGGAACCAGCATTGTCCCTCTCAGCTAACTGAACCTAAAGCCAGATTGAGAGACCATAGAAATCAGGGAACTCTAGAGGGCACCAGAGGTGTTCCACCACAAACTTCATTTCATAAAAGGCTTCTTCTAGCCTGTGCATCCGAACAGAAAGCTGCTGCTGCTGCTAATCAAGGTGACTGGAATTATGACAGCAGCTGCTCTACCTCTTGATAAGCAATAGAACATAAAAAAGAGACAATATATAAGGGAGGTGAGCACATCTGTGAAGGCAACCCACCCGTAAGGCTTTGTGCTTGGCTCTCTGTTACAATTAGAAAGAAAACCTATCGAGTTTCAAAACCTTTTCTCCCTTCTACCCTTCAGAAAGAAGGATGCTACTTTCTTGCTGCTCCCAAAATCTGAGCCTCTGGTTTCTTGCCTGTCGCTTTTCGTGTCACCTTGTCAGTGTGATGCCAGGTACTCACAGGAGGCTGACAGCTCCAGGCTTAGAGACTGACTGAACGACAAAACTCTTGTCTCAAACAGTTTCATGGGAAGGGTGTTTCATATCAGCTGGGTGGCTGGGCAAAACACAGAATAATTTGTGAGGACGCTGATTGCTTTTATTATCTACCTTTAGTATTCTGAGCCCATTATTTTTTGTCTATTTTGATAAGGTTTCTGCACTGAAAGAAGTGTCACTTGCAAGGAAGTAATTTTCCCTTTGCTGTTTTGCTGTTTTTATCCTTTATATGTAAGATAGATGATCTGGATGTGATTTTGCATCTTGATGAAAAGTAAATGTGAAGATAAATGATAAAATCCAACTTCTGGAATTGATGGGTAGTTATCTTTCCCAGTATGAAGGACGACATTGGAAGGATATCTGAACTTTCCAAACACCACAGATTCTTGCAGACACATGTGTTCCAAAGGCAGATTTTGAAGGCATGTCTATACCCAGTTTTACAAGTGAAGAAAGAAAGTGAGACTAAGTGGCTGACTAATGAGGTCAGGAAGTCTGTATGTATAAGCCAAGAACCATACACAAGTTCATTGAATATAATACCAGAAAGTCTTTTCCTTGGAAGCTTTTTGTGTCATGTTTTTGGATTCCCAGCACAGAATGTGGGGAATTTTCAGTGGGTTTTCTGGTAAGTAGTTTTCATGAGATTTTGAGAAGCTAAAAAAAAGTGTTCTGCCAAAAGTTAAAAAAAAAATCAAAGCTGTTCTGATGCAAGGGCAGGTTATGAAGGCAAAGACATGTCAGTGTGACTTTTAGGTTCTCAACTAAATCTGTTGGAAGCTCAGATGTAACAGTGGAATAGAAGAGAGAAGTAGATACCTACTGTCTTTATTTAACAGGAGAGAAATAAGGTCTAAAATCAAGAAAAATACTAATGTAGTGTCTTGGACATTTGGTCCAACTGGAGGCATGTCTGTAATTCCGATCTTTAGACTGAAGGCTGTTTGATACTTTATCAACAAACTTAAGTGTGAAATTAATAAAACAGGATCCCAGATCCACAACTCTAGCTTTGGTTTAATGAGGAAGCCACTACATTAGGTAACAATACTCCTGGGCTCTCACTCTCATTTCCTCTGCAAAAGAGATAATCTTCAAGAGGAGGGAAGTTCACTCATGCCACCAGAGATGCCATTGGACATTTAGAGTATCAGTAAGATTGGTAGATGTGATCCACCACTCACAAAAGACCTGAGGGAGTGGCAGATAATGTGAGACAGGATGTCCTTTTACACCTAAAATTACCCTAGATCCCTATATTTGCCAGAGAGGTGAATCACCCTAAGGTTCTTGAGCTGAAGCTAGCAGATGCCTTTAGTCACCTATATCTGCACTAGTGAAGTGAAGAGTGCACGGGCTGCTCCTCTGATCATGAATAGTCCAGAATAGCCTGGCATCATCTCCATTATTCAAACATTTTAACCTGCAAAGTAATGACTATATCTAAATTTCCAGCTGAGAACATCCTTTTGGCTGAGATAATACTGACTTGTGCCTGAGAATTGTTTGGGACAGGAGGAGTTGGTTAATGCTAAATACATTAAAAGAACCATAGCAGCAATCAGACATTACAGACAACTATATTTCAGTGTCCAGGACCATACACAGAGAGTTCATTAGTTCAGTCTTCATGTATCTTCTGGGGGATCTTAATTTCTACAGGGATCTATACAACAGAAATATTTGGTTCACCTTTGCTGGTTCCCTGCTCTGGAGACTGTTGGATGTACTAAATGTCTGGGAAGAGCAAAAACACGAGAGATATGAGTAATATGCAAGTTAATTTTTTCCCTGACATGCTTCAGTTCTACTTGCATGCCATTAAAAGGAAAAGGATTTGGTTTGTTGACTATGCTGGCTAACATTTTCCAGATCCAGTAGAAGAATATGCAATGGCCTGAAATGTCACTGATCAGCTCTGTTGAATTAGTGGCAGGATTATAGTTTATTAAATATTATGTTATGTTATGTTATGTTATGTTATGTTATGTTATGTTATGTTATGTTATAATATAATAATTTTTCCAGTACAGAAAGGTTATATTATGATGAAATCTCAGCTTTACCAACAAGAGGGGGTTTGATAATGGTTTAAGTTTAAGGAGAAATTAAAATCCCAAATTGTCCCTCTTGCATACAGAGACACACACAAGTCTTGGATGATTCTATGGGATTTTGGGGAGAAAAACCTCTGAATTATAAGCAATAAAAGGTATTTTAAAAGAAAGTAAGGTTTATCTAAATATTTCCCTCCCCTCCTCCCTCTCTCCCTCCCTCCCTCTGTTCCTTCCTTCCTTCCTTGCTTCTTTCCTTCCTCCCCACTCTCTCTCTCTTTCTTTCCTGATGCTCACTCCACTTTGAAACAAAAGGGTGAGAGAAATATGTTCCTCCCATTAAATGTATAGAAGATTTTTTTGATTCATTTCTAATGCTGGTGTGCTGGCTTTGCTCTCTACAGTACTAGGTGCATAAATGCATTTACACAGGTAAAAGTTTAGATGACGACAAAGAGACACTCATGTATCTGGACAAAAGGTTTCAACACTTAGTAACGCAAATGGATTTTCCCAGAGTTTTTTTGTTTGCTATGTGGCTTAATGATGATTCTGTCTTCAGAAACTGGGGACAGCGTAGCTCAAGTGGTGGCTTTCAAGCCAGATACAACCTACAGAATTATTCTACCTGCTCCTCTGTGTTCATTATGAAGGAATCAAAGAAGAGCTGAAAGAAAGCTTGGCTAACCCTACAACATACGACCACTTCTTGAACCTACACTTATGTATATGCTTAGAAATCTGAGCTACCCCAACACTTAGCATATGACATCAGCAGCTTATGATCCAGCCTTGACAAGGCTAGATTTCTTTAAATCTTAGTACATTATTTATAGCACAGGTAAGGCATCTAGCCGAGCTGTAGTAAGGGATGATGCTTCCCTGAATTCTCAAGCTACATATATTTTTTTGAGGTATATCTATGTCTATATCTATGTCTGTGTCTATATCTATATATCTATATCATCTATATCTATATCTCTATATGCATATATAGCTATATCTATAGATCTATAGATCTAGATCTAGATGCATGTGTGTGTATATATATATCTATACATATATATGTGCGTCACTGTGCCCAGGAATAGTTTGGGAGAATGCTAGTTAGACTAGGCATAAAAAACCCCCAGGAATTCTGAAGAAAAGTAAAACAAAAGCAGCACAGCCAGCCAATACAAGCCTGTGCCTGGCACTACTTTTATTTACTAATGTCAACATAACTTCTCTGCAGTAAGATACTGAAAAATGTTTTGAAAAGGAAAAAATATTGAATAAAGCATATATAGCATTACCCTGGCTCAAATCATGCACAATAGTGGCTGCTATGAATGTAAGGATCTACAGAATTGTCTGTTCATGGTCACATAATATTGGGAAATCATTCTTCATGCAGCATTGAGTTTTCTGTATTCAAGTCAGATGGACATCTCAGAGCAGCTGCACAAACATGATTGTACTGGGGTGTAGAAGAGCCTATGCTTTTTGTGTATCTGGTAAAGTTGTGCAAAACTCAGCAGTTTTCAGGCTCACTGCAGCTCCTTTGAAGATTTCCCCTGTTTTATGCTTTGTATGAACTTTGAGTTTGGAGTTTGAGCAAACCCAGCAATTCTGATCCCTTCATGGGGACTATCCTGTACTTCAGGTTGGACACATGTTTACAGATCTTGACGAATTGGGACTCAGTGGAAAAACTTCAGAGAGAAGTGGGAGCTTGAAGATTTAAAACAGAGGAAATGGGAAACACTGCTTTGATCTGACCTGTGCCAGCCTGTGAACACTAGCCTTAATTATTAACATTGAGCAAGTAACATCACAAGCAAGTGGAGCACATAACTCTACACTTAGCAGCTGTAGGGTAATTTATTCCTAAAGAAAAGTTTACCCCAAGGTAGTGAAGTCTGGATTTTGCTATAGGTGTAAAATATTATAGCTCTTCAAAAGGTCTTTCAGTATCTTCAAATTTATTCTAATAATAGAGATATGTGTGATACCTCTGAAATTTTCTGGTTATGAAAAAATCTCTTCAACATTCTGACATCATATGGCATAAGTATACAATATAAATGTTTATATGTACAGAATATCAACCTTTTATCTTGTGGTTTCTTTGCTGCCTTGGTTATGGTTTACAAGGCAGAATTTATTCTTTTTATAATAAATCTGTATGAAACTATATCAGATTTCCCATGATAAAAATCAGCTCATGTTGGGTAATTGTTGAAAAACATGCTGTATCTGTGCTAAAAACATTCACAAAACCTTGACAGAGAATCCAGAGAAAGACTAGGGCTTGTCCTTGCCAAATGTAATATTTTGGCTCCATCTCAATCTAGGGAATTTATTATGAGAAAACCCCCACTTCTGGAATAAAGAGAGATATGAAGATGAAAATTTCACCATTAAAAAGGCATCCTATAAAATTTATGATGGCTATATATGGAATCACTGCTTCAGATTTATGTCTCCTCTACAAGACCTATTTGTAGAACGCCAACATCTCTTGGGCATTTTTGTAATAACTAACACAAATTTCATGTGTATAGTCAAGACCAGACACTTATTAAGACAGTCCAGTTTTAAACATCGACTACTGTAGTTGTTATCAGAGTATTTGACAATGACTATGGTGTGAAGGTCAAATCCATCTCTGATATACAGTTGGAAACCCCTTTATCTATAGATATTGATAGATAATCATTGTGGTCTTTTTATTAATATCATCAGAACACTGGACTCTATTTCAATTCTAAGTGTTAGGCATGTGCTTTATGTTAGGCAGATGCCTTCAATACCTTTTTAAGAAAAATGACAAGAAGCTGTTTATGCTTGTGACCAGTAGAAAACTGTGCTATGCCTCAACAGTGAACATGATCCTGGGTTACAAGGACTTTCTCTGTGTGTTGGGGTACCAATAATTTCTTCTTCCTCTCTCATCCCCAGTTGATAAGGTGCAAGTTTCCTGTCACAAATGTTGGTTAAGTCTGATGATCTTCTCTCAAAGAAAGCCAAAGAGACCAAATGATTGGTCAGAAGTGGTCTGTGTTGAAAACTTGACTCAGAAAATACTTAATGCTCCTGGAAAAACAAGCTGAGTTACAATCTTGCATCTTTTTTTTGCATCTGAGACAGACTTGAGTATCTTCTACAGTATTTAATCTCAAGGAGGCAAGTAGTGGTAGGAGTGATTCAGATGACCTAGCTGTGAAGGCTGTCAGATTTAGGGGATGGGAATAACAATTTTTTTTGCCTACACTAGATTTGGCTGTTTACAGTATAAGTGTCTTGTGTGTACTGGCTGGCTAAGCTCCCATTCAGCTGGGGATCTAGACCAGACTGTTCAGTCAATGGAGTTTAGAGAGAAATTCAAGTCACACTAATGTAGGTGCCTATGTTAGGCCTGCTTAATTGTAATGCAGATTTCACAGGCTATACAGACAAGATCCCTTCAGAGATTACAGCAGAAAACAAGCACCTGGCTGAAATGGAGGCACCTACATGTAGATGAATAGAATTAGAAGTATGGGTCAGAAACTGGATCTGACCTCAACTTCTCTACGATAAATGGAAAAGGGATATGGTCTCATCTCAGCCTCTGGGCCTGGCGGTGCTCATCATTCCCCAAGCACAGACATCAGACAAAGCTGTCTGATTTAAGCCCAGGGAAGCATCTGTGTAGGATCAAGACCTGTGCTCTTCTAGGTGCCCATCTTCAGTCCAACACTTATTGCCTACAGCAGGCATGAAAGAAAGCACCGAATGATCCAGGAACTGCCTACAGAAGCTTTGTACTCCAATCTACTGAAGTGAAGCAAAGAAAGAAAGATGGGAGCTGTACCAGTTGACAGCTTTTGTAGCTGAAGCCTTCAGCATTTCATCCCAACTGCTATTTCTTCTTTAAACACGAGAATCCTTGGGGATTAGCTACCTTGTATCACGTTTACTTTGTGTGCAATGGAGGTTTGTCTATTTTTCCACAAGTCTAGGTAGCCCATTAAGATCTCTCTCTGAGTAACCTGTAGAAATATCTATGTCTTCCTTGGTGTGCATGTGTAGTTAGGCGTCTTGGAGTCTGTGTGTATAAGGGAAGTATACACAGACATAGGTGGCATGCAAATGTGTGTGCACATTGTTCCATGGTAATAGAAGTGGAGTTGTCTAGGTGTTTGTATATGTGTAGAATGCACACAGGTATGTGTAAGCATAAACAGGAATGTGTGCATTTGTGGACCAGGCATTATCCTCACCTCTCTCCACCCACCAAGAGACAAATGGAAGAGGTGGAATGATGGATATTTTGAATTCTGTTCAAAGTCTGAGGGACTAAACATTAGGTACCACACCATCATCTGGCTTGTAGGTGCTTCATGCTTGATCAGTATCTTAATAAGTAAAAGATGCTGGGGCAGAAAATTTGCCTGTCCAGCCAATGGAAGAAGAGTGGTTTAACTGGCTGTGCTAAAGACTATGCAACATCACTCTGAGGCTTTATGGGCCTTGGTCTGTAGCCAGCTCTGAAAGAGTTCTTCACATGTTGATTTTATTCAGTTACCACTAATGGCTAGAAAAAAACCCGAAACCTGTAGCCTCAACTAGTCATGTATTCCCCTCTGTGGTCTGAGCAAAGATATGAGCACTTCTAAGATGTTTCGTCACACTTATCTTTGATAAATATCTTAGATGACCCTGCTATGTCAAAGTGGCCTCTGGAAGTTCCCATCTCACTCTCGACTGTAACTATCACATAGCCCAAAGCAAAAACATGAAATTGCATAGCAACTCCTAGGCTAATAAATCTTTCTGATCCCAAACTATCTATATGTTTTTATTCACAACTTGGATAAAATTCTGATGAAGTTTGTAATTAGCATCCATGTAACATGGGTCCCTGTATTAGTAACAGCTTCTTAGCACTAGTACATTAAATATTGCTAGAGCATGAGCCCAGGAACTGAGTCTAAATATATTAGGAAACTTTGGGATTTTGGCCTGAGCCAGCTCTCATTCATTCTGTCAGGCCTTTCCAGTGTTCAGGAACAGTGAGACTGTTCCGAATTTGAACTACCAGCTCCAGACTGGAAGGCCACTATGCTTTGAAGGCCAAAGAACTAATAGTATGGTGATGGTAAGATGATGTCAAATGGTCTCAGTAGCTTAGAGGAGTCTCTGGAACTATTTAGTTAATTGGTAAGGATGCAACCTAACTGTCCTTCCTTTTATTGTTACTTTGATTCACTACTATTGTCATTTTGGCTCTGAACTTGAGTTTCTACATTTCTGGACCATCCACTTCATCAGTTGGCTTGTGATTTGGCTCACATCTAAAGCAAGCCAGCTTACTGGCCAGATGGGGTGATTTGGCCAGCAGATGTAGAAAGTTACTTACTAAACCACAGACCATGGTCCTAGAAGCAGGGTGAAAGCAACTAGCCTGAACTACATTGCTGAGCAAGCATGCATTTTTAATAGGCACAGAAAACAGGGGGAATATGGACATTATAGCCTTCAATGAAAGGGAACAAATATCATTATAACATCATATGTAGTCTTTATAAAAATTATGGATATTAGTTAATTATTCCTCTTTCAAAATCATACCTGAAATGTGTTAAATGTCTCTGGATGTCGAGGTCTAATATTGGAGTTGGTCTGGAGGATCCGAGGGGTGATCTGTCTTGACTTAGAAGGTCTTGGAATTCTTTACATATTTGTCTAAGAGGAAAGTGGAAATTGTTAAGACAGGTGTAATCCTTTCCATAATCCTGTTTCCCATTACACTGTCACCTTATCCCGAGTGATTTCATTCACAACAGAAATGTTTGGCAGATGCATTGTTAACAAAATCAAAGGCAAAAAAATCCTCCTATCATCTTCCTTCCCCAAATTCCCAGAGCCAGCAATATACCAAATCACTTGAACAGGAATAGTTCCCTCCTGGAACCATATTGTCACTGACATTTTAAAATATGATTTCTCTCCTGAATTGGACCCAGTTTGAGAATGTTAAGTCTGGTTTAGCTCACCTACATTATGATTATGGTTAAAGAAAATTACTAACTAGCATGAGAACAGACCCGAAGACTTTGTGTAAACACATTGCTACCTGTACATTTGCTTGTGTGTACTGGTTTATCTGCAAGTCGAAATCCTGGCCATTTTGGCTTTGTCATCCTGATCCCCAACTCTTATAACTATGGAGCATGGGGATTTGTGAAGGAAAATGCTACCTTTACTCTCCTAGCTTCCATTTGTGTCCATGCTCTGCTTTCTTGTAGAGTCTGGGGCAGAAGAACTGATGGATCCTCAACTGAGACCTCTCCCATGAGTCTGCCCAGATTAAGAATTCATTCCAGAAACAGCATTTAAATTTCATATTGAAACATTCATGAAATTGTTTTACATTTCTATCATGAATCAGGCAGCCTAAAGTGGATATCTATGGCAGTCCACAGGACTTGCATTCTAACAGCACCTCTTTCTCTCCAGTGAGTGTAGGAGGAGCTCAGTGACTCACTCAGCTGCCAGTGCCTACACAACAGACAGGCAAGTGAGGCAAATCCCATCACCTCCACTTTTCCTTGATGACAGTTTCCTGGGCAACATACATGTTCAGTAGTTGGACCTGAGACCCCAGTTCGACACCTTGCAATGGGTACTGTGGATCTGTCTTGTCTGGTCTCCCATCAGCATAGTAGCACAATTTATTTGGGAAAGATGAATGGTCTTGCTGCCTTCCCTCTCAAGCCTTCCCTCAGAATTTTCTGGATTCCTCAGAACTCAGGGGTTAAAAATATCCCCTGGGTTGCCTGTATTTAGGACCTAACAGTAGAAGAGACCTGAAAATAAGGTCTTTTCCTTCTTGTTGTTTTGGGACAGTTTGCAAATTAGCCTATTAGTCTGTCAATACATTTTTTTTTAAAAAAGAAACCAAACCAGCTCCATTTAGTGCATGCCCTCAAGACAGTACTGTCTGGACCAAGGGTGGATAAAGACATCACTAACTTCCATCGGTTTATTATACAGTTAATTAAAACAAGGGAGGTGTCCAGATCTCTCTCAGGACTTTCACAAAAAAGCATACAATTCTCCATTGACTGTACTGCAAATCTGTCACTTAATGTGGGGTCAGGAGGTCATGATACTCACCAGATGACCAGAATACTCAGTTTGGTTGCCTGATGCTAGCCTGACACTCAGTTGGATTGACCTAATACTGGTCATAGTGACTACAGGTAACCTGGTAATCAGAGCCACCTAGTAAAGTAAGCAGTGCTGGAGCCATTCTCATATCCTTGTACAAATTGTCACATTCTTATAAGGTCCATACAGTTACGCTCTTCTAGCTTCCAAAATAGAGTGTCTTCCTAACAGTGGGCCCTGGTGTGGGCCCAAAAGTGTTTGTGAGGGTTCAATGAGCCATTCTAACATTTTAATAATACAAGCAACTGCAAGGTGATGACAGTGTGTGTGTAGTTTACTTTGTTAGCACAGATGCAATCACTGTGCCTGGGGTCAGATTCTCATACTAAAGAGCATCTCAGTTGTCCATGATTTCTGTTAGAAGACTCTGCACAGCTGGGCCTAGATAAAGTTCAAGTTCTTCATTATCACCTTGTGTAACTGTTGTCCCTTTGGGCAGGGACATAATGAAAAATAACTGGGTAAATTCAGCTTCTTGGTCTTTAGAAGGTGCTCCATTGTCCAGTTACAAGCAAGGAAACTATACTAACCTCTCTTTACCCTTCATTATATCACTCTTGTTCTTCAAGTTCTGGACATAGCCTTTGGATACCACAGCTCTCTCCTGACTAAGAGGAGAGGAGATGCAGAAAACTATTTCCTGCTGTGCTGCTGGACTTCATCCAAGCCTGATTTCTGTAAATGCTTGTCATCTGTATGGACCTAGACACTGACTGCTTGAAAAGACAGCATCTTCTTAGCCTTTCAGGCAAAGAGAGGTATTCAGCAGAAATGTATGTAAATGAAGCATACAGTTTTAATGAATCAGGTCCTTAGAGGAAAAACAGATCCTTTCAACAACTGAAAACAGTCAGTCATTTTGGCTTCTAAACAATCTACTATCCCCAGCTGGCCTGTCAGTACCGCTCTTCTGTCCTTCCTCCAACCTCTATTTTCTACCTGTTGAAAAAGTTCATCTTAAAAGTTCTTATATTTTGACAAAGGAAAGTGTCAGAACCAAGTGTGCAATTAAGTTCCCTTCTATCTTCACATGTCAAAAGTCTTTACTGAGTGTTGGCAGATTGAAAGAAAAGAAAAAAACTTTTTTATTATACATGAAAACCTGTAAAAGGCAGTAACCTACTTTTTTTCAAGGAGATTTCTAGGCAAAGTGGTGTCTCAGAGCCTCCACTACCAATAAAACATCACCTGGGGTAGTGACAGGGAGAGGGGCTGACAGTTTTTTGCTGAGGTGGACTGTGACTTTGAAAAAGCAAAATAAAGATGGTTATGCTGGTTTAGGAGCTGCAGATTAATTTAAAAAAAAATTTAAAAAAAAATTGTGGTCACTCCTGCATTGGAGGCACCTAGTGATTTGTGATAGAAAGTCAGATGTTCCAGTATATGATCAAGAAAAGATAAAAAATTCTGTACTGGATTTGAACATGAGCCCATCTAGTCCATGATCCTATCTCTAGCAGTGACAAAATCAAATGCCTTGTGATGAGCAGGGCGAGTGTGTACTCCTAAGTCTGATATATTCCAACTGTGGCAGAGCTGCCAAGCAGCCAAAGATCAGTGAGGTACTCAGCAGGTTCTGTGCATCTGGTCTCAGAGCTACTTTTCATAAACCTAGCAAACTGAGCACATAATGTCATGGGTCAGATGTTGATTTTTCTGTACTGTCTGTAAGTAACCCCACAATAAAATTGTTGTTCACACTATTTTGTTTTGGTCCATGTAAAGGTGTGTCTATCTGTCCCTTTGTCTCATGTAGAACACCTCGTGCTCCCTTACTCTGTGATATTTCTCATAAAGCAGTGTGCCTCTCCACCCAGTTGGAATTCTGATGTAGCCTTTAGCAGTTCTGTGTCTGTCCCAGCTGCAGCCTGATGAGGTTCTGTCTCCTATTGTGAAGCTGTTCAGTCTCCTACACTTCTGCAAGGTGAACTAAGCCATGCTTAAAGACCCTCTGAAACCAGGTCCAAACTCCTTTTCCTTTTTCTTTTTTTCTTTTCTTTTCTGTGTGGATTGCATAGACATGTCCTGAAGCCTTTCTGAGGAGTCTAGGGTTAACAGGTAGGTGTTAGCACCCTTTGGCCAGAACTATGAGAATTCAGGGTTTTTTTTAAAGCATCTTGTTCTGGAGTGCCCAGACAATCATCTACACAGTCAAAGAAGACAAGTTCAATGTAAGAGAATCATAGGAGACTGGATTCTCACATTGTTTAGCCTTTTCTTATCCTTTCAGCTGTTAATCAAACTTGCTTCAGTCCCATCCTGCCCTGCTTTGTGTTCAGTGCCATATACTGGCTATGCAGCCCAACCCTCTGTTCTTCTCATGATAATCACCTGGTAAGGCTATGATTCTTCATTGTCTAGACCATAAAAGTGCTAGAACAGGCTCTGGAACCACCTTATTGCACCAAATAATACAGTCCCAGGTGGATCTTGAGTTTGGAAATGTGACGGACCAGGAGGCAGTTTTGGAAGATTAAGTAGTTTAACGCAACGTTTTGTGTCATGGTTTGGTCCTGATTTCATTCACTGTACTGTTATCATCATAGCCTCAGTTCAGGTAGGGCTGATCAGGGCAGTGAAGAGCGTTACCTCAAGCTTAGTGACCTCCAGAGGGCAACTGGCATCTAAAGTCTTTAGTCTTCACTAGCCCATGAGCCACAGTTCTGTGCATGGCAGATCAATGGCTTGCACTTAGGGTGGGTGGACTGCTTGATTACAAGGTATAGATGCCCTTGATAGCCCTGGGAATTCTACTGGACACCAGGGACTTCTGCATTGTAGATGTTAAGGGCTCTGTATAGTTACCCACACATAGATATGTAGTACACAAGATTTCCTTAGTAACTGGCAGACACAAAGCAGTAACAAAAAAAGATCTGTGTGCTTCTGGAGCAGCAGCTGGTAACCAAGCTGAATAACCCAGCTCATCTCAAATGACAGTAGGTGCCTATGTCTGGTCAACTGAATCAGGCCCCTGAAGCTGGATGTCTGAATCCAGATTGAAGTTTCATCTCTGTACTACCAATTGTAGAAGTAATTTTGTTTTTTCCCTTTGTTTTTCCTCAAAGCCCTATATGTGGAAGATCTCACCAGTTGTGCTAATGGCACACTTCTATGCGTTTCTAGCTCAGTCTCAGAGTGGGTAGTAGTAACACACAGAAACAGTGCTGCTCCATTTCTTTCCATAGGCAACACTTGCAAAGAGTGTTTTTTTTCACTCTGCTATGTCAGTGTCATTTTTTGGTGGCAGCATAGCTATCCACCATTTTTCTGGTGTCATAATGAACAAGCACATGAGGCAGGGCAGTTGTGAAATTACTGAAATTAGAAGCCTAGAGTTTATTTATACTTAGTGAATAATCAAAAGTCCTGACGGGTGATTAGAGTACTCATCAGACATATGGAAGCTTGGCTAGGAAATACTATGCTAGAATTAAGATGCCATGGACCTACATCTCCTGCAGTGTCTGGACAGGGCTGGTCTGTGAATCACTGTTCTCCTTCCAGGCAGGAGAGGGCAGTAGTAGCACACACATTGACCCATCTGTCCTGCTACAAACATTCACGGCAGTTGGATGTGGCCTATCCTTGCTATTATCGACAGACCTCGCTCATCAGTTTGCTGGTGCTTTAAACTGATGGAAGGGAGAAAAAAAGACTTTTTGTTCCATATAATTACAGGATAACATCCTACAAGCCCAAAGTTCATGGGGGTTAGAAGTGATGCACATTAATGACTCCCCATCTTAGTAGGAAAGGTTGGTGAGGAATAAGGTATGGAGTGGTGAGAAAGAGTAGTGAGACTCTTATGTGTCCCTTAGCAGGACAGCCTTTGGAGGTTAGACCTAACAGTTGCCCACTGATTATTGCAACTCATAGTAATGTGATCTCTCACTAGAGACATAAAAGAAGGGGAAAGATTTGTATCATTATGGTTGAGTTGCATTTTATGGAAAATCCTCCAGCTGGAGCAACTTAATAGTCTTCTTGTTTAGGTTGTGCTGCCCAGCAGTACAATCAACTTTTCCATAGTTAGTGAGGCAGATCATTAACAGTCCATAGAGAAATGGGGAGACACAACTTGCAGAGAGTAGTGTGTCTTGCCAGGTGGTTTATTCTCACATCTCTGAAACCCCTTGGGCCTTTAAAACAAGTGTGGATGTAGGTAAGAACAAGATTGTATTCCACTTATGCTATTACTATTAACCTACAAGAGACTTAAAAGCGTGATAGGTGAGGTCTCTCATCATCTTCACAACTGGCAAATGCCCCCTGAGCCATGTTTAGCACCCCAGGGAAGAAGCACAGGCTGTATTTATAGGATTCACAGACCTAAGATGTTTTGATGCACATTGTCTCTTCACCTTCAGGGTGAAGGCCTCTAGATACAGAGGGACATCAAAGCCAGGAGTCCTGTTCCCCACAAATAGACAAAGCAGAAGGACATTGAGATACAAAGCACAATCCTGTTGCTGGTCAGACTTCTCCTGTACTGCAGGGTGATTCCTCTCTGTTACATATATCCCTGCCTGGATGATTCCCAAACATTTCCAGCACTGGAATGGTGGTTTGAGAGCTTGGGTTTCTGCCCTCAGCTCTCCTGCAGCCTCGCTATGTAACACTTCAGTAGGTGTGGGGAGAGTATGGATATGTTCAAGGCTACCCCATGCAGGCATACCACACACCTAGTGTAGGTCTATGCTGTTCCATGCAGACTATTTATTCCTGTTTCCCATGACTCATTAAGGCTAATTCCTCCCTCATCAAGGCTAATTAACCTAGATGAAATGTTATCTTAACATCATGCTATTGCTTCAGGGAGGTGAGCACCTTGTTCAGAGTTAAGTCAGGTGTCTCTGTACGTCTTTAATGACTTAAGCAAAGCTCCTCTGCTGGTGTCCATTGTTCCAGTTCTTTGACTTCAGGTGAACTCTTGCAGTTTCCATCCAGAGAGGATCTGTTCCTCAGCAAATCAGCTCTCCCTCAACAGACTAATGATAATTATCCCACGGTAACTAATAATTCAGTATAAGCTTAGATCTCCTGCTCATATGCAAACAGGAGACAAAGCCAGTCTCTGTCCTACAGATCTTACCTTCTCTCATCTAAACCAAAACATCTGAGGAGGTGCATGTCCCTCCTTAGCTGCTGGCAATGGGAGTAGAGCCACTAAAACCTCATTGCAGTAAATAAGATCCCTCTTACAGCATCTCTAAAGAGGATTGCTCTCACTTTCTGTCAGTGAGTACTGTTATGATAGCAGTCACCGCAATCCCAGCTCCATACTCCCACTCCTCCCTCCGCCAGCCCCCAGATCCAAAATGGAGAAGTGATAGACAGATTTCTTTTTTAGCTTCCCCTCCCTTCTTACTTTGTCGCTAGGATCATCTTTTTCCTCGCTGTCTGCTCTTTCTGTTCCATGTGCTGTCTGGCAATGTGCTCTCCTACCGCCTTGGCAGGGAACTCTGTTTCACAGGTGTAGCCGAAATCTCTGGCCAAATGTAATGCTTCCCCTGTGGGCAAACAAAATGGGTCAGTTAGAATTGAGGGTTTGTTATTATTACATTTAGAGAACTTCTTCTGCTAAATAAAACAGCCAACCAAACAAAAAAACTCAGTAGGAAATCACTTCTGTAGATATTCATTCCCAGCCTCAGTAACAGATTTCATCCCATTTGGCCTGCTCATGCTTAGTCATCAGATGGTGCCAGCCAGAAGATAGGGAGGTTATTCCTCTCATGAGGAACTACTAGTCAAGACACACTTGGGTTTAGTTCCCTCCCCTGCTACCAGTGAGAACTGGGCAGCTGCTCAAGTTTTGTAAACCCAGTTCACGATTGGTATTTAAGGCATGGAAATCAGTAGAAGGTAGGAATAAATCACGCTGAAGAGTTGAGCTCAAGGCTTAAGCCATCAGGCACAATACTGGTGCCCCACACTAAAGCTGAGCAGACCCTAAAGTTGAGCACAAGAAGCAATCCTTTTCCACAAAAGCTGCAATCAGACTTGACAAGACAAAATAAAAAGTGGTGACCATGAAGGTCACAGTTCCTGTTTCATAGTTGGGGAAATCAAGGCAAAGGGAGTAGCTGGCTTGACTAGGATTTATGAGAAGTCTGTGACAGAGGCAGGCACTGAGCACCTCTACCTCACTACAGATACTGAAGACCATAACCCAGCTCCATGCTGGGTGTCAAATACCCGTGGCAGAACCTGTCCCTCTCGATTAGCTTAGAGAATCCAAGAATTTATTTTAAGGTTTACTGAACACTCTGGCCTGCGTGCTATGACTCCGAAAACCTTGGTGTGGGATTTATCTGATCAAACAGAGCTGCCTGGAGTGTGAACATCTGTGCCTAAGTAAGTCTTTCCCTAGTGGGAAATAGGCACTTCCAGATGACACATGCTCTCATCTCATCATAGAAGGTAGAAATAGGTCAGCTACCAGAAGCGTATGTTGAAGCACATCTGCATGAGTGACTGAGAGATGTGCTCCAGAATAGTTTTGGGGCTAGGGTGTTATGGGTGTTTTATTTTTCTTCTTTTCAGAGTTGTGTATTTGGTTGCCATCATGAGAGGTGACATTGGACACTGGCTCTTTAGAGAATAGGCTGATGGTCCAGGTGAACAGTTAGGAGGGATGCAGGACCTGTATCATGTCCCTTTGAGAACATGTGAAGTGG
The DNA here is from genome assembly GCF_964237585.1 of Gallinula chloropus. Lineage (NCBI taxonomy): Eukaryota > Metazoa > Chordata > Aves > Gruiformes > Rallidae > Gallinula > Gallinula chloropus. Next base: position 118,449,688 of record NC_140087.1, on the reverse strand, counting down.
AATTCCTCTGATTAAATGTCAATATTGACACCTGATCTAAACTTTTCAAGTCAATGGAGACGAGATGGAACTTGAAGCATGTATAATCCCGTACTAAAGTAGAAGGCAAAAGTGAATCAGAGAAAAGTCTGGGTTAGAAGGGAACTCATGAGATCACCCTCGGTTGAAAACACCATCTTAGATGAGGTTATTAATGGACTTTTCAAGCCTAATCTTGAATATTTCTAACCATGGAGTCGAAATTTTCTGAGCAACCAAATAAAATATTTAATTATTAATTTAATTGTTAGTTCTGATTTCTTCCTCCTGACTACAGTAAGACAGGAGAGGACACATGCAACTACAATAAAGATGACAACACAAATCCCATCCCCAGTAAGACCAAGCCTGCTCTGCACAAACCTGGCCAGGCAAAGGAAGATGGAAACTTCCATGGGAGCAGCAGTCTTGTGCTGCGGGCAACATGGGCCATAAGTAACCATATGCACTGACCTCTACTCCAGACTCTATTCTCTGCCTTTTCAGAGTTTCTCTCCCTTTGAATCATTTGATCTTTCACCAGAAAAATACCTTCTGTTTCCACAAGCAGCTACTTTGTTGTGTGTTTTTCTGACCTAATTGGATTCAAGTACTAGTAAAAAACATGAACCATTCCCAGGACATTTGTTTTCTGACACCAGTCAACAACTGTCTTTGTATCCACAACCAGTTTTACATGCAAAAATTGAAGATTATACCCAAAATAATCTACACTCTTTGGATTTTTTAAATATCATTCACAGTATACCGAATAAGAAGCTAACAAGCAGTCATTATTTTTGAGTTGAAAGGAGAAATGGTTTCAATTGTATTTACAGCTGCTGGAAAAACAAAATAATTTTGAATTTAAATTAAAATGGATTTTAGTGGTATGTTAGCAGTGAATCAGGATGAACAGGTATGGAACTGACTGCCCGTTTTGCGTTTAAAATGTCTATCCCAGACTTCCTGGCTGAGAAGGCACAAATTTAAACCACAGCTGCTCAATTTATGTAGAGTTGCTTCGAAAATTCTATTTCAGTTACAATTTTAATCTTGTTTAAATGTAAGACTTAAATAAGTAAACCACAGAAGAGCACCAGGTTTTGTTTTTCAACCAAACTCCATTAAAATACTTTATAGGTTTGTTTTCATGCCAGCATGGAAAGAAGATAAAAGTCAAACCCATTGAAGCTGTCATCATTACCATTCTCTAGACAGCTCCTTCCTAGTCACAATCAGACCCAAGTAACAATGCACGTAGCCAGCAAAACATTTAAACATTTAACCATTGGAAAAGTCTTAGTTTCTTCAAAAGAAGAAAATTTTATGTGATGAAATGTGGTGAACATGGTCAACAACAAACTGAGTTAAACTTGTACATTTTCACTTAATGCCAAAAAGAAAGGGAATAAAAATATGAATTATTATTAAAACTTGTCTTTCCAAAGTTGGTGTATATAATTTAGTAAAGCTGAGAAAATTATACTAAACTGATGATCTGAGAAAATTATACAACAGCACAAAACTTTTCTGTTTTACATGGAGCTGGGATTGTGATTGAATGCTAATGGTTTATGAAGAGACTCAAGCTGCACCAGGGCAGGTTCAGATTAGACATTAAGAAAAAATTCTTCACAGAAAGGGTTGACAAGCACTGGAAAAGGCTGCCCAGGGAGGTGGTTGAGTCACCAACCCTGGATATTTAAAAGAGGGGTAGATGAGGTGCTTAGGTATATAGTTTAGTAGAGGACAGGTATGGCTGGACTAGATTTTAAAGGTCTTTTCCAACCTTGTGATTCCGGATAAAGTCATAAAATCATAGAATTGTTTTGACTGAAAAAGGTTTTTAAGATCATCAAGTCCAACCATTAACCTAACACTGCTAAGTCAACCACTAAACAATGTCCCTAAGCACCACATATACACATAATCATCAACAAAATGAAACAAAATGACTTATCTCCTTGTGGATATACATAGGTTAAAATGTATGTACAAATGTACCTTTTGTGAAGAAAATAAATCTACACATTTTTAAAATGCATTTTAAAAATATCTTTTTACTGGAAATGGAGAGCTGAAATATATTAGGAATGCACATTTTAAGTGTATATATGTATTCATATAAACATGCACATATTCATATAAACATGCACATCCATGTGATATAAAGAATACACATTCTATATTACAAAATCTAAATATAAATAGGAAACTGGACATGAAAATACTCTTCAGAACATAATTTCTCATATCTCATTGTTGAGCAGAAATCTCATTTTGAACTGGGATCAAATGATGAGGTATTTACAAGTGGATTGTGTTATACTTCTCTACATATCTTTTGTTAACCTCAGTGAATTTTGTTACTGCACAGTATGAAATAAGTCTGGTTGGTAGGGGAAAGTAGTTTGTACAACATATCATAAGATGTTCTTCCTTTTTTCTACATCATAATATGGGCAAACACTTATTCATAGGGAAAACGTGGAAATGTTGGAAACGTGGATGAACTGACCTCTGTTATTTCACTTTAGATTTGCCGCCTTCTGCCTAGTTATTATTTATCTCAGGGAAGAGTCATACTAAAAGCAGAGAACCCTAAAATCCCTAACTTTTATAGCCACTTGCCTTGTTTTAATCCAAAATAATTTTTCCCTATGTGTAATAATGCCAGCTCTTTCCTCTGGCAAACAACCAATTGGTGCTGGAGATCGCTGACTCTTTCCTCCTTCAATTCTGCACAAACCTTTACAGCTATAGGCAGTGATGCCTTTCCTATTTAACATGACAATTGACCAGAGAGCTTTGCATGATGGAAAAGGACAGTTGCTGAAGCTGAATTGGCAGAGACAGCTTTAGAAATCCTCAGTGAAGAGGTGAGCCTGAGTACCTTGACAGGTTTCCGTGGGCAGGTGCAAGGAGCAGTGTGGGTGTCTCCTGGGTCTAGCAAGAGTGAGAGATGCTCCTATGCAGAGTGAAGGCAGAAGATGTGTCCCAGGAGAGGGATACTCAGCATATGAACCTCCTACTCTCTCCTCAACTTCGCCTCCTCTGGATGCTCTACCCATCAGAAACGCTACCCAAGGGGAGGAGGGACAGGCGAGAGGTGGAAGGAAAGGGTTTTGGTTTTTTCTATTTGTAGGGTGAGAAGGGAGGAGGAAGGAGTGGAAGGATATTTAAACAAAGGCTGGTGGGGGAGTAGTGTGACAGTTGATAGCAGGGTGAAAAAAAGTAACCAATGACCTATTTTTCTCAAGAATTTTGGTTCCCAAATGATGAATGCAGTCAATCCTGTGTCTAGTAAATTTAGCGTCTTAATTAAGTTTGGCAGGAACACAAATTCCATATTTTTATGTGCTTTTTATATATTTTAAAAAATAATCTGATGATTTAAAATTCATTGTTTTTACCTGCATCTGCAATAACATTTACTCTATGTCTCTGCCTTGTAAGTGACCTGTCCAAACAGAAAGGGACATCTCCCCTCTTCTCCTTTTTGGGGAGGCTTTTGATTCATTTGAGCCAGCAATAAGGCTTAGCTTTGGCAATGCTGGCATTTAATGGAGGAGCCTTTACTGCGTTTGCTAAGGTGGAGGAATTTTTTTCTTTAGAGCTGTGGAAAAGATGACCTTTCCCTTCGTCTAATCTAGGCACTAGAGGGCATCCCTCACCTATTGGTTGCACAAGGATATGTCCCATACTGCCGTGGAAATTCTAAATCCTAAACTCACGTTCCCAGTCTGTCTTTCATGCTGGTTTATGTGAATGACAACATAAAGAAGTGATCCGTCAAACCATTCCTAACTTGGGGCCTAGAAGTCCCCACAAAATACACTAAAGATGCAAGCCCACCAAAACCAGAGTAATGCTAAACACCCAGCAGTCATGCTGAACTCAAAAATCAGAGACTTACAGTCTATTCTGATCACCATAAACCTAATTTTGCCTCAAGAGGTGCAGTACATTTCTAGCTTACAGAGATATTAGAAGACTGTGAGGACCTTTGGTAATAAGAAACTTGGAACCATCTAAAGTAACCAAGAGTGACATGGTGCCTGGGTCCTTATGAGAAGTACACACAGTGCACCTGATATTTAAGGATTTATTAAGCCTAATAAATCATTATGTCAGTCTGTATATTGACACAACATAGCAAAAACCAATGCTGTTTTCTTCACTTTTTCTTCTCTGAAACATGAAATAAAATATTATATGTGCCTTTCCATTCCTGCCTCCTCCAGAAGCAGGAGCCATTAAGGGATGGGTTACCTTGCAGAAACAGTAGTACAAGTTAGTACTACTTGGAAGTAATATCTGCCTGTAGAAAGGGAAGACAGCTTATACCATTGCTGCAAAATATGTTACTAGTATCTACAAAAGCCTAGACAATAAGTCTCTATTAGAATCATTACTGCACAATATGCTGTTGATACCTACAAAACTCTAGACAGTAAGTGCCCATCAGACTCAGCCCTCTTTTCACCACAAAGTATTCAATGAGCACTGCCAAATTTGTCCAAAGACAGGTTACATAGACATAAAATGAGGTAAATTTTGTTTCCTTTTGGAATGTTAACATCTATGGTAGTGCTTTTCCTAAATTTTCCACTAGGCAAAATTCATTATTAGGACATCTAGGCAAACAGGTCTCTGTCAAAGTTAACTCCATCTCCTCAGTGTACACCTTTAGGACTCACATTAAGGCAGTCCAAGAACAAAAGCAATACCATAGGTTTGATAATAAATTTACTATTGGCTCTGAGTAAAGATCAAGGAGGCAAACATATATATGTGTATATATATGTATCCCTGGGAAGAAGGAATGCAGTTCTGACTTACAGTAAAAGCAATTTGCCATCAACCCAGGCCAACAGTTGGAAGAGGACTACCTCACTCTCAATCTCTTCTAAGGAAAGAGTAGCTGCCCACATAGCTCTGTTTATTCATCCCTGCTAAGGCCAAAGATATGCAAAGGACTGTGAGAGTAGGAGCAACCCCTGTTCCTCTAAACTAGGGGAGAAAGCTCCCTTTTCTAAGACTGCAGGTCCATTATGGTTGTCCCTTTATTCCATGCAGGTGTGATATGGACACATCTGTATTTCAGAGCAGCCCCGCTGTAGTTCTGCATGCCCAGTGGCTCCAAGAACCTTAGTCCCTCCTCTTAGGTGGTGAAAAACATTAATTGCTATGGACTCAGCACTATTTCTCCATCCTTTGAGATATTAAAAACCTGACTAGACAAGGTCCTAAGCAACCTCTTCCAACTCACCCTGCTTTGAGCAGGAGGGTTGGATTAGAAGATCACCAGAAGTCCCCTCCAGCTTCAACCTTCTGTAATTCTGTGGTAATATGTGCTGAGACCTCAGCCTAGTCGCCTAGATCTGTGTAGACCTTTCAGATTATGATCCTAGAAGGTGTTGACCTTTAGCATGAGCTGAGTGCTCTCTGCATCCAGGAGGAGGGATCTGAAATTCCCAGAGCTGCTACTTGAAGCCATACAATAAACCAGGGTACTTAGTGGATTCAGCCAGAATAGAAGAGATTCAGGTAGAGTTTCTTCCCTTTGCCTGAGGGGTTTGAACCTTCATCTCCCAGCTGAAGTTTTGAAGAGTCTGGCAGTATTTGGTGAATGATATTTAAACAACAGATAAAGGCCAAGAAAGTATCTCATGGGCCTGCCTAGAGTTTATCTGAAGACAGATTTAATTTATTTATGCGTGGGGCGAAGAGTCTTGTCTAAATATTATTCCTTCTTATACTGGAAAGAAATTCACAAGTTTAAAAAAAAAATAAATAAAAAGGGGGATAAACAAATCTACTTACAGAGTTGGTATAAGACATTCACCTCTCTCACAAAGAACACTTGGATCATCGATTTGTAAGTCAGATCCCAGCACAGAAAGCACTGATCAATGCTAAAGGAACTGCAGGACTAAAACACTTGCTGGGAGCCAAGACATCTCAGAGTGAACTTCCATTTTGCCACTCGTTCTGTCTCTGGCTTTAGGCAAGTCAGTTCTCCTCTTTGTACAAAACACAGATGATGATATTTAACTCTGTGGCTGAAAAGTGTTGCACACAAAGAAACATTTTCATTATGTTCACATTATGTTGCAGTACTATAAACCTTACCTTCTACCAAGGAAGTCAAGAGTGTGACATTTGCTGCTTTTCTTCTTCCTGCAGGCAAGTTCAGCCCCAGTCTGTCTAATTTTTCTCTCAAGCAGCGCCCTCCATTCTTAGATTTTGCTCTGTCATGAGAGAACATGAAGAAAGAGAAGCTTGACTTCATTCTGCACTTTTTTCTTCCCGTGTTAATATAAGTTCAGAAACTACACACCTTAGTGATGAACATGTCGGGTAATGCCTGTGCTAATGACATCAATGGAAAATCTTTCAGAGTTGTATTCTTAACGTCCTGCTTGCACTGTGAGTCTTTCATGTTGGTCCCATGATAAAGTTAGACATTTTAATGCCTGTCACAGGGGCATCAGCTCTTCAGACAGCTTTCTATTTAATGGAAATGCTGGTCCTTATTTGGGCATAGAGCCTGGATTTCCAGCAGTTGAATATAAATATTGACAGTGTTGTTGCTTATATCTGAGTTAGTTACCCCAGGCTCTCAAGACAATCAAGAGAGAAACATGCAATTATTAAACAATATTAAACAAATGTCTAAAATTAGGGGACTTTGGCCATCTCTCTTGCCTATCCTATAAAAAGAAGACAGACTGTTACTCAAATGTAGGTGTCTATGTGGAACCCAGCTCCAGCTATCCCAGTATAATTTATGTAGAGACCTTGATACTTAGAAATGTAAGTACCAAGTAAGAAATGTAGTCTACAAAGCCCAATACTTACAAGGAAGAAGGATAAGGCAACAAGAAATGCTGAAGCTAAAATTCCAGCCATCTTGGCTTATCGATGCCCCTGTCCCAGATGCCTACATTGCTTTTTTTTTTTTCTCTGAAATTGGTTCCTGGTGCATCCCACACCTGCTTGTCTGCAGTACCTTAATGTTTTGAAGCATTTGAGATATATCCTCTTATGCAGCAGATGCAGGTTCAGTTTCTGAGGGAATTTTAACCTTTGTGTTTTGGACAAATGCAGCAGCCAACTGGCAGCAAATAACTAACGTTAAAATGTTTAAATGTTGAATATAGCAGTGACTGGAACCCAGATATCTCCCATCCCAAATGAATGACTTGGTCATTAGATAATGGAGTCAGTACTATAGTTACTCCTTTGCTTTTGTCCAACCAATATTTAATTAGCCCCAAATGAGATTGAGGGGCTCTCAACTTAGAATAATAAGTCACTGAATATTAAGCGTGCCTAACTGGATGTTTTGAGATGCAGGTTCAAGTTTCTTCAGGCAAAGGAAGTAACCAAGCTTGGAATATCACCACTTATATGGTTGTTTTTACCCACTAAGAGATACCACAACTTGGACCATGTTGTATGTCAGGAAATGCTTTCTGAGAACACTTTATTCTGAAGAAAAGCTGCCTGGGAAAATATCTTGACAGTGACTGCTGATAGGATGCAAAACCAACCCTTCCATGTCTCAGGCAGACCATGAACAAGATTCAGTTTTGCAACATCTCTGCTAGTCAACTACACACTGCTTGAGTCTGTTCTCTAGTTGTGATGCCCATGGGTATAACCTGACCAGATCTATTAATTTACACTCTCTGCCTTGTGAAACAGATTTAGTACATCCAAACTGCTGGCTGGGAGTAGTTCCTGACTTTTCCTAACTCCTGAGCCATGCCCAGGGGCACTTTGGAAGAGTGGCATTTGGTCTGGGTCATAAATTTATGGGGAATGTTTTAGCCTTTTAAGAGAAGAGAGAAACAAGTCCCCATGTTCAGGATGCTGCCCTTGAATTCTTAGTAGAATGCACTGGTATTGATAAGCTCTGTGGAATGAGTATTTAAAGTGAGTATTAGCTGAAGACCTCCCCAGGGTGAAGCAGTAATAGAGGAAAACTTTTGTGGATACAGATCTTGGATTTCAATGCCTATAGAGGCAGGTAAATAGGGCTTGTGTTTCTGAAACAGTTTTATGATCTACAGTCCTTACTCTGCAAGATATAGCTCAAGACAGCTCTTGGACTACTGTGTGTCTTAGTATATCACAGATTGGTTCAAATGACTTTCAGTATAAGTATGAGGATCAGTGTGGCCTTCAGTGACAGCAGTGAAATAGCCTATGACTTTCCAGCTAGTTTTGATCAAAGGGTATTCAAGTAGCTCATGCCATCTAAGTTGATGCCTCAGGGACATTGCGACTTACATATGCCTGGCTGAATTACAGTTGCCTCCTCATTCTCCATTTGCAATGTGAGGCACAGCCTGCCACTTTCCTCCTCTCTGCTGCTGCTCTCTGAAGGTGTCTACTCTGGTCAGTGAAGGGTCAGTGGCAAAATTTTACCTAATTGCTTGCTTCTCCAGTATCTCACAATGAGAACAGTAAAACCACAATATCCAAGTCTGTCTTTTCTGTACTCAAAAGGCATACAAGGGAGAATGGGAGAAAAAGGCATCCTTACACCTTCATGCTTTAGGTTTTTGATGAGTGAGAGCTGTAATGAAACTTGGTAAAAAAATTTACTGTGAAATCTTTTCTCAACAAGAAGTCAGATGTTTAGCTATGGTGAAATTTCCCACACTCTACAGGATTTTTTTTTTAAATTTTAATTCAAAGCAGGGCAAAGTGACACCTATCCATCTCTGATGGGTAACTGAACTGAGGGGTTTAAAAACAAATAACAAAAAATAAATCAGTTCACTGAGAAATGTAAAATTTCTGTGAAAAAAATGTCAACACATCTTAATTTTTCTCATTTCCTGAAAATTTTGCTAGAAACAGTGCTCACTCCCAATCCATCTCCTTCTGTATTCTCAAACTGTCCTCATCTATCCAAATGGAGAAAGAGAACAAAACCTATCTGTAGAAAATAAATATAGAGAAATTACAGCACTGTCTAGGATTTATTATTCTCACCTTCAACTTACCTTCTCAAAATACCTCCTAGGAGGGAAGCATTGAGGCATTCTGGTGGTGAAAGGCGCCTCTTCACTTCTGCAATGGTCACTTTGTACTTCGAAGTGGAGCTGAGGAGAGATAAGCGACCAGGAACAGAGCAGAACAGGTCGGTGGGGTTAACAACGCAGGTGCCACCTACAAAACAAAACAAATGTTAGAGCAGGGAAAACCTCATATTCCATATTTTGGCAAATTCCATTGTGAAGAACAATTCTGTTGTTCACTTGTGGTTGTTTTTGCTGTTGTTTTTATTTGAGGTTTTTGGAGTAGTTCTTTTTGGGTTTGTTTTAAATTTTGCATCATGTTGTTGCTTTGAGAAGAGTGAACAGATTGAAATTTCAGTCCAGGAAAAGGGTACTATTACATCTTATAAACTTTCTAGTCAAATTAGATCATTTCATGCTCAGTAAAAATTACATGTTAGTATTTTGAGTCTTATATCTAGCATGATTAACAACATAAGATGGAAACAGATTCAGGTATCACTCAGAATTAAAAAAAAATAAGCCATTGGTGAAAACTCTAGGACATTTGTTCTGATAAGAAATACTTATTTAAACTCTCAGAGAAGTGTTTAGAAACACAAAGATGCAACAGCACTATAGGTCTGCAGTGATTTGCAGCCAGAATGGCTTTCTACACCTTTGAACTCTTGTATATTCCTTCTAAAGTTAGGTCAAATCCTCAGCTGCTGTTAATGATTGAAATCTATTGAGCTGCCTCAGTTTATCTCAGGTTAGTTCTGGAATTGTTTCTTTCTTGAAAGTGGCAATTACTTGGTCTGGGTCTAAAACTGCCGAATGATCACTGAATCTTTCGATGAAGCCTATGATCAATAACTCCTCAGGCAAAATTGAGCTTTTAACTTAAAGTTAATATGTGAGAGAGCAAGAGAGAAAACTTTCTCTGCAACTGATCCAAGAGGATAGTACAAACTCCCAGGGGGAAAAAAATAGTCTTAAGGACTAGCTTATATTTTATCACAAAGTGCAAAACACTTTTCTTTGACCTGCCTTTTCCAACCTATCTACAAAATAAAATCTGTGGAAGAAGTAAATCTTACCACGACATGCACAATTCTTCCCTGGGGGAAAGATGAGAAAAAAGAATGAGCTGCATGAGACAGTGATATAAAATATCATATTATTCAATCCATTATTAGAAGGGGTTCAGATGGTTTCTGTGAGGACAACGATATAAGGACCTTACAGCAGAATGAATCTGTGTTCATCATTCTTGTTTAAAAGAAAAGTTACTATATTTTTGAAACCACCATGATAATTTCTTCTTTCCTGTGAACACCCTAATCTTTTTGCACTGCAAAAGCCCACTTTATTATGCTTAAAAATTGTAGTTTGTAATCTAATGAGAATAGGATAGAATAGAATAGAATAGAATAGAATAGAATAGAATAGAATAGAATAGAATAGAATAGAATAGAATAGAATAGAATAGAATAGAATAGGAAAAAAAAAAAGAATAGCTCACTTGAGACATGATTCTGACACCTTTAACTTCTTCCACATGTAATCCCTCTTAAAATTAAGGTGTCTGTGTATGTTTCAATTTTAGCAGAGACAAAGGAACATAACTGAAGGATGAAACTTCATTAAAGGCAGACTAATGCTTGCTTACAAAAGGCAAACAGAATTTCTTTCCAAATATTTCAGCTCTTGAAGGTATATTTCAACATTTGTGCTGACAGCAAAACCAGAAAAGAACATCTCTTGGTATAAATCCCAGATGGGGGGGATCCTGACACAGTACAGAAGGGTATTTTATGACTTTTCTAATTATGCCACAGGACAGATATTAGTGTCCACTTCTCAGACAGAATATAGAGACAAATCATGTTATCACCAAACATATAGACACATCAAGGGCACTTATGCACATTTTTGTACAACTCAAAGCTACAATTCACAAGCTCATATGCTCAAGTACAGAAATCTGGTGCCACATGCCTGAAATATTTTTGGGTTTTTTTGTTGTTTTGGTGTTTGGGTTTTTTCCATATCTGAGGCAGGGTTGCACAGAAACCTATAAATATTTTCAATCAACACTTTCAAGCTTCTGGTCTGTCAGGTACATTTGTGAAGAGTGTTAACACTGAGTGGATTTGTTTGTTTGCCATCTCCTGCCACACAATACATATACACACGTATACATATATATACGTGTCAAGAAAACAGTAGCAAATGTGTACATATTTATTTACTTCAATAAATCTGTAAATTCTATGATGAGTGAGACTATACTGAAGTCAGTGTTATATTAAAGTTTATCTTTTTGCCAGGTTAAGCCAGCATGTGCACCATTTATGCCAGATAAATAATTGTTCCTTTAATCCAAAAACCTGTTACCCAGCAGCTGCTCCTACCCTAACCAGAAATTACTGGAACACTTCTCATTGCTATTTAGTAGAAGGTTGTTTACAGTCTAAAATGTTTTAAATATCATGCTTACGCAGCATGGTCTTAAACAAAGCACTTCCAGGTAAGATAGGTATGAGTTAAAAGTAAAAGAAAACAAGTCTAAGTCACTTTGCTTTCAATAAACATGGAGAACAAGTTGCAAATTACAAGAAGGTAAAATCTGTTGCATATAATTATTTCACTATATTAATTATTCATTGACACAGAAAGAGAGAGCGGTGTGGTGCTTTCTAGACAAAGCTACGTCACAAACTGCATGGTTTTGAATGCACAGATCTCCTACCACAATTACCACCTTGGAGAGGGGATAGATGAAGTCCTGGCTTTTACACCAGGTGATAAACAGTAAGAGCAAGGCCAGTAAATAAAGGGGAGGCTCCTGGGAAGAGAAAGGAAAGGATAAGTGCAACCACACTGGAAGATGAAGTGTCAGGTTTCATGCCAAACACACACACACTGCAGTGTACTCCTTGCCCCATATTCTGTGTTAGAGTGAGGAAATGATTTTGTGAAGAAGCGCAGCTCGATGGGGAGAGGACAAGGCATGTTTTGAGTTGTGCTAACCAGCAGTGGCAGCAACCAGCTTTTCTTTCCTGTCAACCCAATGATGCTGTGGGTGCTGTTGGAAAAGTCAATCCTTGTTCAGCTGTTGAGCTGGTCTTGTCATAACAGGGTATTTGAGAGATGGGATGCTAACAGACACCCACTGAAGAAGCAGAAGAAAATGCCCACAAAAATAGAGAGGAAATAATGTCTTGCATTAATCCAGCAATTCAATCTGAGGATCCGTGTTCCATTTGGCAGGTTTTACTTGGTTTAGAAAACTTTGCAGACTGAATTCTGGTGGCAGGATACATAAGGCACCATCAGCTTATCAGATGAAGAGCCCCACACATAGTGATGGCAAAGTAATGTGTTCACCAATGTACACAAAGACAGAAAAACTGTGGCCATATTTCCCTTACTAGTTACACACACCATTGCTCCTACTGCAAGGCCAGGAAAAAGAAAAGGAGAACAGGGAGAGAGTGAGATAACTGGTACGATCATCTAGCAGATTGCCTCAGCAATTTTGTGCTCCAAGCACCGCATGAGAAGGGCCTGTGAATGTTAAAAAGATTCTTTATAGGACACCTGTTTATTCCTACAGGGAAGTGATTACATGGTCTGGTCTGACATCATCTGCTGCCGGAAAATATTGTGTTAGAGATGATTATGAATAGTAGTTGTGTTGTTATAGGAGGCACAAGCAAGAACAGATTTAGGTGAGTGGGAATATCTTTTACATATGGACTGAAGAAAGAGAGAAAGAAAGAAAGAAGGAAAGAAAGAGAGAAAGAGGGAAAGAAGGAAAGAGGGAAAGAGAGAAAGAGAGAAAGAAAGAGAGAAAGAGAGAAAGAGAGAAAGAAAGAAAGAAAGAAAGAAAGAAAGAAAGAAAGAAAGAAAGAAAGAAAGAAAGAAAGAAAGAAAGAAAGAAAGAAAGAAAGAAAGAAAGAAAGAAAGAAAGAAAGAAAGAAAGAAAGAAAGAAAGAAAGAAAGAAAGAAAGAAAGAAAGAAAGAAAGAAAGAAAGAAAGAAAAGGAAAAAAAGAAGGAAGGAAGCTTGCTTTCAGACACACAAAACTTTGTGTACAGTTTTTTTTAATCCAACTCTATTAAATTATTTCTTTGACATAGAAAGTGTCTGATCTGTTATCTTTGTGTTGATTCAACAAATATGATTGTTTGAAAGGAAAAAGATGTCAGAGGAAGAAATACACTTTGTGGAGCAGACCACATTTGGGTTAAAGACCTGGGGATGATGCTGTCGTATACTGAGTCACCTCAGGACATTATTGTCAAGTGGTCTGAGGGAAAGGACTAACAAAAGCTGATGTTAATTTTTGCTAGCTTACTTTGGATGCTCAATCCTTTTCCCTCTAGTTGACTGGTTCATACCCATACTCAAACATACTTGTTTGAGTGAACTGCGCTTTTGCTTTGTTTCCCAAGCCTAAGATGAACAAAAGTTTGGTTATGTGATACTGCAAAAGGTAGTCACAGCAAACATTGGGACACTATTTTCCTTTCCTTATTCCTGTCTCCCCATCAAATAGCACAAGACAGTACGAAATGCCACCACAAGCTGATGACGGTTTGTGTAGATGACAGCAGGGACAACAACAGAGACATACTCTAACCCAACAGTCTTGTCAACACAGTGAAAATCCCAATAGTGGGGTGCAAAAAGCGCTTGGTCTGTTTTGATTATATGTTTCCCTTTGTATAGAAGAAGAGCACAATAGGGTGGCTGGAGTGCGATGATTTATTCTGATTTAGTTATATGCTTGGGTATCTGCTGAAATGGAAGCCTCCCTGATGTCCTCAGATTTGTGCAGCTTCTCCTTAAGAACCATATTCTCAACTGGCTTATGCATTTCATAAGTAATGTTATTGCTTTATTAGGAATGAGAGAGAAATATCCATTGATATCATTTATTTGCACTTTAGATAGAAATGTTTTTTTGAATGTGTGTCAATAATTTTATATAGACACACATCCTTACATTCTGCAAGGTCATTTCTTACTTGCTATCGGAACAGCTGCGATACGATAGGCATTTTATATTAACTGAAGAAGGGTTAGTCCCTTTTCTCCAAGATATTCACCTATATTCATGCAGTTATAGATGGACACATCACAATATATTGGTGACAACAGTGCAGAAGTACTGTTTATTTTGTTTTTAGGATGTCTGCATGTTTGTGCACTTGTGTACATTATTAAATATAAGCACGCATGAGTGCCTGCAGATTAATCTTATATAAAATATTAATAACATGCTAGGCTTTTTATTAGTTTATTATTTATATCTACAGGTGCTGCTAGTAGGAGTCTCCAGCTTATAGTATATTTTCCGCTCTGTTCTGAAGTACTGGCAAGTTTACAGTTTGTTACAAAATCAAGACATGAAAGCTGACTACTCCTCAGCATTTTTTCCCTGGCAAGTAGCAAATTTAAGCAAGCAGTTAACTGTATAAGGTTTATCAGTATTATTCAATCCCATGTTCATTTCTCAAAGGTCTAGAAGCAATTTAAATTGTTCTCCAAATTATCCTCACCTCACCTAGTCATTATTCTCAGGAACTTAAAATCTAAAACTCATCTCATTCGTCATGAATAATAGTGAGCACTGGGTTTTGGGTCTTTTTAATTATAATTTTAAATTTTCCCCCTAGTTATTCTTTTGGTTTCATTTAGGTGTACAAACTTTGCATCAAGTAAGCAGTTAAGTAAACTAGCTTCCATGACCATAAACAATTCTGGGATCACATCCCTCACTACAACATTCATGCTAAGGACAGACAGATATGTTGGCATGCTCAATTCTTTTTTAAATAAGGACCAAAAGATTCAGTAGGAACTGAGAGGCCAGTCAGCAGTTTTTAAGATCGGCCTTTCAGCTACAGTTTTTAAAGCTGTTAAGAGTCTTAAGTTTAGACAATATGAAAAACAAATACGTTGGGTGAAACGAGGCATTCTGATGGAAAATAGAACAATCTAAGTAAGGAGGATTGTTGCAGGAACTCAACTTTAAAGATTGTGTGAACATGCAAAAGGATGTTAAATCTCAGGCACCTAGGACCAGTGCTCCATCAGCAGTGATACAGGGACAATTTTACAGCTCCTGGGGTGCAGGATAGGACCCAAACCAGAGTCAAAAGACATCTCCTTCATTCCTATTTCCTATGCACAAGCCACAAGAACTC